>NC_141537.1:141441641-141815391 GCF_021556685.1 Rattus norvegicus | reverse complement strand
TGTGGTCCGGGTTTATCAGACTCAACGAAGAACCAAACTTATAATTGCAGGTTTTAAAAAGTCTAGCATCCAAGGGAGGGGGAAAAGGAGGGAGGGGGGAAGAAAGAGAGAGTGGCGGGTTGGCTCAATTTAATTTTAGAGGTATCTTATTATCTATAGTTTGGGATTTCAGTTTACTGATCAATATTTTATGTTGTTTTTGAATATCTTAAAATCGTTCCCTTCAGGCTGAGATCTGTGTCGTTAGGTGGACTTCATGGGATGGATGGGGACAAACTGGACCCCTGACCCAGTCTTACTTCATTGAATTCCCCTTTATTTTACAATGTTCTATTTTTGTTTTCTTTAAAATAGATTTTAAATTCTTTTAAAAATCATTTACATTTGAATTCTGTATGTGCGTGTGATATCATTATTTCTGAGCTACTCAGAGCTACCTTTGCTACTCTTATCTCAAAAGTCATCTCTTACCCCTAGTAAGCAGGGAGAATGCTCACCGCATACAGTTTGCTGTCTGTCTCTCGGCACTGGGGATTATGAAATGGGAAGAAAAAGAACCAGATTTAGTTTTCATTTTTCAAATAAATTTCTAGGCAAACTCTATAGAGTTTCTATACAAACTCTGGGGCATATTAATATTTAAAAAACCTGCAAACCATTAGCTTTAAATGCAATACTTTTTAACCTCTAAATATCGTGAAAAGGTAGATGCGGTATCTGGAAGTATTTAAAGGAAAAAATTAAGTTTTCCTTACAAAGGCAGCGAGCAACAGTGTTTGCATAATGAATGTAACATTGGTAGGTAGAGGAGCTAAAGGCTATTTTCTGTCTGGATGTGAAGTTGTGAGGAGCTGCATTTTCCCCAAGGAGCTAATTATTAGCTGAAATTACTATGGTAGCTGATTTTACAAGAAGATCAAGATTCCTGTAAATAGACTTAAAAATAAAAAACCTGTATATATAGTGTTTAAATTTAACACTGAAACCATGTAAGCCTGTTAACATTTTTAAATGTATGAATAAATTCTTAAAAGTATGAAAGAGTTTTAGTTTAAAAGTTTTATAATTTATGAAGTAACATTTGAATTTTTCCCTGAGTTTGTATTTCCTTTGGTTATAAAATAAGGACACCATATAATTTTCAGCTGGGCATATGAAATATCAATACACAACATCACTGTCTGTAAGATACGAGGATACTGAAGCAACGATAGCCCACAGTGAGCATCCGTGTCCTGCATCCTTCGGAATCACCTCTGCAAGAATATTCTATGTGCTTTCATGAGAAACTTCAATCTTTTCCAAGGTATGTTTCTTGGTAATGGAGGGTCCTGTGGTTTGCTCCTCTTACCAGATTACAGCCTTTCTCTTCTACTTACAAAACCTGGTTTCCGCAAGACAGGAAACAATTCCTTCCCTCCAGTCTATCTGCTTGGGTATAACTGAGTCTACCTTCTGACACCAAGGAGTGTGAGCTTCAGGAAGGGACAGAGTGCAAACCCTCATCTTCAGTGCAAGGCAAGGTCATTTCACTCCAACTCACTTCAGCTGTGGCTACCTGCACAAGATGGTAGGGGCTGTCAACATCTGGTCATGGAACAGAAAGGGGCTCATGAGGCCACTCTCCTCCCTGAGAATTTATGCTTCTGGGGAGAAGGAGACATTTTCTGCAGTTGGGTAGCCAATATAGGGTGCTCCTGTGAGCACTAAAGATGTTTTCTGGGGCACACATGAAGTACACACACATGGACGTAGAGAGAGGGCTTGTTGAGCTAAGGAGGACATCAGGAGGAGTAGGAAGGGGAAAAGAGGCTCCTAGGTGGCGACTATGATCAATATACATTATGTGCATGTATGTAAATGTCATAAAACTCATTATTTATAATTCATATATGATAAGGGAAAGTATTAAATAGGCTGGGCATGGTTGGATAACCCTCTAATTCCATCCTGTGGGAAACAGGAGGGGCTATGTGTGAGTTCAAGGCTAGCCAGGGTTATATAATGAAGGATATATAAGTCCCTGTCTTAAACAAACAAAAATAACCTTGAAAACAAAATGAAACAGCGAGAAACTGATGGCTGTACTGGGGATGGATATGTAGCACACACAAGATCACCTGCAGTGAGTCAGTATGCATACCGTTTCTTTCTGGGATTTCTAGAAAAAGATATTTCTCTTGACTCAAGATGCTGAGTTTAGCAATAGAAAGAGGTGAGCGGGAAGTATTTGTTACTTGTTATACCACAATAAGAGTAGAGTCTTCTGAGAATTGCTAGAGCACTAGAGGCATAAAATGATGGTCACCAGTGTCTTGATGACTTAGATCCCTGATGTACCTGCAGGTAAGCCATCAGCCAATCCTCCTGCATTTCCTCACCACCAAGGCCATTAGTTTATTTGTTTATCTTATTCTGCTTAACTTAAATTGTAGGTGTGTCATTTACATAAAAGACTGATAAATGAAATTTTGATTGTCGGTAGTGTTTCTTCTGTGGGTTATGATAAAACACTAAATGGCAAGATAGTTTTATTAAGTTGTAGTCTATGTATTCTCATGAAGGTGATTATTAAGCAACGTCAAGACAACTCAAGAAAAATATTAATTACTTACATATTTCCTACTCAAATATTTACCTTTATAAAAATTAAGCCAAACAGTCAGGCAGTAGTGGCATAAACCTGTAATCCCAGCACTCGGAAGACAGAGACAGGCACATCTTTGTGGGTTAGAGGACAGCCAGCCTGTTCTACAGAGAAAGTCCAACCACAACATAATTAAGCAAAACAATCTAAATCTAACTTTCACTTATAATCTAGTAAGGCTGAGAGGAAAATAGTCAAACAAAGAAGATGTGGCTTATAAGAAGGAAAGTAAAATGCATGTACTGTGACAGAGGTGAAGCACTAGGTTACAAGGAAGTCAACACATTGCATTGGGCAGATCTAAAAAAGAATTAAGGGCAGGTGAGCTGGCTCAGTGGGTAAAGGTGATGCTCACCATCCCTGGCAGCCAGAGTTCCATCATGGACCACACATGAAGGAAGAAGAGATAACTGTCCCTCAAAGTCATCCTCCAACCTCCACATATGGCACACTCACTCCAACAAACCAACCAACCAACAAACAAGCAAACAAACGTATGTGAAATTCTAACGGGTAACGAGCTCACGGTGCATAATTGCCATGTCCCCACGACACATTCATTTTAAAATTGTTTGGACAAATGCCCCGTGGTTATTTTCTGTCATAGATCTTTTCTCACAAACAGGAAACCTTGCCATTATTAAAATCTCTTGGCTGGTTGCTCATACCCTTCCATTACCTTGTTCAGATTTAGCCTTTGTCTTGTCACTAGCAGCTTTTTTCAAAACAATGACCTTCATCATGAAGTCGGAGATTATTCTCGGTTCTAGCCTGGGCTTATTCCCAATGTTATTTTCTTAATGATACCCTGAAGGGGCTGAGTAGACTGGTTCAGGATTTCCTCTGTTTCCTTAGTGCTGTCTGGAGTTCACTGAGTAATTACTTCTCTCAGGTCACTGACTATCTGTATGCCTTGTCGTTGTGTTTCTACTTTCCCACCACCATCTTCTGGACCTGGTAGACCTTCCTATTGGTTCTGAATGCAGGAGGTCTTGAACATTTGCTTTGACTTATTGTGTTTTATTTTGAAACCAATACAAACCAAAGCATGGATGGAACAATTTACTGGTTGCCTTGACATCAGCAGACACTTCCACTGAGTCTGCCAATTTGGGCCATGGGATACATTTTGTCGTGGGTAAAATCCTTGCTATGAAAATTAGACAGTTTTTCCCTGAACAGCCTCAGGAATTAGCTTTCATTTCCTAAATGTAACTTTGTTATTCTGTAGATCAATAATGCTCATATCAAGCACATGATCCCTGAGGCCATCAATCATAATTTTGGTTTCTCATAACTAGCATTTTCCCAGTACTTCTAATATTGAACATAGCCAGTACTTTTCATAATAGCAAACTTTCTCATTTATTCTCTTTTTGTCTGATGTTATGAGGTCCTTATTCTTGCCAACCACTGTGGCTCTGCTCAGAGAGCAAAATGGTGGTAATAGAAGGTTTTTATAGCATTCTTTAGTGTTTAGTAGTTAATAATTTAGTAGAACTGCAATTCATCATTTTTCCTCTTTTCACATAGGATTAATGAAATTTGGGGGTTATTTGCATGTCTTTGGACTCTGTGTAATTCATATAATGACGCTTAATAAATTTATTAAGGATTATCTGGATGTCTTATAGTTATAACTTAGTACTATAAGAAATGATGCTATGTCAAGATCTTTGGACACCTTTGTTCTTTCAATAATGGTTCCTACAGCTTTTCCTGGGCTGGAGTTTAAGAATGGTATGGTTGGGAAATGAAGACAGACTTGGAGATATTTGGGGAAGGTCTTACTATGGTTACTCTGTGTGATGGAATATGCTTAGTCACCCCCACCTACCTACCTACCTCCCTCAGCATGCACAGGTGGAGTAGAGTAAATGACATGGCTCATTTACCCGCATGTGACAGTATGAAGAAAGCATTTTAATTACCTCCAGACTAGATGCATATCTCTTTGTTCAGTCTTATTCACTAGCCACTTGGAGGTAAAGTCTACATAGTACCTCTGCTTGTTGGTAACAGGTTCTGGGCCTGCCTTTGAAGGGTGAGGACCTTGGGCAGTGATATGGCTATTTGTCACAAAGTATTTTTACACACACACACACACACACACACACACACACACACACACGTACGCACGCACGCACACACCATTAAAGCAATGTTTTTAGGTCATTCTAATTTGGGGCTGAAAAGTGTGGGTAGTCATATTATTTCTGTTCTTTTAGTATTTTACTCCTATTTAATTGTTCAGTATTTCTATCAGGATCATTGGGGAACAGAGCACACTTCATTAATTCAGACAGCTTAACTAAAGAGAAAACAGAATATTGAGTGTATCATTCTGTGTGTTTCTCAAGAAGCATTCCAGGGGATCAAGGTGTCCTAAGAAATTCTGTTTTCTTTTTGATACAGGTTGTCTTTTATGGAACCCCCTTATTGTATTCTCTGCCTTGAAGTTCTCCAAATTTGAACAGTAACACATTCCTTTTATGTTGCCACTTGTTACAGAGACAGACAGCATTCTGACAAAAACTTGTGACGTTTGGTGACATCTTTGAATATAGCGTAGCATTTCCTAGACACATTTTTCCCCTCCAGACACATTTTTGATTCTTTTCTCTCCTATCATCTTCTTTCTTACAGAGCATACTGTCAGGTTTCTTATCAGTATTATCAGGAATAGATGAAAACACCATTCTTATGGGAATGTAAATTGCTTTGTTTTCCTCAGAAAATACAATGAAAATAGATTTTTCAGTTTCATAATCTCTCATATGGTGTTAGAATGCAAAAGTTCCAAAGAGCAATGATATGTTCTAGCTGTGAAACAATACTATACTAACGTTCATAATTTTGACCAAGGGAAAGAAAAGAAACTTCTAGAACTGATGTTTTCTTTCCTGAATTGCCATTTGATTGTAAGTGGTGTACATTTAAGGACAAAGAACAGGATGGTTCTGGGTGTTCTGTAAGAGTTAATATTGCTGGAATAACTTTATCAACATGTTGTTCACATTTAAAATATTGAAGCTAAGTGGAACCTTAGCTTCCAGTTTCTACTTTTCATAGACAACAAAAGTGAGGACAAGGTAAATGATTTGCCTATACAGTGATGGGAACAAGATAAAGTCATGGTTCTGGTAATAATAATTTATTGTAAAAGTTACTCTAGGACTGGAAATGATAGAGTTCTTACTGTGCACACATGAAGCCCGTGTGTGTGTGTGTGTGTGTGTGTGTGTGTGTGTGTGTGTCTTTAACAGTCAATGTTTCTCCTTCTTGAAACATTTTAAAGTAGGTATCTTTGGAAATTTTTCTAATTTAATACTGCCTAGTTTTGTGAAAACTTAAAACAATGCCATTCAACTCAGGAATCTAGATCAGTTTATAAGTGGTTGATGCATATATCAACCTAGGCCAGGCATTATTATTTATTTTTTCTCTTCTTCCCACAGTGCATTTGTGCAAAACAAAGTAGGCTTTGGCCCTTTTCTATTTGTTAAACCAAGGAAGATTAGTTATATTACTTCAGGCACATAGAAACTCACATCTGTTATATGATTTTGTTCTCTATGAAATAGCAGGGAACTAAGAAGTAAATCCTAGAATAGATAGTTTATACTATACAGGCATTGAAGTATGGCTTAAGGGTGTCTTTTGTTGTATTGCTTGTTTATTTTATGGATATTGATACTTTAATAAGTTAATTTTAGCTTATAAATTCAATGCATATTGTATAAATCATTTTTCTACATGAAAATTTATGGATATTAATGTGTTTTATTGATAACTATTATAAACACAAAGAACATGTATGCAAAAACCCAATACATGTACTTTTGACAGTACAAATATCCAAATATCTGTGTGTGGTTTCACAATGTGAACAAACCCTTTCACCATGGTCCATGTCTTTTGATTGCCTTTTACCTTCTTGGATATAATTATTCTTATGTTAGACATTTTCACTAAGTCCTCTGTAGTAGATTAAAGGTTGTCAGGGATTCTTTGCCACTCTTTCTGTCAAAGAGTGGCTTCTGCCCACCCATTTCCCTTTGGAATGTAAGTTTTCTCTGTGGCTTTCTGGCTAAGAACCATCCAGCTTTCATGCAATGGTGATAGTATCATTTTGAAATCATTCATAAATACACATTTTGGTTCTATTGTAGGATATAATTAGAAATTTTATGAAAAGGAAGAAGTAGATGTATCTTTTTTGACAAATTGCTTAGGTGGTTTTGATGCATGCTGGCCATAAATTTGCTCTGTATTTAGCAGAAATAGAACTCCTAAAACCTACACTGTAAGCTTACTAATGGTATGGTTAATTTTACGACCTATCCAACTGGGTAAAGGGATACTCAGAGACTGTCATAGCATTGTTTCTAGATATATCAATGAGAATGACTCCTCTGTATTACCAATGTGAGGTTGGACTTCTCCACAGTGAAGAGAGGAAGAGAACATATCTGGAATCTAAGAAATTCCTTAGGGCTGAGGATTTTGCTAAAGGCAAAGGGGACACAGAAGGATGGCCAAGAGAAGGAGAGGGCTATAAATAATACCATCTGTTTCAGACTGCATGACCAGTTGTAGAAGCAAAATGTCTACTTAACTCATCAAAGTGCTGAGTATAAATGACTCTGAAGACCCAATGTCACTTATACTATCACTTAAAACAATAGCATTCAACTCAGGAATCCAGATAAGTATAAGTGTCACTTATTCTACTTAACTCATCGAAGTGCTGAGTATAAATGACACTGAAGGCCCAATTGTAGACTTCCCAATATCATGGCTCAGGTGACCTCAGTGAAGAGACGTTTTAAAGAATGTAATAAACTGGCAGATGGAGAGGGGTTCTGTGAAATACTGGCTTCTAGATATGTCATGGTAGGCACATGCATTGTTACATACACAGGATCTGCTCCAAACCAAACCGGTTAATTCTAGCATGGATGGGGAAGGGGCCCCAGAAGCTTCAACCCCTATCAGAGAGCTATTGGTGGTTGATGGCTGCTGAGGGAGAGAGAGACTCATTTGGCTGCTGCCGGGCTGCTTAATCCCCTGTTAAAGGCAACAGAGCCATGCACATATGGGCAACTCTAATTAGACACAGGGGACTGAATAACAATAAACTAAGGACATGAGGTTGGGAGGGAGGCATGGTGGGGAGCACAAGGGTGAGCCAGAGGGAGGAAGTTGTGGATGGTTATGATGAATATACTTTGTATAAATGAATGAAACTTTTGAAAAATAATAAAAACTTTTACAACAGAAACAAGGAGTATAATTGTCATAAGTATTTCCTATTTATTTTTGTCATAAATACATGTTATGAAGCAAATACATTTGCACTCTTTCTTTTCTCATTTCCTATCACATAGCTTAAGACATACTAACTTATATCAGTATTTAAGCCTTATTAATTTTACATTTTAATTCTGGTATATCACAGAAGACTGTCAGTTCTTCTTTGGGGAAGGTATCATACAACTTTGGGTACTATACTAGAGGGCATCATGATATTGATTATTTGCTTGATTTTAAGATTAAATACTGTTTGAGGAAATGCATATTAATGCCATACTGAAAAGGTTTGGGTTTGTCACAGTTAATTTTACATGTTAACTTGGCTGGGCCACAGAGTACCCAGATTATCTTATTGATTGTTATTTTTTGGTCCATTTGTAAGGATTTTTCAGGGAGATATTATTTGAAATATATTTGAATACAGTTCACTCTTCAGTTGCTTTGAATATAAAATCAAAATAAATAAAATAATATATTTTAATAAATATGTATTTATTAGTCATTACCATCTATTATGTTTAATTATTATGTAATAAATAAAATATAAAATCACATCAAATATAGATCACCACTGAGGATTGGGCAGCTTCCAACACACTGATGGACACAAAAGGACAAAGGCATGGAAGAAAAGCTAGGTCACCCTCAGTTTTGGAATTGCAACACACCTTTTTCCCAGGCCTTGGGCATCAGGTTTTCAGACTCTAAGATTTAGTTTTGTTTCCCTCTTGCCCTTATCCAGACTCTCAAGGTTTCAGGACTCAGGCTGCCTTCTTTTACCAGCCCTCCTGATTCTTTAGCTTAAAGACAATGCATTGTGGGAATTAGCTTTCACCACATGAGCGAATCCCTATAATAATTCTTTTCCTCATCTCTTTAAATATCTTATTAAATATCTTAAATATCCTTATCTTGATTCGTTTCTCTGAAGAACCTTGACTAATGTATGTACCTTCCTTCTGGTCCTTTAGGGCTTCTTTGCAAAACAAACCTAAACTCTATGCAGATCCTTGGTAGTCTTTCATATCTTCCTTTGTTTCATTTGATTTCGGTTGTAATAGAGATTTTCTCAAAGTGGCACAGCTGAGCATCCTACTTTTGTATCTATAATTTTTTGCTTAAGTCACTAGATTTGCTTAGTAAAGATATAAGTAACATCAAAGTTCCAATAAGTTACGTGCCTTTGTGGGGAAACTGTTTACAAGAATGGGTGGATAACTTCCCTAGTTTCCCTGAGAAGTTTATTTCTGAGCTTCCTGTAGGTTCCTAGTAATATCTTGGCCCTAGTGGCATTGGGTCCTCATTGTTCACAGTGGGAACCAGATCAATATTACAACTTCTCCCTTTCTTTGTTCTGTCATCCCCTTGCTTCCTTCTCCTTATTTCTTATGATTACTTTCAAAATAAATCACCTAAGAAATTCACTCAGACTAGGGGAAACCCAAGGAAATATATTTGTATTCCAACATCCAGAACTTGGAGATTGGTGAGGTGGCTCAGTGGGTAAAGATGCTTGCTGCCCAGTCTGATAACCTGATTTTGATGTGTGGGACCTACACGTTGGAAGTAGAGAACTGAACAGTGCCATGGTGCGCACGTGTTTAGACATAAACAAAAATAAATGAAATGTTACTGTGAACATGGTGCACATGCATACTGTCTTAGGGTTTTACTGCTGTGAATAGACACCATGATGAAGGCAAGTCTTTTAAAAGACAACTTTTAATTGGGGATGGCTTACAGGTTCAGAGGTTCAGTCCATTTTCCTCAAGGCAAGGGCATGGCAGCATCCAGGCAAGCATGGTACAGACGGAGCTGAGAGTTCAACATCTTCATCTGAAGGCTGCTAGTGGGAGGCTCACTTCTAGGAAGCTAGAATGAGGTTCTTAAGTTCATACCCACAGTGAGTCACCTATTCCAACAAGAACGTACCTCTGAGTAGTGCCACTTCCTGGGCCGAGCATATACAAACCACCACAATACAGATTTACACAAAAACAAATTAATTAAATGGTCCTGTGGACAAGAACTTCTAGGAAAGACTCTGGATTTTCAGAGACTGATGGGCTATAGGACTGTGGAGAGATTGGACTGTTGCAGATTCAGAGCTCAGTTACCTTGAGCTAAGTTCTGGCTCTCCAAAACAGCCATTCCTTGTCTTCGTCCATGTCAGAACTAACATCTTGTGACTAACATAAAAGTAGAAGCCATGTGATGTTCATGGGTCATGCTGTTGCTGGGAACCATGAAGATGTGAGGAGTCTATGCAGCCCTATGAGGCTATGTTGCTGAGGGCCACATCTGGGTCCATGGTCCTATTGCATCCTGAAGATGTGTTGATGTCTATGACCCATGTTACCACAGAGGACCATGCAGATGTCCACAGTCAGTGTCACCACTTCAAGCTATATTCATGTCCATGGACCATGGTGCCACAGAGGGCCAAGCTGGAGTTCATGGTCAAGCTTCACCTGGGGTCCCGTGGTCTATATTACCACCAAAAACTATGAGGATGTTTACAGTCTATACTGCCACCTGAAACCATGTTGCTGTCCTTGGCCTGTGCTGCCACCCAGGCCCATGATGGTGTCTGTGACCTGGGCTGTTGCAGAGACCCATGTCAATGTCTGTGGTCTATACTGCTATAGAAGACCATGAAGAGGTCCATGGCATGTGTTGACACCAGAGACTGTGTGGAATTTCACAGTCCTATCTGTGTTTCTACTCACTAAAAGGCAGGGGAGCTACTTTTGCAATGGTGTTGATGACTATAGACTCATTGTTGAGAAAGAGGGACATAGAAGGCTCCTGTGACATTTCCTGTACCTGTCCCACCCCACCCTACCCCACTGCCCAAAAATTAACAGCCTAGAAATGAAACCATCAAAGAGAACTCTTAAAAAATGTGATAAGGATGCTGATGTGTAGCTCTTGACAATTGAAGGCTTCCAGTGTGTATGTGTGTGGAGAAGGACTGTTTTCTTTAAGGGGTTGGTTACTGGGAGTTTGACCATACCCAAGTGAGTGAAGGCAACATAAATTGAACTATGCCACCTTTTTGCCTTCCTCCTCCTCCTCCCCCTCCCCCCTCCCCCTCCCCCTCCTCCCCCTCCCCCCTCCCCTTCTTCTTCTTCTTCTTCTTCTTCTTCTTCTTCTTCTTCTTCTTCTTCTTCTTCTTCTTCTTCTTCTTCTTCTTCCTGTCTTCTTTGGGGAGATGGGTGCAAAATCACAAGGATGAGAAGGCAGACACTAGAGTGTGATGGGGTGCACCATGTGAAAGTAAAAAATAGATAATGAAGATAATATGTTGTAAAAAGGAAATATTTAAGGAACTGATGTTAAACTATAGTCAACATGATACAATGAAATACAATAGGATAAAAAAAGCTATTTTGAAATCTCTTAACAGATTGTTAGCATGCAGCAATGTCCTAGAGAAAAGCTTCCCACTATCTCACTGTAACCATTTCTCTGATGTACTTACCATTGTTGTTTAAACTTGCCTTGGTTTATGATCTTATTTTTCCATAAAAGTATAAAACTTCATGAAGCTTTTTCCATATTGGAAAATGGAATTTGGGGAGACCTAAATCTGGCTTGCCAGGCCATAGTCATATGTATGTTCCAAGATAACTTTTCATTACTCAGAGGTGAGAATTTTTTTGTTGTTGTTTTAAAAAGTATAAAGTATAGAATTTATAATTGGAAAACTGGGTGTTTGATTAAGCGATGATGAATACTTACTACTTCTTTCTCTTTACCTTGGATGTGCCATTTGTTAAGATGATGAATTACTTCCACCTTGATCTCATTTTCCAAAAATGAACAGTTACCCATCAGACTACAGTGATGAGACTGGTCTTTGAACACCTTCCATCCTTTTATAGTCCCACTCCCCTATAGTATCCTGAAAATTTGCCTCATTTTCTGCCTTCAGTAGTCTTTGTAGGATACACAACACACACACACACACACACACACACACACACACACACACACACACACACACACACACACACCATACCCCCCCACCCCAAGCTTCAATACTTAGCTGGAGAAGACTGAACAGTTGTTGGTAGCCACGCGTACCGTGCCCAAAGATGGCGCTGATTTCCTGTGAGTGAGTCAGCAGGGCACAGCTGTTGTCCACCCCGAAGGACGCAGTGCGCATGAGCCAAGCACGTCACAGCCTGCTCTCGGGGCATGCAAATTGGGCATTGGGGCTTGCACCAATCAGGTAGCGACACAGGTCTCCTAAGCATATATAAGCAGTGCCTTTTCCTCCCTCAGGTTTCCTGTTCAAGAGAGCTGTACAATAAAGGCTTGTTCGCAGAAGAATCCTGTTGCCACGGGTTGTTCTTGCTGGTGAGACGTTGGGCGCACGACAAACAGTCGTTTTGATAGACAAAAACTCTCTGTAGCAGAGGATGGTCTTGCTGGGCACCAAATGGGAGGAGAAGCCCTTGGTCCTGCCAAGGCTGGACCCACCAGTATAGGGGAATGTCGCAGTGGGGAGGTGGGAAGGGGCGGGTGGTTAGGTAAGGAAATACCCTCATAAAAGAAGGGGGAAGAGGGATGGAATAGGGGGTTTATGGATAACATTTGAAATGTAAGTAAAAATATCCAATATAAGAAAAAGAAACTCTCAAAATCCATTGACATTCACAACCTCACATTTTTGTAGGACATAAAGATTGAGAGGAAAACGAGATTATGAGAATATGATCTACTATCAGGATGACTAAATGCCTTAGTACGTCAGAGCCAAAGCCAAGGACTTAACACAAAATGTTTTCCATTTCATATTGATTTGGAAAAATGAAATGTGGCACCTGGGGATTAAGCTGTAGATTTCAATCTATTTTGCTTTGTAATTCGAGACCAATTAAAATCTATGATAATGGACATAACCAGGAAGAAAAAGCCTATTCTTCTTTCAGCAACTAGTAATAATCAATTAGAAACTTTACTGGTGTTTTCACACAATGGCTGCCATTGGAAAGAAGCAGAAGGGGCTAAAATGTGTGTTCTTTTAAAAGGCAGAAGGAGGGCGTGTGCACAATGTGACGCTGTCTTCTGGCAAGCACCTGCAAAATGTTTCAAGGGCTCATGCCAGGTTCCTATCTTTTGGTATGCTTTCTCTATTTAATCCTTGATATATGAAATTCCTTAGGAGGCAGAGACCTTCATTTGAAGTAAGGAAAATTTCTAGTGGGAAAAAGGTCTTCTCCAAAGCATCAGGAATAAAAATCTGAACTGGGAGTTGGTGATACAACTCCTCCTTCTGCTGTGCGGTAATTATCTCTGCGAATTCAGGTAGGTACCGTTGCCTCTCTGTGGCTTGATCTTGTTAATAAAGGTTCCCACAAATATGCTGCCTCTTCACCTGACACCTTGCAGCTGATTAACTCATTGAACTTTAATGATAAAAGAGAGTCTGGAGTGTTGTGGGTCTAGAGCCTAATTATAAGTTAGTCCCTATTATCCTTAGTCTTCTAAATAGCCATTCCTTGCCCACCCCTTGTGTCAGACCTAATATCCTATGAGGAACAGATACTCACCAGAATGTATTAACTTAACAAAATTGTAGTTTCTACCAACCAATGATTAAGAGTGACCAGTCAACATCTGAAACCTGTAGCTGGGGTTTCTCTGCTTTGTTGCGTCCACCTATTTAATGTTTCCACTGATGTATTTGAATAGCATCTTGGTTTATGGTTTTCTTTGTTCTATTACTAAATAACTTTATAGAACTGCTTCCATGAAGTAACATGATGTGGTGATAACCTCTGTCCAAGTTCCCAGACTATTGCCACTCATATTTGGCTCCAGAATAAGCTATCCCTTTGCCCCTTTGGGGTAGCAACTGTATTTTGCATCAACAGTTCTTACGTTTGTAAAATAAATTCAGAAAAAAAGTCTGTAATCTTCTGACAGCTTTAAAATTTGAGTTATCGATGGGAATTTATGAAAATCTGCAAAACAGATGTATTCTGTTTGGAGTGGATTTGATGAGAAGAAAATAAACAAAAGAAGAGAGGAAAGGGCTGTTCTACCAGACCTCAGGATTTCCCATGACAGGATACTCAGGTTCTTAGTGTCTCAAGCAAAAAGATCGACAAGGTGCATAGTAATAGTTAAAGGACAAATTTATAAGAGGCAAAAGTTAAAAACATAAAGTACTCTCCATAGAATAGGTGGTGATTGTGGTACACTCAATGCTCAAGAACTCCAAGTCCTTTTTTTGTATGTGTGCTTTACTAGGTAGAGGGAGAAGCCACTTTTTAGGGATGGGAATGGTATGGCTCCTTATTCCCATGGGCATATTGGATATTATATAACTTTGAATAATCTGTACATGCATGGACTGTATGTCTCTTAATTTTCAGCTTATGTCTACCCATACCTGAGCAATAAGTGAGTATGCACATGAGAAAGTAAATAAGAATTTTCCTCTGATACGAGTCTTCTGAGACAGACTAGCCTTCCTTCAGCTTGTACCTAACACTGGTCTAACCTGGTCTATTCTACTTTTCTTTCCACCTGGATGTATCTGAGCTCAAATTACTCACATGCCGGGACGTTCTGAGTGTTAAAAGGGAAGAAGCAGATACAGCAATGAATAATTGTATTAGGGTAGCTGCCCCAGCTCTGGCCTCACTCCAAGTTCACCTACCTTAATTGGGGGAGTTTGAAAGGGACTGAAAAACAAAGGAAAGATGAATTGTGCTTCTTTACATTTTTGCCTCTTGAGCATCATGCCAGCTCATTTGTAATGTGCACGAAGTGACACAACATGCAGGGAAAGACTCAGAATTGCTTTAAATGGTGGCTTTCATTGAATGGCAGAAATAGGTTCTGATAATGGCTCTGTCTCTGACCACAGAAATTCTCAGAACCTTGATTTATATACCTAGAGAAAGGTGATAAGAATATCTGAATTATGGAGTGTGATCAGATATTAGAAAGCTGGTTATCAGGAGAAAAACGGTAGCTAAGTAGGGTTATATCTTCTGTGTGGCATCATGCCTCTCTGGTGGAAAAGATAAAACAGCTCGTCTCTGTGTACTTGAAAGACAAAGGACACATTCGGTCATGCTAATGTTTTGTCAGTCTCTCGTACAGTTAAGCTACATCATTACTGCTCAGTGCTGTGTTATTTCCAAGATAGCATTCAGCCTTGTCTTTAGAGCGAGCATAGATGCATTGTAGATGTTCTCTGAAAAGTTCTGGTTTGGGAGTCAAGGGGGATTCCGAGGAGGCTTGTCTTTTGGGTAAGAGACATTAGTTGAGATATTAAGACCACAGAAAGATAGCTTGGGGGTTGTCTAGTCGAATTCAGGCCCACCTAGGTAAGTGGGGTCCCTTCTTATAGATTTAGAGGAAAAGTAGATATCTACGGCACGTACTTGATGAGGTACATGATACCTGTAGTACATGGATATAATTAGGCTGTCTCAAATTCTAGGACAGCATGGAGAGCAAATTGAGTCTTATAGTCTAGGGAACAAATATGACTTTGGGGAAGCGGGTGAATTTGAAAAGAGAGGCTCATGGAATGTACATTAAGGCCTTAGCTAGACCCAACTTACAGGCTTATAGCCCATTAGCCTGGGTTCTGTGTGCAGAATCAGCTGTGAGTGGGGAGAGCCACAGCTGTAGATAAATGGGACCTGAGCAGCAGCCAGGCTAAATTCTAACATTGCCAATCCTTTTTAAAGACGAACTCAGAACTAGATAGATGAAAAACAAAACAAAAGAAGTTATGAGTCGTTGTCACGTGGCCAATGTTGATGTTATCTACATAATCAATACCATTATTTTGAAGAATATGATCTGAACTAAAACCTACATTTATTACTAGTATTCATGATGTCAGAATGCCTAATACTTCTTATTCACTTATATTTCGTGATAACCACAGTTTCAACCACAGTTAAAAAGAATATCTCAGACTGTGCCTTTAGTTGCCCATGGAAGCTCAGATTTCTCTTTTTACCTAACATGCTTTTTCACTTTGAACATGCATTTGGTAAAAACCCCTTTTATATTTCTAGTGTCTCCTGAAGGTACTCATGCTTCATGTGAACTGTTGATGCAAAAACTTAACCTTCCCCTCAGAGGAATGAAGGACGGTTTATTGCAGAGTCAGATATAAATAACTGTGGCCCAGTTACATAGCTACATTTTTCTAAATCCCATATTTCAACATGTTCAACAGTTTCATAAAGTTTTTGTAGAAACAAAACAAGGAAATTCATACACTAAGGTACCTTCCAAATACATTAGTGGAAGCAGTCGGGTAGGTGAGCTGCAAGGCTAGGCTCTAGGCCTTAGATGCTGTCTGAGGACGCTCTTAGCCTTCAGGTTGGTGGGAGCTGGGGTTGTCTCTATACCTTCCAAATGGTTTCAACTAACAGTCACAAGGATGTGAGTGGTGACATTGAAGTTGGTAAGGAATGGCTATCAAGAAGGCTAAAGTCATTCTAACATAAGCTGTAATTATGCGCTGAACAGCAGCGCTCCAACCTCTCAACAAAGAATGAAGTTCTAATCAGTTTGTCAGGCTTGCAAGGGTTCAGGGGAAGGTAGGGTTCTTCCCAGGAATTTTCTCTTCACAGAACAATAACTTCATTTTTCTCACTATGTTTTCTAATATTTAGAACTTCCTGAGCACAGAATAGAAGCATCCAAACAAATGTTGCTAAATATATAGTTTAATATTGGAAAGGAAAGCTCCTTAATTCTTTAGATCCATGAATCCCAGTCTTTCTAGTGATTAACGTCATAACTACAACTTCCAGACCAAGAGCAGTTGGAGAATTATAGTAACCTTGAGGACAATGGACTTTGAAACTTTAAAGAATTTTAGAGTAGTTTGGACCAGGTATGGGAACCATTTAAGCAGAAGATCTTGTGAGTTTTCAGCTTGGGGTATTGCAGATCCAACCAAATACATTCCTCCTATTTTCCTGTACAGTGTTGGGGGGTAATATTCTAATGTCCTGTAGCGATTTCTTGCAACATTAAGGCTTGAGGTGCATATTACATATGCCTACTATAATAAGATAATGTGGTAAAATATGCAGTTTTAAAAAATCTTCCTTGCTTTGTTTATCAGTCTTCAATGCAGCTTAGTAAAATAATAGATAATTTGTGGTTATTATTTAAAAAATTTATCTAGTGTCTATGAATATACTTTTCCTATATGAAATTTTATACAATTACACTTCAGGACTGAAGAGACAGTTCAATGGCTTAAAGCACTGGTTGTTCTTCTAGAAGATTGAGGATTGATTTGGCGAACCCATGTTGCAGCTCATAACTTTGAGTAACTACAGTTCTGGGGGATCTGAAACACTCTTCTGGCCTCTGCAGGTACCAGACATTCATGTGATGTGCAGTCAAAACACTGTGTACATAAAAGAAAACAAAACCGCTTTTGTAATAGTAAATGTCTTGAAACACTAGAACCTAGACCCATTCAGGGGGTTACAGCTAGGCATGAAAAGGAAACGAATTGTAACATCCATGCAATACTGCTTTATACAGGGGAAAAAAGTAATTTATCACAGAAAAAAAGTATAGGCTGTTTACTTCTTGTTTCAGGACAAAACTACCTAGCTCTTATTTAATTACCTTGGGGTGCTTTTATTCTCAGAAACAATAGCATTATAATGGATGTGCTACCAAGGAAAGACCAGACTTGTTCTATACTGTAGAGGAGCTTTGAAATGTTTAGTAAGTAGGAAGTTCTTGGGAATAAAAAAAAGAAAAATGGTCCAGGAGCTGACTGCTATAGGCCGTGGTCTTCAGCCTCCTTTATGCTGTTTAGTAAAAGTTAAATAAAAAAAATGAATCGTGAAAGGAAGCAGAAACAGCATGGCAGGGGACAGAAGAAATGCCTGGGTGTGTGGAAACAATCTAAAGTATTTCTGCCTTGCAGCTCCAAAGTCTTTACTTTGGCTTTCATACTTTTGGGCTGTGAGGGATTCTAGACGTGAGCTCATCCCAGTGTGAGCATTTTGACACTAGACACTCTGCTTTATAAAGCCGTTACCAGTTCAATAAATCATGACCGGACACGTCATCTTTGGTAGGATAAATTGTTGAGATATCAGTCTGTGTTTGGGATTAGTGGATATAAAAGATCAGATAGAATAGCCACCAAATCAGGGGAAGACGAGAGATTCTTGAATGTGAGAATGGGAGAATGGGATAGAGTCTATCTTTCTTAATGCTACCACCCTTTAATACAGCTTCTCACGTGTTGGTGGGCCCCAAACATAAAATTATTCTATAGCTACTTCATAACTGTAATTTTGCTCCTGATGTAAATTGCAGTGAAATATCTGAAATGTGATCCTCAAAGGGGTCTTGACTCCATGGGATAGAGGATGGCGGGTCACAAGATAACACAGTTCAGCATCCCAAAGTTTGGCACCTTTCCAAAGGCAGGATTTGGGGAGTAGATGGCATATCTAGACCCTGGTGTCCATGGGTAAAAGATTTGAAGGTGATCTTTTTCCTAGTCTCACTTCTGTAGGGCAAAGGTCCCACCTGAAGTAGCCTTTCTTTCGCAATGGAACCCAAAGACACAGCCTGAGTATGAGGGAGGGATGTAGATGCTTCTCATGGCTGACAGTGAATCTCTTCTTCATTTGACTATGTGAGGACTTTCATTAGGTTAGCACATATGTGTCATAATAAAGAACCAAAAACTGGTATTTTAAACTGGAGAAATCCATTTGTTGTTGTTGTTGTTGTAGTTTTAGAGGCTGAAAGTTTGAGAGAAAAGCATCAAGAGGAATGTTGGTTTCAGCTGAGAACTGTGAGGAAGAAGCTATTGCATGCCTCCTCTCTCCAGGCTTCACTGGCCAAGTCAACCTATGAAACCAGACTTTCAGTTAGCAGAGTTGTAAACTCCTTGCAGAGAAGACACTGTCCCATGGGCTATGGCATGGAATGGAAGAGGTAGTAAGTAAATAGCAGTTGGAGATAACTAACAATAACACATCTCCCAGTATCCCCCATCCCAAAGTTCCAATTGTTGTTATTGTTGTGTGTATGATATGCGAATACTACAGAAACACCGTAATCGTGGAATAAAAGTCTGCGACTGTGAGGATGTTGGCCAGTTTTCACTGGTAATGGTACTTTTAACAGAAAAAAGGCACAGTGAGACTACGATTATTGAAAAACAAATAAGCTTGCCACATTTTTGTCTTCTTCATTCATTCTAAACTTGAATTCTCTTCTGAATTCCCCAAATTTTCCAAGATTAGAGTACCTGGTAAATGTACGTTCTCCAATTTGAGTGTTGAAAACAATTGTTGCCTGCTGCAAATGTCTACTGTTACTGCACTATGTAGCATCTAGGGTCAGTAGAAACTTAGGAATAAGTTCTCAGTTTTCTCCAGAATGTGTCCCATGCAGGCTATAGAAGTATAATGAAGACTTTGAACACAACTACATACATATACATTATCCATTACATTTTTAGATAACTCTACTATCTAATTCTTTAAGATTTACAATTAGGTCATCTTTTAGCTCTAGAGAATGAAATCCAATTCCCTTTAGTGACTATAGAATATGAAAGGAAAAGATAAATTTTATGTGCATATAGTTTTTGAACAAGTCCTTTTAAATGGAGATAAATCAGATGCAGTGAAAAAGTCTTGCGTGTAAGTTGTAGGTGCCATTCCTTTCTGAGATCTGAGAGAGTAGGAGGAAGAATCACATAACACCCTCATGTGTTACAGTGACAAGACTTCCAGGGTGACAACTGGATCTTCCTTACAATGTATATATTAAGAACATCTATCTTGGTAATAACTTCCCCTAGATAAACAAATGTGACAGATTTCACCTATGTAGAGCTAAGAAATGCACTCATGTATGTCTCATAAAATATGCTCTTCTTCACACTCATGGTATAAGGCAGTATGTGACAATTACTTGTCACTTCAAGTGAAAGATCTACATCACATGCTCTTGCATAGATGACTTCCATGTTCTCTTTGGGATTGGTGAGTTAGGAGCAAACACTCAAGTTTCCATGCTCTGCTATATGTGATGTAATCCTTCAACAAGCTTTACAGTCCCCAGCTGCCACTTGTACCTCTGAGAACCATGATTCTTAATTACAAGAAACCAATTTTGATGAAGATTGAAAGTGACAGAGACTTCTGTGGAGGAAGTCATCTGTCAGAATATCAGCTATCCCCCGTTCTTCTGAGTTTGGGAGAAGATTTTGGAAACAAAGTCGTAATTTTATACTATTGATTCTTAGTAGACTAATTAGCAGTGACTTACAGGGAACTTGTGACATTTCTGCCCAATCATTTTAAAAATCAGTCCTAATGCAAGAGAAATCACTTGGCTCTTTTTTTTTCTTTTTTAAACCTAGGAACCTTTCCAGCAGAAGAAAGCTCACCCTACGTGGAAGTCAGCCAGTATCTGCCCGTTGATGTATCTTGGTCATTGTTGGACAAAGTTTTTAAAAATTATTCTGTTCCTTGCTCGAAGACTAACACAGGGCAAGTCCCATCACTTTTTGGATCTGAATTGGGGGTTTCTACTCCATCTTGTGCTATTTAATTCCTAAATAAAAGACATAAAACCTATATATTTATAGTAAGCTTTAAAGTACTAGCACGTGTAAGATAAGAACCTTCTATGCTATTCTGTCTAATCCCCTGTCAATAACTCCAAGGCATTACTTGCCATGTTCTGCCTGGGCTGCTCCTATTCCAGTTGGGATGCGTTCATGATCTATCTTGCCATTCTTCCTTCTCCCTCTTCCTCTCCTCGTGGTCTCTCCTTATGCTCCAAGCCCTCCTACCTCTCTTCTGCCTAGATATAGGCTTTAGGCATCTTTATGAACCAATAGCTTTAAATTAAGGAGCAAGGTTTACCCAACAAAAGCTGGTAAATGTGAGAATTCACTCAAAGGCACTTACGTACCTTGAGGTACAGAATTTAGCATTAAAATGTATAGCAACACACCAAACCCCAACATTTATTAATAAGAATACCAGTACTTGTGTTGTTAAATAGCTCATTTACTTCTTGTGTTTTATTTTGTTGTTTTAAATTTATTTATTTATTTATTTATTTATTTATTTATTTATTTATTTGAACTAAATCTGACTATACACCAAACTCATAGAGATCCATCTGTCTCTGTCTTCTAAGGGCTGGACTTACAGACATGTTCTCCCATGCCTTGAATTCATTTTTATTTTAAATCAGCATTTTGTAGCTCTCCCAGGGCCATGGAGACTAGATATGCCAATAAGAGCTTCCATTTGGTGAGTATTAAGCACACCCATTCTGAACATATTACCTTTACTTCCTCATGAGGAAAACTGACACTGATGTATCCATGCTACAGACAAGAAAATCTTCTTTTGAGTTCGAGTAACTTTTCCAAGTTCAATAAAGTAGACAGCTTAGTGTTTAAATTCAGACTACGATAGCTTGCATTTGGGAGCTGATGTTCTTAACTACTGTGCTCTATGGCGAAGATACAAAGCTATAATCCTGCTTGCTTATGGAACACAGACCAGGAAATGAGCAACGAAAGTAAATGGACCTGCAAAATATTCAGCCATCGCAGAGGCACGAGCTTGCTGTCGTTTCTTGGAAAAGAATTTGCTTTAAAATCTAAGATCATGACTCCCATCTCAAGTGTTTGAAGTTTTGCCGATTTCAAAGGCATTGGCAAGAGAGGCACATACACATACTGTAATTTTGAAAATGTCAATATTTATCAAACATCAGTCTTTCTGTATGAAAATGCAGAGTGACATGTTGCTATAGTAACAGAAATCTTACTACAGGCATGCTATTGAAATATTTCACATGTGCCACCGTTTATATTAAAAGATGATTGGGTTATTTTAAAGATTCTGATTTCTTTAATGACTGATATTATCACGAATATGCTTGACAGAAAATAAGCTCATATTATTTCCATTAATCAAGTGCCCCATTTAATAAAAACTGAAACATAAATTTTATGAGTACATCCCAGGAGGATGTGATGTGTGCATGGTGCTGTAAGAGTGCCAATAAATCAAAACGGAACAAACGAGAATGGTTTGTTCTTAATGGCTTGAAGTTTGGGTCAGATAAATGAAACTGGAACGTTTGGAAACAGTAGCATAGCACAGCCTCGAAGACCTGCATGGCATCGTAGCTTTTGTATCTGAGGTGTGCTATTAACTTGAAAGCAAAAATGGCTTGTGTAAACCATTGCCCTTTGTTAATTAGACAACTCACAGACTTTGAACATGATTCATTAACTGCTGATATTGCCCCGAGGACAAATGTTTGTGATCTCCTGGGGCTGGTAGAGATAAAGAAGGAAAAACAACGAGGACAGGAAAGTGCTTATTTCTCAGTTTTAGAATAGCCAATTATTTCAAGTAGAGATCTATCATTAATAGGGTCACTTAAAATAGAAGAAGTGGGAAAAGAAGAAGAAAACATCTTAGTTTTAGGCCTGGAATCTTATGACAATTATCACAAAGTAGCAATCTGTCATTTTCATGGTGGTTGAAAGCCAGTGGGTTGCAAGCCTCCTCCTATGTTTGGAGAAAAATAGGAATGTACCATTAACTTCTGTATTGCTAGAGAGAGGGGGAGGTCTGCTTCAAGCAAAGCCTGTCAGCTCTTAATAAGGAATCCCTCGAAGTTCTTGACAGCATGAGACTATGTGGATTAAAAGGGGAAATTCTTTATGTGTTTAAACATTTAGAAATTTGGTTTCATAGTTTAGCGATTGTAAGCAGCATCTTCTTTCGATTCAAGCTTGTTTTCTTCCTCTAGTATATATTGATGGTCACCTTCATGGTTGTGGTGTTACAGTGAGTAATCTCTCTCCCCATTGTCCATTTATTTTCTCTGTGTTGAGTTTGAGTAAGTCATCAAGGGTCCTAGATGATGGGACAGATTTCCTGGGGCCATTAACAGACTTCTTTTTCTGAGGCTCTGGTTTCGGCATCCACTGCAGCCTGGTAGAGAAATTGTGTTTTTATTATTCTGCACATGTACAAAGCACAAGGCCCAGCCTGCTGTCCTCTGCTCTTCCAGCTCTTATGTAGTCTCTGCGAGTGGGAAACAAAATGCATAGAGACAGTAGGCAAGAGCCAGGCTTTTGCTACTCTAGATATCAACAGACTTCAACACGCACAAGGTGATGTCAAAGAAGAAATAGCACTGAGGCACTTTGAAAAATGCTATATTTAAGGATCATAACTCTTATTTTATTATGGTATCTATATGAGTGCATATCTGTATTGTGTAGGTATATATGTTTGTGTGTGTAAATGAATGTGCACATGTGCCATAACACATCTATGGAGGTCACATCTTCCACTTAATTTAAGACAACATCTTAGGATTCTACTACTGTGAAGAGACACCATGACCAAGACAACTCTCAAAAGCACAACACTTAATTGGTGCTGGCTTGCAGGGTCAGAAGCTCAGTCCATTATCATCGAGGCGGTAGCATAGCAGCACGGTGCAGGAAGAGATGAGAGTTCTACACCTTCATCTGAAGGCTGTTAGGAGAAGACTGACTTCCAAGCAGCTAGGGCAAGGGCCCATTCCCACAGTGACACACTCCCTTCAACAAAACCACACCTATTCCAACAAGGCCTCCAAATAATGCCATTCTCTGGGCCAAGAATATTCAAACTACCATAGAGAGGGTCTTTTGTTCATCATTTTATGTAACCTGTGGACTCTCAGGGATTCTCCAGTTTCTGCCTCCCATTTCTTCATAAGAGTTCAGGGAATACAGGCACTTGCTACTGTATTGGACTTAACATGCATTCTGGGGATTTGAACTCATGTCTCCATGCTTGTGCAGCAAGTACTTTACCTACTGAGTTGTCTCTCAAGCCTAGGATTCTAGATATTATTGTTGTTATATTTCTTTCTCTGCTAGTTTAAATTCTCCAAAGTTTCTCTAAAATTGTAAAAGGAGTCAGACTATATTTCTGCTTCCGATATATCTTCCTTTCCTCCTTTGTACTCTTCTCATGATGCCTCTAATGATAAGGTCAGGTAAATCCTGTGTGGACATTCTAGGCATAGCTGCTCCTTTTTCTTTCTTTCTTTTTAAATTAATTATCCATTCATTTGCATCTCAAATGATATTCCCCCTTCCCAGTTACCCTTTCCCCCTCCTTTCCTTCCTCTCCTTCCCCTTTCCCCTCCCTCTCCTCCTCCCTTTTGCCTATATGAGGGTACTCCCCCACCCACCCACCCTCTCCTGCCACCACTCCAGCATCCCTCTACACTGGGCATCAAACCTCCCTAGGAACAAAGGTCTCCCCTCCCATTGCTGACAGGCAAGGCCATCCTCTGCTTCACATGTATCTGGAGCCATGGATCCCTCCAGGTACACTCCTTGGTTGGTGGTCTAGACTCTGGGAGAACTGGATAGTCAGGCCAGCCTATGTGGTTCTTCCAACAGTGTTGCAATCCCTCTCTGCTCCTTCAGTTCTTCTGACAGCTTCCCCACCAGGTATCCTGAACTCAGTCTGATGGTTGACTCCAAGCATCCACATCTGCATTGGTCAGTTTGTGACTGGATCTCCCAAGGAACTGTCACATTAGGTTCCTGTCTGCAGGTGCCTCTTGACCATGGCAACAGTGTTGGGTTTGGTGTCTGCAGACATAATGGATCCCCAGGTAGGGCAGTCCCCTGTTGGCCCTTCCTTCCATCTCTAGTCCAGTTTTTGTCCCTGTTCTTCCTTTGGTCAGGAACATTTGGGTTAAAAACTTTGAGATGGGTGGGTGGCCCTATCCCTCTACCAGGGTCTGTGCCTATCTACTGGAGGTGTCTTCAACAGGTTCTATCTCCCCTTCCCTGCACATTTTGGCTAATGTCATCTCCATTGGGTCCTGAGAGCCTCATGTTTCCCTGGTGGCTGGGACCTTCCAGTGACTATCCCCAGTTCCTCATCCCCCCTGCCCCCCGCTACATATTTTTGTTTGATTTCCTGACCCTCTGTACTTCTCTCACATCTCCAGTTCCTGATACTGCCCTACCTTATTTCCTGCCTCTTCTCCCTCCCACCCTGGTCCCCCTCTCCCTTCACCTCCTGCTCCCCCTTCAATGCAGGCCTGAAGCATCACACCTTGGTCTTCTTTCCTTCTTCACTCCATATTGTCTGTGGGTTGTATCATGGGCATTGAGAGCTTTTTGGCTAAAATTCATTTACTAGTGAGTACATACAATGTGTGTTCTTTTGTGTCTGGCTTACCTCACTCAGGATGATATTTTCTGGTTCCATCCATTTGCCTGTGAATTTCATGAAGTCGTTGTTTATAATTGTTGTGTACTCCACTGTGTACATGTACCACATTTTCTGTATCTATTCTTCTGTTAAGGGACATTGGAATTGTTCCCAGTTTCTGGCTATTATAAAAAAAAACATTGCTATAAACATACATAGTGGAGCATGTGCCCTTGTTATATGTCAGAGCATCTTTTGGGTATATGCCCTGGAGCTGTATAGCTGGGTCCTCAGGTAGACCTATTTCCAATTTTCTCAGGAACTGCCACACTGATTTCCAAAGTGGTTTCATCAAGCTTGTAGTCCTACTAGCAATGGAGGAATGTTCCTCTTTCTGTACATCCTCGACAACATTTGCTGTCACCTACATTTTTGATCCTAGTCATTCTGATTGGTGTGAGGTAGACTCTCAGGGTCATTTTTGATTTGCACTTCCCTGATGACTAAGGATGTTGAACATTTAAATACTTCTCAGTCATTTGAGATTCCTCAGTTGAGAATTCTCTATTTAGCTCTGTACTCCACTTTTTAATGGGGCTATTTGATTCTCTGGAGTCTAACTTCTTCATTTCTTTGTATATTTTGGATATTAGCCCTCTAACAGATGTAGGGTGGGTAAATATCTTTTCCCAATCTGTTGGTTGCCATTTTGTCCTAATGACAGTGTCCTTTGCTTTATAGAGCACTTCAATTTTATGACATTCCATTTGTTGATTGTTGATCTTAAAGTATAAGCCATTGGTGTTCTGTTCAGGAAGTTTTCCCCTGTGGGCAGAGCTAGTTCGTGTTTATCTTCCATGCTCATCTTCTCCCCAAACCATAAGCAAAATCATGATAAAACATCTGAGGTCACTTACATTTATATGTAAGAGTGTGAGTGTGTATGTGTGTGTGTGTGTAGGCCAGACGTAGACTTTGGATATTTTCTTCACTCTTCACCTTAGTTTTTGAAACAGGATCTCTCATTGAACTATGAGATCACTGGTGGAGGTGCACTGACCCAAGCAAGCAGGATCCTTCTCTTTTTGTCTCCCCAGTGCTGGGATTACAGGTATACACTGTTGTGCTAGGCTTTTTATGAGGATCTGGGAATCAAACTCAAGTCCTCATGCTTGTTTGACAACCTGTTAACTAATTCCTAGTTTTTTTGTCTAAAGCTTTCTCATTATCCCTGTGCTCAAAGCTTGCATTTAAACCACAATTAGAGTACCCTGACCCTCAAAGTCTGCAACCTGAATTCAATAGCACAACTTTGTGTTATTTATTTCTTCCAAAGTATGTACTAGGGGGTGGTTGGTTCCCTTTTGGAAATGTGTGTGTGTGTGTGTGTGTGTGTGTGTGTGTGTGTGTGTGTCTTTTTGTACTGAATTAAACTTGTGGTTCTTTTGTTCTAGTTGGTGGCATTTCATGGTAGTTGACAGACAATAAAAGTAAGAAACACTTTTTAAATGAAAGTCACAGTCCATGTTCAGATTATCTTTTTGGATGTGAGTGAGTTTTCAGCTAATAGTCTCTGTGCATTAGATATTTAATGACCATCACTGTTAGAACTTTAAATGTCTTAGATCTGGGTGAGCTGTTTGAATTTTGTTAGATGAGGCTTCATGGTAATAAGGCATATTTTTGTAAGCAAGGTCTAGCTTTTTATTTAAAATGATCTTCTGTCACCAGTAGGGTAGGAGTGAGGGAATGGGGCTCTTCTACCAACACCACTTGTTGAAAACTGTTAGGTAAGCATACAGTAGACACTTGAATGTTTAGAAAGAACAGTTATACAAATGGTTAGAAAGAAACCTTGTTTATAGTTGAACTTTTGGTATTTTTGTCTATTTCTCTAAAACTAACACACACATCCTGGTCTTTAGTCAAGTGAATGAATGCATGAGTGAATTAAGAATATGAAAACAAAAAATAAGTTGATATACTGCCAAATGGTGCTGCTTTTCTTCCTTGCATGGTTTTTCCAGGAAAACATTTTACTATTACCAGGAAAAGTAAATGACCATGCAGACTGTTTAAATGCTTCTCAGAGAGCACTGGAATTATTTCTAAATATAGTAAAATTTCCCATCATCTTGATACCCCTCCTCTTTCTTCTTTAGGAAACTTTCTTTTTGTCTTTGGTGGTGAGTGTCTGTAGCATTCTATAAAGGATGGTACCTTCATAGCGCAGGTCAAACACTTATTGTCTCTTGGCTCAAGTAGCAAATAGATCTTTGGAAGGTGTTAGGAAGAGTTCCTTTCTGTGATTTGTTTAAAGAATAAACAGAGTCCTGAGGAATGAATTCAGTGTCTGGCATAACAGAGATCTTGGGGTTCTAGCTATGGAGACATTTTACATTATTTATGAGTTGTCTTTTCCAGCAATCCACTCAACTTTTCTTCCTTAATTTATTAATTTATCCCTTAATTGATAAGTCCCAGATTAGATCATGTTTATGAAAAAGAACAAAACAAAATAAACCAAGAGGACCCCTAAACCAAAACTATTTGCCACTGTACCACTGTGAAAGATATACACTGGGTAGTGATTTTCTGAATGCTTGTCTTACCTTCCACCACACATTCAGCTGAAGATTTAGCTGAACAAAATCCCAGCTTTAGGTGGCTTAAACAGGGAGGACATTTATTCTCACATAGCAGAAATAGTGCTGCTTGTATTTCTACATACCAGTTGCTCGGCCCAGGAGCCTTCAGTCTTTCTGCTTTCAGAGACATCAGCTGCATCCCTACACTGTAAACGGACACATCTCACTTCATATCTAGTGAAAGAAGAAAACTTTCAAGCCAATTAAAACCACAGTTTCTTCTATACAGTGCTTTGTATTGATTGAAGACCCATGCTTGCTTGTTCTTGGCGAGCTTGTCATCTGAGTACCTAAGAGGTTGGAATAGGAATTCCAGTTTGGTCTGGTTATCTGGGGGTAGAACCCACAATGTCTACTTAGGTTATAATTCACTTATTCATTTTGCAGTGAAGAGGAGCTAGAAATCTACTTTGAGGTTTGTGTGGACTCTTTTATGCAGTTAGGTGTTACACTTGTGTGTCGGTTTTCTTTTTCATTTCTGTGATAAACACTGTGACCAAAAGCAGCTTAGAAGAGGAAAGGGGGGCTGGAGAGATGGCTCAGTGGTTAAGAGCCCCGACTGCTCTTCCAGCGGTCCTGAGTTCAATTCCCAGCAACCACATGGTGGCTCACAACCATCTGTAATGAGATCTGATGCCCTCTTCTGGTGTATCTGAAGACAGCTACAGTGTACTTATATATAATAAATGAATAAATCTTAAAAAAAAAAAAGAAGAGGAAAGGGTTTATTTTAGCTTACACTTTCAGGTCATAGTCCACTACTGAAGGAAGTCAAGGTAGGGACTAAAGCAGAAACCATGAAAAAAATGCTTTTTTCTGGCTTGCTACCTGGCTCATGCTGAGTTAGATTTTTGTATACATCTCCATGCATAGGGATGTTGTCACCCACAGTGGGGTGGGCCTTTCCACATCAATCATCAGTCAAGACAATGCCCATTAGATATGTCCACAGGTTAATATGATCAAGGTAGTTCTTCACTTGTGAGTTCCTGTTCCCTGACAAATACAAACCAGCACACCATGCTATTGTAAGTGTGATACTCCGGGAACCTGGTTTCAAGTTGATATTAGATAGACATCACCTTTCATGCATTTAAATTCATCCTTAATTTTCTTTAAATCCTTAAATTTATTTATTTATGTAAATTGACAAATGAAATGTTTATTTCTCATGTGTAACACCAATCCATTCTTGACATCAAGTGGAAAAGTCTAGATAAAGCAAACAGCTCAGTCCTTGCTTTCTAGGAACTTAAAATTTATATGAGAAGGAAGTATACATGCCTGGATAAGTGAATTATAATGCAAGGAAAAACACTCAGATGCAAAAGAAATCATGAAAATTAGAAACTAAGTACTGCACATGTGGTGTTATAGGTAGTGTGTTAGGTTCTTTCTGTATATGATCGCAGTTAATGGTTGCAACAGCCCTATTAGCTAAATGGTGTTATTTCAATTTGATAAGTGAAATCAAAACTCAGAATTCCCAAACAAGAAAATCTCTTCTACTAACTTATCTGGGAGGTCCTGTGCATGTGTGTGAGGTGGTGGTGGTGATGGTAGCCACATGACAAAGATAAACGTTTGTCACACAGTAAGTTCTGGGGAAGCAGCTTACAACGTAGTTTGAGGGCTGAGGTTGTGGATGGAGTTTGGTGGTAGAGCAGAGTTTAGCATTCAGAAGAGCCCGGGTAAACTCAGTCCAGAGGTGGGAAACATTGGGAAAGGAGTGTGAACACACCTTCAGTTGAGCCTGAAATGCTGGACATCCATTGCACTAGCACTGAAAAGAGGAAGAACAGGAAAAAGTCACCAGAAGAAGAAGTTCAACTGTGATGTCTGGTCTAAGTGTAGCCTAGGAGTGCCAGCTGGACAGGGAGTGATGGAGTGGTTATTGCCTAGCACGGTGTTCAGCAGACTGATCTGAGTATCATGGGCAATTGAACCCTACTTGACCTACCTTTTGGTCATAGGTTGCCCTGAGAAGAACATGGCCTCTGTTTCCTGACTGCTGCTGTGGCAGGCATTATAGAATTGGACAGCAGAAGGTTACCAGTGGCCCTTGTTCTCTGTATCAGGGAAATAAGAACTTTCTTAAAGGGGCTCTGGGCCATGCCTTTCTGTGCCTGCTGTAGTGGTGCCAATGGCAGATTTTGTTTGTTTTCTGGTTCTGGCTATATTCTAGTTTATGAGTGGCAGTGGTAATAAAGGTGGTGACTAGGGCCCTGTTTGAGTGAAATGGATAAGGGCCTGGGAAATATAAGCCTACAAATGTTTGTTTCTATGCCTGTTAAAATGCTTACAGAAGGGTACTTTTCAGCCTGGCTTCATTGCTTTCAATAAAGAAAAACAAATTTGTAAGTGGACTACATCTTGTCTGAAGACAGGAGCCATGATTCTTTATCACAGTAGTGAGATTAGGCCAAAATAGGTCACCCCATTCCCTTCTTTCTAAGAAGTTTGCAGGTTTCTAAGGTCGGGCTCTGCTGAGGTAATTACTGAGTGGTTCACAGAAGACTTCTCCAGGTCAGAAGTTTACTCTTCTCATTTAGAAGTCCTGTCTTATTTCCTGACTCATCTGTAGTGGCATTGGTTACCAAAGTGACCTTGGGATGTAATCTCTTGCACAGAGCCTGCATGCATCTCTGTGCAACAAAGAAACATGGTGGAATTCAAATTACACTAATGCCCTAATAAAACAGGCTTAGAGAAGCATAGGTTCTTTTCTTTTACAGACAGATATCCTAATAACATTTTAGGTTGACTGGTAATGGTCAGAGTGTCTATTGTATCATTTCATAACTCTCTAAGATGCTGGGTAAGTTTGAGTGAGAAGGTAAACCCAGGAGTTTGTGAGAAAGCATTATGTACCTATGAGAGAATTCTCCCATCTGGTAGTGTAGTTACCAATGGAATCTCCCCTCCCCTCCACCCTTGTTGTTCTAGAATGTGTTGCTATCCTTCTTAGAGGCCAGTCAAGCTTTTGAGCTTGCCAGGTTGGTGTGAGAGGTCTTTGTCCACCCTATCTGGGCCTCCAGGCCTGAAGCCACATACAAACTCAGCTGGAAGCAGGGTGGGCTATCTTTTGGCAGGTTTCCACATCAGGGGCATTGGAGTAAAAATTGGAGGGGCTGTCATAAGGCAGCTCCAATGGCTTTCTTAAATGTGCTAACTTAAATTTATTTAATTCTAGGGATTCTCTGAGCACCCATAACTATATTTCAAATGGTGATTTCTGTAAATTAGAAATGCCATTTTCAGTTTAAAGCAGTGACTCTGAATAAATGGTGTTCCAGGTGGTGATTTTATAATTTCTCTAAAAAATAAGCTGCTTTCTTTCTTAAAAGGTTTCCACAGTAATGATTTTCAAAATATTCTTTTCAAAATATGGACTGATACTATTATATTTCCATATTTGGTGGGATAAGAAGTATCAGTATTTGCCAACCACAGAAAGATATTTTTGCCAGATGTCTTATATGTAAAAAAATAAATAAATAAAAGCTCAAATTTGGTCTCCTCTAAAAAAAAAAAAAAAAGAAATGCCATTTTACTTCAGCTCAGGAATTTCAATGAACTAATTATTCAGAACCAAATGTAATTAAGTACCTTCTTTTTTCCCCTTCAGCAAGTGTGTGTTCTTCGGGTCTTCAAGGAAACAGAATATTGCCAGTGGATTGGCTGAGCAGAGTTAATAGATGTAGTTGTCAGAACCCATTGCTAACTTGCCTTCTAAGCCTTTCAAGGAGGTACATAATAATATTTAATGTCTGGTCTGGTCTTGAAGTCAAACTTCAGTTTTCTAGTTTGGTAAATACCTTTGTTTTAGTTTTCAAAGTATTCTCAGCTTGGTAGCTTTCTTTGGATGGATCGTTTCAGTTCTTTTTTTTTTTTGTTTTTTTTTTTTTGTTTTGTTTTGTTCTTTTTTTCAGAGCTGGGGACTGAACCCAGGGCCTTGCGCTTCCTAGGCAAGCGCTCTACCACTGAGCTAAATCCCCAACCCCGGATCATTTCAGTTCTTCTCTCCTTGTTCTTATTTCCTCTCTGTGCTATGACTTGTGTGAGTATCTATCTGAACAGACACACAGTGTTTTAAATATCCACCTCTCACTACAGAACAGACAACATAATTTATGAAATAGGGGTCAAAATTCTGCCTGTGATATAGGAACTTCTGGGAGTTTCTAGAAGAGTGGGGAATGTGAATAATGAGACATTCTTCTTGTCATATTTAGAGACTCAATTGTATTGAGAGAACAAAAACAAACTCAGGTTCCTGCGTCCTAGGTGACTGGATCCTGGTACCACTACTTAATATTGTAGGACCTCAGATAGGTCAATTTGGATCTGCAGTTTTCCCACCTGTAAAATAGGGGGACTGCATTCTTTTTTTTTTTAAGATTTATTTATTTATTTTATATGTGTGAGTACACTGTCTCTGTCTTCAGACACACCAGAAGAGGGCATCAGACCCCATAACAGATGGTTGTGAGCCACCATGCAGTTGCTGGGAATTGATCTCAGGACCTCTGGAAGAGCAGTCAGTGCCCTCAAACGCTGAGCCATCTCTCCAGCCCCCTTGTTTCTGTTTTCAAGACAGGGTCTCTCTGTGTAGTCCTGACTGTCTCGGAACTCATTCTGTAGACCAGGCTGGCCTCAGACTCAGAGATCGTCCCGTGCATGCCTCTGCCTTCTGGGTGCTGGGATCAAAGGTGTGATGTGCCACTGCCACCTGGCTAACCTGTTTTACTTTTTTTTCTTTTTTTTAAAATTTATTTAATACTTAATAATAATTCTTTGGTTTCCGGGCAAACATCCCCCTCCCCCCTACCCTTCCTTATGGGTGTTCCCCTCCCAACCCTCCCCCCATTGCCGCCCTCCCCCCAACAGTCTAGTTCACTGGGGGTTCAGTCTTAGCAGGACCCAGGGCTTCCCCTTCCACTGGTGCTCTTACTAGGATATTCATTGCTACCTATGAGGTCAGAGTCCAGGGTCAGTCCATGTATAGTCTTTAGGTAGTGGCTTAGTCCCTGGAAGCTCTGGTTGCTTGACATTGTTGTACTTTTGGGGTCTCGAGCCCCTTCAAGCTCTTCCAGTTCTTTCTCTGATTCCTTCAACGGGGGTCCTATTCTCAGTTCAGTGGTTTGCTGCTGGCATTCGCCTCTGTATTTGCTGTATTCTGGCTGTGGGGGGACTGCATTCTTTTCTTCCCTGACTTATCATATAAAGACAATCTATATAAAGTGATGATTAGAAAGTGCTCACTACATGAGGGTTTTGTTACCATTTCTCTGAAGTCTGACTGTTAGCATCAGGTACACCTGTGGACAGCTAGAAGTGTCTTTACAGCCAGCTCAAGCACCCAGTGATAAGACTCTAGGCGACAGGGCTGCACCTGTGTCTGTCACCATGGTACCTGCAGCAAATTCCTTTGTGCATGCATCGCATGCATTGTGGCAGCCTGGATAAAAGAAACTCAGGGGATGGCAGATGCTGGCAAGGATGTGGAGAAATAGGAACACTCCTCCATTGTTGGTGGGATTGCAAGCTGGTACAACCACTCTGGAAATCAGTCTGGCAGTTCCTCAGAAATTTGGGCATAGTACTACCTGAGGACCCAGCATATACACAAAAGATGCTCCAACATATAACAAGCACACATGCTCCACTATGTTCATAGCAGCCTTATTTATAATAGCCAGAAGCTGGAAAGAATCCAGATGTCCTTCAACAGAGGAATGGATACAGAAAATGTAGTACATCTACACAATGGAATACTACTTGGCTATTAAAAACAATGACTTCATGAAATTCATAGGCAAAAGGATGGAACTAGAAAATATCATCCTGAGTGAGGTAAGCCAATGACAAAAGAGCACACATGGTATGCACTCACTGATAAGTGGATATTAGCCCCAAAGCTTGGAATACTCAAGAAACAATTCACAGACCATATGAAGCTCACAAAGAAGGAAGACCAAAATGTGGATGCTTCAGTCCTTAAAAGAGAGTGCAAAATACTCACGAGAGGAAATATAGGAACAAAGATTGGAACAGGGACTGAAGAATAGGTCATCCAGTGGCTACCCCACTTGGGAATCCATCACACATGTAGCCACCAAACCCAGTCATTATTGGCGATGCCAAGAAGTGCTTGCTGACAGGAGCCTGATATGGATGTCTCTTGAGAGGCTGTGTTAGAGCTGTACTGATACAGATGAGGATGCTTGCAGTTAACCATTGGACTGAGCACAGGGACCGAATTGGAGGAGTTAGAGAAAAGACTGAAGGAGCTGAAGGGGTTTGCAACCCCATAGGAAGGACAACAATATCAACCAACCAGACCTCCCCCACACCCAGAGCTCCTAGGGACTAAACCACTAACCAATGAGTACACATGGAGGGACCCATGGAGGGACATATGTAGCAGGGGACAGCATTGCCTGGTATCAATAGGAGGAGAAATCCTTGGTTCTATGAAGGCTCATTTCCCCAGTGTGGGAGTGGGTGGGTGGGAGTGGGAGAATCTTCATAGAAGCAGGGGGAGGGAGGAGGGGAGGTGGGAGAGGGGGAGGTGGGATAACATTTGAAATGTAAATACATAAAATATTCAATAAAGATAAAAAATAAAAAAAGACTCATTCCCCAGCCCATACTCTCTTCTCCTTCTCCTCTTTCTCTTCTTCCTCTTCCTCCTCCTCCTCTTCTTCTTTCTAACCCCCTCCCAGAGGCTGCCTCTTCCTATAAAACCTCCCACACGAGGCTCGTGGCTTGGTGTGATTTGTCTGGTATTGTGCCACCTATTCTAACACTGTATCCTAAGCTAAAATGCCTTTGAATGTACTGTTGAGAATGATTGCTTCACCAAGTTCATAGATAAAACTTAATGGAACAATGGCAAAGCCTAACAATGAACAAACAACTGTCTTGTTACATTCCACAAGTATTCGTGTGAATTTGACATGCACATAACACCGTAAGGAATGTCCTACCCTCCCAGAGCTAAGTATATTACCAACTAAGGAGCAAGGCCTTGCTTTTATGGCTACCATACTCAAGACCTAACTAAACTGGGGATGGGCTATAGTTCTTTTGTTAGAGGATATGCCTAGCCTGTACAAGGCCCTGTGTTTAATACCCAGAATGCCTGTAATCCCAGCATTCAGACGGTAGATGAAAACAGACCAAAAGTACAAAGTCATTCTTGGTTAGGTAGCACCTTGCAGGCCAACCAAGATTCACATGAAAAATAATTTGATTAAACTAAAAGGCATTTAGGGATTCGAAGTATTTTCAATACAAAATTCTATAAATTACAGTCCATTCATTTTCAAAATGGTGATTGTTTTCTAAACCCCCTCCAGGGAACTCTAAAATGAATTTAACCGGGACATGAATTCTGTTTCTGTGGATCTTACTGAGATTTTATTTGATATTAAATCATTAAACACATCTCAAGTAATAATATGCTCTAAATAGAAGGTTGGGGTCCCAGGCCAGTGCCTTCCATTTAGAGATGAGAAGAGAAGAGCCTGGAAGTGACCCACCTGTGCCACCATCCTGGCTAATGCAAAGCTGAGATACTGCACATCGTTTACATGAAGGTCCTTGTATCTGAATTCCCATGTATATGGAAATACAGCCTGAGCCTATCCCTTACGTACACTTAGGACCTTCAGGACCTCTACTGCCCAATGTCTGGGAACAACACAAGGTTTCCCCAGGTACCATAGCTGACTCCTCGTTAACCCTACGCAGTATGTTTAGAATACTTCTCTACTATGGTTAACTATTGTTATAACTAATATTTACAGCCATTGCTTAGCTACCTTGCATGTGTACTTTATTCCACCCTTGCACTCACATTGCAGTGTGGGCAATATCAGAATGCTAACTCCAAAGCTCCTAATCCTGTTTCATGTCCATTGTTAGCTCTGCCTGAGACCAATATGTTGGCTCATCTTCTCATAAACTGAAAGTTCTTGGCAGGGTCTCTAACATTCTTCCAGCTGTAACAGCTTAGGATTTAGATGTATTTAATGCTTCGTGTAAAATAAAACAACAACAAGGTACACAGGCATGGGACTCATCTTCCCTAACTCCTTTCCAAGACTTGCCCTCAAATGACCTAGCAGAGCCTTGCAGAAATACAGAGCCTTGCAGAAACATGTGTGTGTGTGTGTGTGTGTGTGTGTGTGTGTATGTATGTATGTATGTATATATATATATATATATATATATATATGTGATTTTTGTTTTCTGTCTCACTTTTAAAAATTAAAACTGATTGAAATAGGTTACCCACACCTGTTGGACATTGCTGATTTCTGTGTTTGTCTGGCCCCCAGGGATGCCTGAGAGTCCTTATCTGGGGCATTTGACAATCAGTGGCTAGAGCAAGGTAGCATTTTGTTGAGTAGAATATTTTCAGCCAAGTTACTGATGAGGTTGACGGAAATAGGCAATAACTGGCCTTGTACTGAGCAGAAGCATTTGAGAATGTGTGAGTTCTTGGGAAGGAGTACATGATAGAAAGATGTAGTATAATTGTAATTCACAGTTAGCAAGTTGTTCCTGCAGGTTAGATTAGAACTCAGAAAGCTGTGAACTCTGGTGAGTCAGAAAGTGCCAGCTGTTTTCTAGTATATGGCCTGTGACATCTCTGTGTAAAGACACAGCAAACAGAAAGGAAGGTGGTTTCGAAAGCTGGTCCAGCTAGTGGGGCCAGCTTACATATTGTAGAGATTTTGTTCTTCTCTTTAGAACAGTACATAAGTGTAAACCTACTCGAAGAGAAGACTGATATCTATAATTAAAACAGTTTTACAGAGAGTTTTTTGACTTTGATTCAGTAATGAAGAACTAAGAATGGAGTATAAACAAATATCTAACTTCTGTTTATATACTCAATTATTCTTTAACGATTTTAGAAACATTACCGGGAACTCTGCCCTCCTATTCAAGCACCAGCTTCGGAGCTCCCATTATTTATCTGCTTAGACTCACTAAATGCCAAACAATTAGATTGCTCCTCTTCTATGACGACTAAACATACCACTTGTTTTCAAATGCCCTTCATGGTTGCATATTAGTCTCAGTTAGGAGACAGTGGATGAATATAAAATCTAGAAAGGCAAACATCATGTCTGTCTTGCTAATCATCATATTGCTTGTATCTCCCATGGCACCAGAAATCAGGTCGTGTTCAACAAAACAGTGTCTTATGAATGATTGCATGCAGCTACCATTTGGGTGTGGCTTGTATGAAGAAAGGAGACTACAAAACAGACATGCTTGTTAACTGAAACTCAGAATGATACAATATTGTTATCCAATCAGGTTTTTGTGTGCTTTACTTCTTTAGGTCTTTTTCATATATAAGAGAATAGCCAGCAACTGGACTAAGGAATACTATAGATTCAATTTGGATAGGGTGGGTATTTTCTGGGCATATATTACTCTACCAAAATAATTTCATATATACTTTGGGAATTTAAAGATGCAGTTCATAAGAAAAACATGAGAGCATTTATGAAACTATACTGTGATATCCTCGTAGGCCTATTTGTCTTGGTTAAAAGAGTATAGCATGTCTTCTTGCAAAGTAGATACTGTACCCAATGGCCTTTGCAAAACTCTGTCAGGATTGTCCATGCAGGGCAGTGCCTTCACTGTGGAAAGCGGATGCAGATGCACTTTAGTTTCTTCCTTTCTGAAATAAGTCAGAAGCTGTTAAATCTCAAAGAGATGTGAAAGCTATTGTAAAGCAATCATTCAAGCTGAATAGCTCGGATATTAGACCTTTAAAAGACAGAGAAACTAGCTTCTGGAACTTTCTGCCATCTAATGTGAACATACTCACATAGGAAATTTATGGAGAGGAAACGTTAGAGTCTGGAGCAAGGAATAGAAGAACAGCAAAATTCCAATTACTGGAGTTCCCAGTTTCTAAACAATGTTAGCTCAGGAGCTTCCTGGTTGCCAGGACAAAATGAAAACAGTAGAGATTATAATGTTCTGCTTATTAGCCAGTCTCCTGGTGACAAAATAATATGGTGTTGGTGTCCTTCAGGGCACTGAAGAGTTCACTGTGAGAATGTAGGAGTTAAGGGAACAGTAAAATAGCTGAGTGGTGTCATTGTAAGCCATGCCCATTTTAGAGCCCAGAGTACACAGTGAGTTTTGTGACCCGACAACTGTGACATCTGCTGCCTTTATGACTCGGATACTTACTCCCTTCGTATTCACCCACCTTTCTTATTTTTTTCACCTTTTCTGTCTCCTTCTCTGTGTCTCTGTGTCTCTGTTTCCCAGTCTCTCTCTGTCAGATTCTTTCTCCAACACCCAGTCCCCAAAGGGAGGACTGAAGGGACTAGTTAGTTCCTGCCGAGAACGAAGCTTGACTGTTGAGCTCAGTTCTTAAGCCAAACTCATACTGCAACATTTCAGATTCCCCTTCACCACTTGAAGCTAATTTGGGCCTGGAAGAACAGAAAAAAAAGCATGCTACCCCCTGTAACTGTCAGAAACTTCAAAGTCTGACGACTATGATTTGATATATTCTCCAATTCAGAAAGAAGCTTTTCTCTGTTCCCCACCTAGGTGCAGGGACACCGTTCCTGGGAAATGTTAGAGGAAGGCATGGGGTTGCCGGGTGAGCAAGCTGATCACTCTCCTCTCCTGGATTCCAAGGACTTTGAAGCAGCCATGCAGAGCAGGTGTGGGAAATAGAGGACACAATTATGTGACTTTTCAACTGAAAATTGTCGGCCAGCATCAACCTCAAGTTAACCTGTCTTTTATTAGCTCTAGAAGCCAACTTTTTTTTTTATATGTTACTAAAGTCTTTTTCCTCCCCCCCCCCCAATTCCTCAGCTAGCTCTCAAAACGGAGACTTTAGATCTTATGACTATATTGGTTATTACTGACAGCCATATTTATAGATGAATTTCTCATTTTAAATCCAGGACAAGCAAAGTGTCTAGATTAAAGCAAAGATAACAGGCTTGGTCAGCGGCTGTCTTCCTGGCTGATTCTCACAGGCTGCAGGGAAGCTTACAGGCCACTGTAAATGCTCTTTGCTTTCTGCATTGAATCATCTCTCCCTTTTCCCTTGGGTTTCTAAGAACTTATGTTACTGCATTTGCGCACACTTTTTATTTTTACCAAGCAATTCTCTTTTCCTCCTTCTGTGCAGTTCATTGTCCAGTCAGTTGGAATATTGCCAGCCTAGTGAGTGTATAGCCCTGTTACAAGAGGAGCCAAGATTTTTCTAGACTCTACTTAAAAAGAGTTTTTCACATGGCCTCTCCTATGAGACTGAGCGGTACAGTTGGACATTTGATAAGTGGCTTTGTTTAGTTCCCAGTTTGCTGGTAACCAAATTGAAGACAAGTGTGATAATTCTGATGCTGGGAGCACAGCCACTCCATTTTTCCCCCTGCTTTTCTTTATCTTGTGTTTCCTGCCTATTGCAGTTCGAACCCAGTATGTGTTATTTCATGGTTGGTGATAACGTTTTCTCATGATGGGAAATGTCAAGTCAAATAATAGGTCAGGACTTGCTGAACGGTCGAGTCAACACCACCGATGCCGTGGTCAATATGGCTGCTGAATTAATGAGGAAAATTAAGATGCAATTTTCAGTGGTCAATTGAGACTCAGTTTTGTGATTTGACATGAGGTGATGCATAACCATTTTTCTGCCTTTCACTTTAACATACTTGATATTAAGAAATGGCTGCAAAGGAGCACCATTTAAGATCAACAGCTACTGTCAGAAAGAACAGACACTGCTCCAACTGAGGTCTCCAGTAATCTGTGTTGAAAGCATTGCTGAATGACCTTGGCCATTCATTGAACCATAAAGCCTTCTCTGTGGGTATGATTTTTTTTTAACCTGCAAGAGTTACTTTATTTTGATGATCAAATAATGTGATAAATGTGAAAGTCTACAATTTGTAAAGGACACCAAGTTGTATCTGACATTTTTTGTTTAAAGTTTGCTCTAAAGTATTATTTTTGATTGAACAGTTCTTTAAAATGAATCAAACCAAAAACCTCTGTTATTAAAAGTATTGGTTCATTCTCAGTCGTACTTTTAAAGCACACTTCATAGAAGATTTGATATTTCAAACAGGAGTGGAAATTTTTCTTTGAACAAAACAACTTGTCTTGTGCTGGAAAGATTGACTAGAATTCTGAGTAGATGCATCTGCATGCCCATAAGGCTATATTAGCTATTTCTTGCCATGTCAAAAATTACAAGTTAGCAGCTTAAGATGAAGATACTTAATCGGTTTTCTGAGTCAGAATTCTCCCTAGTTAGTAGCTCTCACTCAGAGCCTTCAAGGTGTTGTAGATAAGATGTCAGATTGGATTATAATTACGTGAGAACCCAAGAGTAGATGTTGAGAGGCAGCCTTAATTCCCAGCCGACTTTTTCTATCTAAATGCCTCAGTTTCCACCTTTATGGGGCCTTCCATACAACTGGTGGAATAGCTTTATAAAAGGGAAGCTGGCTTTCCCCACGATAAGTGATCTGAGAGAGAAAAGAATAAAAAGCTACAGATTTTATGACTTAAATTTCTGAAATTACTATGGCACTTCTACTAACATGATTGGATACAACTCAGAATAGCTATTTAAATTTGAATTTCAGATGAGCAGCAAGTGAGTATAATTGTGTCTCATATAATAATTGAATATAATTATTCATTGTCTTTAATTCTAGTTCAATTCCCCACCTTTTTTTTTTATATGGTGAAATAGACACCGTTTTCCCTTCCTGTTTGTTAGTTACTGGTTTATTAAATTCAGCCTGTCACTAAGTAGGGAATGATTAAATTCTCCACTTTGGATCAAGTACTACCAAATACTAAATGGACATTTAAAAAAAATCTGTGATAGTAGTATAATGGAAAGAATATAGAATTTTAAATATGACTGTGGCAGTGTGAATAAGAATGGTCTTCATAGGGCCATATATTTGGATGCTTAAGTCACCTAGGAGTGAAACTTTGAAAGGACTAGAAGGATGCGGGTGTGGCCTTGTTGGAGGAAGTGTGCTACTAGAAGTGGGCTTTGAGGTTTCAAAACCTGGCTAAGTCTCTCTCTGTCTGTCTCTGTCTCTGTCTCTGTCTCTGTCTCTCTCTCTTTCTCTCTCTCTGTGTGTCTCTCTCTGTGTCTCTGTCTCTGTCTCTCTCTCTGTCTCTCTCTCTCTCTCTGCCTGTTGATCAAGATTCCTCACTTAGCTAGTGCTATAACACCATATGTGCTCTCATGCTGACACATCCCACCATGTTGATAATGGATTAACCTCTGAAGTTGTAAGTAAGCACTCAATTGAATGCTTCCCTTTATATGAATTGCCTTGGTCATGGTGTCTCTTCAGAACAATAAAAACAGTGATTAAGTCAATGAAAACACTGGGTTCAAATTCTTCCTCTTGAGCTCATTGGCTATGGAAGGTAATTCACCTTTCCTCCCTAATCCCTTTGCTTTGTTGTGTATAAATCAGGACTGGAAAGGCATTTCCTGAAAGGATAGACAAAAATCTGTCCTCAACACTCTTCTCCCTTGCTAGAATTAATTTGAGGGGTAATATGTTCAGTATTTAGTCTACTCTTTCTTTGCTGTTAGAAATGGCTGTGGGTCTCAGTTCTTTTACATGGAGAGAGGCCTCTAAGGGAAACTGCTCATCTTTCTTGCAGCAAGGGATAGACCTCAGGTACCGCCAGTATCTAATAATAATCTAGGTACCATCCAAGTGCCATGGCAGGAAGGGAACATAAGAGAAAGAGAAGCTAACATTTTTAGCTTCTGGTGTATGAAGAAGTCATTAACTGTTATGTACTCACATCAGTATGTAACAGTACAACTTTTGGAAGGGGTTACGGATGCTGAGTAGTCCCCATAAGTCACAAAGGCTGCTTACAAACCTTAGAGAATTATATGATATGAATCTGCAAAACAAATGGGATTTGCCTATATGATTGCTGTAAATATTTTAGAGTAGATATTCACTGATGATGATGATGATGATGATGATGATGATGATGATGATGAATACAGTACACCCCTAAAGCATAGCACTGTGATGTTGGTTTGTATTTTGAGTTCTTCTCCTTTTAGCATTATTGGTACTTTAAAATTTGAATTTAAATCTGAGACAATTAGAGGTAGAAGAACTCACAGAAAGCCTACTTAGGTGTAGTTGACATTTTCCACACAACTGCAGTTCTTGAAGGTTAGTGTTATTATCAGACATTTCTATCCTGACCCCAAATTCTATTCATAGTGTAACTGCACTTCATCAGAAAAATATAGGTTGGCTATAAGTCTGGAAGCACAAGCAAATGATCACAATGTGTTGTATACACTGTTTTCAGATTTTATAGGCTCCTGTTGTTAAGTGTCAAATGAAGAAACATAACTGTGTGTTAGTATGATTATGGTGGTACTATTGATAATAAACAAGCTTTTTCTACATAAGAATCACATAGCATCTGAATAGATACAGATAGTGCAATGTATATCCCCAGAAATATACAATTCAGATATTAAAAAACAGTGTGATCCTGTCAGTTTTGGGAGCATGTCTGAACCTGGAATATATTAGAGATAGAGTAAGCCAGATACAGATTTGTATGTGCACACCCACAAGCGCGCGTGCGCGCGCGCATCGAAATATATGGAAATACATGGAATGGCCATAAGTTAATCACACAGAAAGAGAATAGAACAGAATAGTACAGCTTACGTGAAAGAATCTTCTAGACGTGAGGAGGCAGGAAGGAGTGAGGATGATCAGGAGGTACAGATTTGAGTTCTGTGGCATGGTGAAGGAACTGTATTTGATGATAATGCTAATGTGTTACGTATTCTAAAATATCTAGAAAAGAGAGGTGTGCGTGCACTTCCACAAAGCAATGACAGATGGGCCAATGACCATGACTTGATCATTGCACGGTACAGACATGTGTAGAATCACAACCCTCTACCCTATTAATATGCAGTTATATGTTAATTAAAAATAAAAGTCAAGAACTGGAGAATATGAATGTTTGAAAAAAAGCAGCACATCGAGTAAGTGTTTATCTGTCAGATTGACGAATCTGAATAATTTTATTGATCACAGAAATGCAGTCAAGATGGAGGCAACATAACGTATTCATTAACAGTACACTTCTCCCTCTGTACTCCCCATTCTGGCTGTCTGTTAGGCAAGTCATTTATTTCAGATGGCCCTGATCTTCTTATCTGTAACTGGAGCCTATACTTGTAAAAAGAGAAATAGAGTTGCATAGAATCACATAAATGGGTTACATACCGGAGCTAAAAGATGGCTGCTTGCAGTTATTTAGATTTATTCAAATAATAAACATATGTAAATGTCTCAAATGGAGGAAATACAGCTCATCAGAAGGAACGCTTGACTTCTACTTATCCCTATTGTACGTGTTATTCAACAGAGGTATTCGATTTTCTGATTGATACAAGTTGTATGACACACTTTCATGCAGATCCCCTCCGGATTGTGCCCCACAGGCGATGTGGAATAAACATTTAGAAGCCTAGGTAGGGCAGGGGCTGTTGTAGAAAGCCTGGTCTCCTTCAGTTCATGTCACAACTTAACAAGTGACCAAAAGGACAGTGTTTTGTAATAATATGATTTATTCTTACTCATGTATGTCCAGTTTGTCTGGGCTTAAGTCTGACTAAGCATTTTACATTTTCTTTGGATTATGTACTAATTGCCCAGGGTAATTTCTTCTTATGGAAAATGGTAGTGGGATAAGAGAACAAACTCAATCCTGTAGCAACATCCCACTGGCTAGGACAAATCACAGGATCAAGTTCAATGTCAAAGTGGCAGGAATATGCACTTCACTATGAGGCTGTGCCCGAACATGGATGAATTCTGTCTCTAGAGATAAGTAAAGAACTAAGGTCAGTACTGGACTTTCCACTGATCGTTCTGATTTTTTTTCCTGTGTGTCTGTGGATGGGCATTGCACAAGTCTGTGCTACGGTTTATTCATAAAGTAAGTAGGTTGACTCATCTCAGAGAGTCTCAATCTTGGATCTAAATTAGAATCACCCAAGTGAAGCTTTTCAAAACCAATTGATCACATAGAGTACCAAAAGGAAGGGCAGTGAAATCGCAGTCTTTGGAGGCAAGGCTGGAATACTGTTGTGTTTCTAAAGCTTTCTAGAGAGTTGTAACGTTCAAGTATTGCTGGGAACTGCTGTGTTGGACGGGTAATGTCAATTGGCAGCTTGATGAGATTTAGAATCACAGACAGACAGCCCATGGGTATGTCTCCAGAGAGGTCTAGTGGAGTAGGAAAAGCACACCCTGACTGTGGGAAGCACCATTCCATGGGCTGAAGTCCGAGGAAAATTGAAGGAAGTTCCTGAATTTGTCCTTCTGTTTCCTGGCTGTGGAACCATGTGACCAGCTGCCTCCAGCTTCTGGAGCTAGTGCTTCCCTGACGTGACAGACTGTAGCCTCCAAAGGCTTTGTCCTATGTTGTTTCTTCTCAGGTATTTGGTCACAGGGAAAAGAAAAGCAACTAGGGCTGACACAGTGAGTCAGTGGGCAAAGAGCTTGCCATGCAGATTTGGGGACCAGGGTTCAAATCCCCAGCATCCATGTAAATATCAGTAGGCATTGCCACCCATTTGTAATCCCAATCCTCTGAAGACTCAGAGAGTCACCAGAGCATGCTGACTAGTTACAGTAATTGAATAGGGAGCCCAAGGCTCAAGTGAAAGAGCTCACATCAATATACAAGGTAAAGAGAAACTAAAACATATATGGTGTCAACCTTTAGCTTCTCCATGCACATATAAACCTATGTATGCCACCCACATGAAACACCCTTATGCATGCACATGAACACACACACACACACACACACACACACACACAACCATCCTGAGGTGTCATCCCAGTGGGAGGGGGAAATAGTTTGTGCCTCCAGTAATTGCAGAATTTCCTCCAAAGAACAGCACTGATGTCATCTTTACACAATTCGTGTGCTTCCAGGCAGTCCTGATCTCTCCCAGTAATTGCAGTTGGCTGGAAATGTTTTATGAAACAGCTGAGAACTCTTCCTTCTTTTCTTCCTTACCCCTTCTTTTCCTCCTCTGCCTCCTCCTCTACCTCCTTCTTTCCCCACTCCCTCCTCCTCCTCTTTTAGTCTTCCCCTCCTGTCCTTCTTCCTTTATGTCATTTATTCTCCATTCCTGTCTTAATTATTCTTTGTGTGCCATTTTCCCTTTGCCACATAGAACCAGCATTGCTCACTTTCCTTTCAAGACTGGCAGTGTTTCTCATGCCCCTGCCTCCTGCTCCTCTCTCCCTAGCTGCCTCAGTATCCTAGTGCAGAAGGGAATTTACACTCCCATGAGAGAAACTCTGAGACCTTCTGAAAGGGATCTTGGGATGAAATGCAATCAAAGCTTCATGCGTGTAATAGAGAGATGCTGTACTGACTGTGCATGGGTGCGAGCTGGACTGATGTCTCATGAGAACTCAATCTGAACTCGGTGAATGTTAGTGAAGATTTGTCCTAATTCACTACAATCTTATTCTATGGTTATTTATTGGCTGCTTCCAGCAGTTTCCTCAATGTTTCTTCCTCACCAACAAACAATTGCAGTTGGGGACATGTGAGTGAAAGAAGTCACAGTTCAGAGGCTACAGGGAATTTATTTTGGTGAGAATATTCAATTTTTTCCTTTTCTCTTTTGCCATTGCATTTGGTATTTAAAAATCATTATATCTTATGGATGTAAAGCACACTCCTTTGCCCTGAATTATACTTCTGTGCAATAGGAATATGCCTCATGCTTGAAAATTTATTATGGGGAATTGACAACAGTTTCCGCCTTGGAGGCATGCACAGTAACGGTGCATTTTATAACAGGTGACTTCGTGAGGGAATTAGCCATCATCCAGAATGGTTCGTGCTGTGTCTGAATGTGTGCATTTTCTTAAATCCTAAAACAAAACAACCTCAAAATGAACAACTTCATTGATCAATCAGTACATTTATTCCTAACAAATATCAATCGAGTTGATATCATTAATTAATATTAATATGTATCGAGCCAGTTCTTTCTAAGTCCTTTACATGAACATTTTCTACTTACTGCTTAGATGACCATAGGAAGTCGTTATTGATATTATTCACATTTAATAGGCCAGCAAAGGAGATATACAGGAACAGAAAAACTTGTCAAACTGGAGTTGGTAGGAGGCAAGGCAAGATCCAAACCCAGGTTGTTCTCCCTCCAAACCTCACGCTGTTCACCACTCCCCTACATTGCTCCACATGTTTATAATTATTATAATTAACAGTGGTGCAGCACTTTACCACACACAAGAGGCTTTCCCAAACATCTAATCTAATCCTAGCCTAATGACCTGGCACAATGAAATTTCTTTTATGTATTTTGCATTTAAAGTTGTAAAAAAAAAAAACCAGTGTTAAAATACACCCTTAAAAGACTTGCTTTAAAAAGGTATTAGCAACCAAAAATTATAATAATAAAAAAAACAGCAAGGCAAAGTAGAAATCTGGAACTATTTCACTTCATTAGGACTGAGCAGAGCAACCCTGGCCCAGTGCTCATGCTAATTGGTATCCAAAGGACAACTGTCCACTCGATTTTGGAAAAACAAGCTATTGTAACACACGAGCCTTTGCTTTGAAGTCTAACTTTGCATTGCAACTAATTAAGGGAAATACCATCCACATTAACTGGATTTTTAAAGCAATGGATGAAAATAGTTTTAGAAATGGACCATGAGGTTTGGTAAATATGATTAATGAACTCAGGCCAGTGGGCTTTGCATACAGCTTCAGATTTATAGAGAATGACCCAAAAATTCAAAATATTGATGTATTTGGGTTAAATCTTACATTCTAGTGATTTATGAGGGGAAAACATCAAGAGCCTATATCTGCATTAACAGGGGATTTCTAGTTAGAGTGACACTGTTTCTAGGGTCTATTCTTTGCACATATTAATAATCTAGATGTAGCATAAAGTCACAGAATCATGAGTTAGTAGGACCCCTGGAGATTAAGTTTTCCCACTTTTGTAGAGAGAAGTCAGGCCTATTAGATGCGATGGCTAATTTATTTTACTTCTTCCTTGCTGTACCTTCTTTTAAAAGATTTATTTTATTTTAAATTGTATCTGTGTGTATTTGTATGAGTTTAGGTGCTCATGGAGGATGGGATCTCTCAGAATTAGAATTCTGTGTGATTGTGATCAGTTCAATATGGGTGCTAATAACCAAACTCACATCCCCTACCAGAGTCGTGTGTGTTCATAACCACTGAGCTGTCCCTTCAGCCCAGGGTGTCTTCTTTCTTTCTTTGTTTCTTTGTTTCTTCCTTCCTTCCTTCCTTCCTTCCTTCCTTCCTTCCTTCCTTCCTTCCTTTCTTCCTTTCTTTCCTCCTCCTCCCCTTCCTCCTCCTCCTCCTCTTCCTCCTCCTCCTCCTCTTCCTCCTCCTCCTCTTCCTCCTCCTCCTCCTCTTCCTCCTCCTCCTCTTCCTCCTCCTCCTCCTCTTCCTCCTCCTCTTCCTCCTCCTCCTCCTCATCCTCCTCCTTCTTCTTCTTCTTCTTCTTCTTCTTCTTCTTCTTCTTCTTCTTCTTGTTCTTCTTCTTCATCAATTTCTCTCGTCAGCTCTTGTGATACCTAACTTGGAATTTTTGGTTTAGAAAATTCCTGTTTTCTCTGTTAACTAAATTATTATCTCCTCTGACAACTGAGAAGAAAGTGTGATATCTGACTGATGAAGGGGGCTAGATTATGGGCATCTTTCTCCAGAATATCCTAACTCCTATGCAGAAGACAATGAGATTTCATACTTTAGATCTTCAGGGGGAGTAAAATACCTACCACTAATTAAAGGATTAGTAACCAAAGTGGGAGATGCAAATCTCCCTTTCATCTAATTTCAAGCATTTCCTACTTTCTTTCCTCCTTCTCTCAGATAGATAGAACCAGATCCTCTAAAAAGACTTTATAACTCCAAACCAGGCAAGGATCTCAATTTTCGAAAGGAATCCATAACATTTTTTCCCCTTATAACTTGAAAGTTTCCATTCTAAGTCTTTTCCTTTGGAAATAAGATATTTTCACTTTAGTTATTATACAACTAGCCCAACAACATATAACCTATTAGTGACAGAAGATTAGAACCTTTGCTTCTGCTGTAAGACTGTGCCAGGAAGAGTAACATATGTAGGACATTTTCTCATGAATCTAGGGACTCAGAGGACCAAGACAAAGCTGTCTATAGTGGGGGAAGGTTGCTGCCTGCTTTCAAAATGGCAGCTTTAATAAATACTGCGTCTTTTGGAAAGGGGAAGCATTGCATTCTTACATGGCAAAGAGGCAGAATGGCAGACTAAACAAATAGATAAACAAACCAACCAACAAACAAATAAGTAAATAAGTAAGTAAAGTAAATGAGAAAACCTGGCACAGGGCCGTATGTGATGGTGACAGTCTATTCCCAAAAGCAGAACCCTCCGGCTGCATCTCCTTCCCTTTCAGTGAATGATCTGTCCTCAGGGTCAATGAAACAGCAACAACCCAATTAAATTGTTAGTCACTAAAGCCAGTGAAGGCAGGCTTAGTTTCCTTCCTCTCAGCACTATCTCAGTGGGAATGTGTTTCTAACACATGAATTATCCTGGACAGTTTCAGTCCACAGCATCTGGGCTCCGAACTCCAGTCTTGTTTTCACTTAATATTGAAAACTTTTTTTGCATGTGAGCACACCCATCAGGAAGCCCTTGCATGAAAATAGCAAAGAGGTCCTAAGTTTTTAAAGGTTTCTCTTTAAGACATGGCTTCAGAAATGACCTTCAAGGGCTTTTTCCTCCTCTCTGATTAGTGGGTGCAATAACCTTTAGCTGAAGAAAAGGACACCCAAAGAGCAAGGCAATAATAAAGGAATTACTTTGGCAATTACTAGTGTAATTATGAGTCCACCTTTGAAAATAGATGAAAAATCAGTAGTGAAAAACACAGCACCACAGCCTATGAGAACTGAAATGCCAGAATCAGTTAGGCTATTTTGTGAACTTCTAAGGTTGGAATATCTTTGGTGTCACTAAAATAATGTGTTTTTTTTTAACTTTCCTCCCAGTACAGTGAATGGTATTTTCTATGTCATTAGTATTATCAAACCTGATGAGTTACCTGGTATCTGTTAATTAGTATGAATTTTGGCCCTGTGGTCTCTTAAGTGGAAATAATCTATCTGACCAGTCTACTTCATAAGATACATATAAGCTTAAAAACCTAAGAAAACTAGGAAAACCATTTTGGTTTTCAAGTGAAATACTGAGCTCTCTGATCTTCTCTTCAACGAGAGGAGCTTTTATTGTCTGTGATGGTTAATATTTATTGTTGGGGCAGGAGAGATGTTTCAGTAGTTAAGCTGCTCTTATGGAAGCCCTGGGGTTGGGTTCCAGCAACCTCTTGGTAGTTCACAAACATCTGTTACTTTAGTTCCAGGGGATCCAAAGCCCTGACTTCCACAGGCACCAGACACCCGTATGGTACAGAGATACATGAAAACAAAACATGCATACATATTACAGCAAAACAAAACAAGCAAACAAACAAACAGAAAACTAGCAACATTCATTGTCAACTTGACTGTATTTAGAATCAGTTAGAGACATATTTCTCTAGGCATGTCTGTGTGGGTGCTTGCAGAAAGTATTAACCAAAAAGGAAGACATTTTTTGAATATGGACAGCACTGGGATTACAGACTTAATGAAAACTGAGAAACTAAGTTGAGTACTAGCATTCATTTCTCTCTGCTTCCTGACTGTAGACACAATCTGACCATTTTCACATTGCTACTGAGCCTTCCCTGACGTGTTGGACCGTATCCCCTCAAACTGTGAGGCAAAATATATCTTTCTTTCCTAAAGTTAGCTTTGCTGGGTATGTTGTCACAGCAATGAGAAATTTAACCAATGTTAAGTATTATCTTCTGTCCCCCAAGTCTCTACAGTCTATGGAGGAAAGAAACAAAACAAAACAAAAACAAAAACAGAACAAAGTACTAGTGTCCTTCTTCAGCAAAGAAAGGTCTCTAGTCACCTTTATTTAACCTGTTCACCTTTGACCAAAGTGAGAGAAATTACCAGATGCATTTGTGAGTACACTGTTTCTTTCCAAAACACAGGCTTCTGAAGCCCATCACAAACAGTCCTTATTGTAGCAGAACACCAACTGTATCGAGTAAGCCCTTTATTTGTGTAGTTAGAGCTACCAATGCAACAAAGAAACATATTGGATTTTTGTGTCATTTTTTTCTATTTTTTCAAATTAAATTTTTTGGTTTGTGGAGCCATGGAAAATGAACAATTAAAAAGTTCTTCATGGCTCTTCCATTCCCATTTTTACTTCAAATGATGACAGTTTGCTTGGAGTCCCTTTTCTCTTTGCCTCATTCTGAAGACCCTGGAACCATTGTGATTTGCCAGTAGTTCAGCAATTGTCATGGTTTGAATATACTTGGTGCAGGGAGTGGCACTGTTTGGAGGTGTGGCCTTGTTGGAATAGGTGTGTCATTGAGAGCATGGGCTTTATGAACCTCATCCTAGCTTCCTGGAAGTCAGTATTCTGCAAGCAGGTTTTAGATGAAGATGTAAAACTCAGCTCAGCTTACACCATGCTGGCCTAAATGCTGCCATGCCCCTGCCTTGAAGATATTGGACTGAGTCTCTGAACCTGTAAGCTGGCCTGTGATGGTTTGTATATGCTTGGCCCAGGGAGGATGTTACCCTGTTGGAGTAGGTCTGGCCTTGTTGTACTAGCTGTGTCACTGTGGACGTGGGCTTTAAGATTCTCATGCTAGTGGCCTAGAAGCCAGTATTTTGCTAGCATCCTTCAGATGAAGATGTAGAACTCTTAGTTCCTCCTGCACCATGCCTGGATGCTGCCAGGTTTCTGCCTTGATGATAATGAACTGAACCTCTGAACCTGTAAGCCAGCCCCAATTAAATATTGTCTTTATAAGACTTGTATTGGTCATGGTGTCTGTTCACAGCAGTAAAACCCTAACTAAGACAGACCTGGCCCAAGGGATTTCAGTGGAGAAGAACTTCAGTATGTGGCCTAGAGACTGTTTTTGTAGTATTTTGGAGAAAAACATGGCTGCTTTTTGCCCTTGTCTGAAGAGTCTGAAGAGACTCAGATTAATTGCATTGATAAAGGAAACCTCAGAAATAACCATCATAGACTTTGTTCTCTGGTTAAGTTTTATGAAGAGCATTTTGAATAAGCATAACAAACTTGAAAAAATATAAAATATATAGTTTGAGTATTAAAGGGTCACCAGGAAGTGAAATGGAACTGAATCCTGTGTTCAAGTATGCTAAATTGACTTAAGGGAGTGGTGACCTTGGGACAAGACGTTGTCCAGTCAAATTTACATCCAGATATCATGGTGTGCACCTTTGATCCCAGGAGATGCCAAGCAGATCTGTGAGTTCAAGGCCAGCCTGAGTCAGCCAAATCCTAGATGAAGAAAAACTTAAATCCAGGCATGGTGGCACACACCTTTAATCCCAGGAGACAGGCATGTCCATCTCTGAGTTCAAGGTCAAGCTACAAAGCAAGATCCAGGACAGTTGAACTTAGGCAGTGAAGGAGTTTAAAAAGAGGAAGTTAGTGATAATGTACAAGGGGGACATGTTCCAGCTCCTGCAAGCAACAGAACTAGGCAGATTTGCCCATGTGTTTCTGGCTTTGTAGTCAAGAGGAGAAGGAGACTACTGGGACATTTGATGCTGGTTATCTGGAGCTAAGAAATTAGTGGTGATTAAGAAGAGACCAGCATCACTGAGGTGAAATCTTCTGGAAAGTGTTTTCTGAGAGCATAAAGAAGCTGTGTTCCAGAGATTAGTCAAGGGGTCATGAAGAGCAGCTGAGGCTTGGCACTGTGAGGGGCCATGGAAGGCCATTGGTGAAGTTGATATCCAGGACTTAATGGGTCATGCAAAGGATTTGAGGCTTGTCACCATGAAGATAGTCTATGAGAGGCTATTGTGAAGCCTAGTTGCAGCAGATGACCCCAGTGTATTGGAGATGCCAGTACCATGGGATGATCTCCCAGAACTGTAGCAGCAGTGGAGTGGATCAACCTGAGCCTAGAGTGCTACAGAGGGCACGGCTGGAGAAGTGATGCCAACCGTTGGAGGATCCCAGAAAAACATGTGCGGATCCCAAAACATTGAAACAAGAAGCTGTAATACTGAAGCTGCCTTGGAGACCTCAAGATTTTGAAGATGCCAGAGCCATAGGATATCTTCTGAGGAATGTTGCTAACAGGGAGCGGAACCAGCCCAGGAAAAGAAGTTTGTTGCAGTCCACAAAGATGAAAATGGAGTTGGAGATCTGAAAACTGTTCAACGTCTGACATGGAGATGTAGAGTTCGGAATTTGCCCAGCTGGTTTCTTGTCTTGATTCGGGGATTACAGTTAAGTGGTTGGATGGATCTCAGAAGACACTTTGAACTTTGAACTTTTAACATTATTTAACATTATTGAAACTACTGTAGACGATAGGGACTTTGGAAGTTGGATTATATGTACTTTTTTATTATGTTATGGCTAGATATGGCACTCATAGACTCATGTGTTTGAACAAGCCTACGGGAGTGGAAAGCCAGCCTCAACTAAATGTTATTTTTATAAGGGTTACCTTGGTCATGGTGTCTGTTCACAGCAGTAAAACCCTAATTAAGACACTAATTATGGACATCCAAAGAATAACTGAAGCCATAGTTAAAATACAGACTCACAGTGTCCCTCCTCTCTACTGCTGAATAGCCTTGAGGTTCTGAACACTAAGGTGTGGCTCAGTTCCAGAATTGCCTCACCTTCAGGACCAGGAGCAAATATATATGTATGCCTACCCATATGGCACTATTGCAGATCCAAGAATACAGCCTTATTCATGAGTAAAACATCAAGTGCATTTTGAGTTACATGCTCTTTTCAGACCACAAGTGCTGCTTAAGGACCAACCATTAAGGCACCAATCATTGAACTATCCACCACTTCTGTCCTAGACTAAGGAAGTCTATTCCAGGTTTTCCCTCTGGGGAGGAGGTCAGGATTATAAATGTGATATAAATAGTGTAACAAGTCAAGAGTGGAATCATATAATTCTCTGGACTAAAGATGTATACTTTGAATGAAATCCACTAGTTATTCTGTGGGCCCTGTGTTCCACTGCATGCATTTATGTATGTGTGCTTTGACCTCCAGTTCCCTGGCCACTTCTCTAGCAAATTGAATTATTTTATTTTATCTTTTGATTAATACTGTTTGACCTCCATTAAGTCCCTTGATTTCATATTAAGGAGTTGATATGCTAAGAATGCTTGGTGTACCTGGGAGTTCTAGTTCAACCTCAGAATTTTTGAAATCACCTTAGGCTGTAATCAGAGCAAAGAAGCAAGAAGCAGAGTATTTCAGTCTGTAATAGAAAAATTGGAGAAATGCAATATAAATATGAATATGTGCTGCAGAATGTCAAATGGCTACTCTTCATATTTCTCCTTGGTTTCAAAACCTGTGAAAGACCCCAGCTTAGCAGCAGTAACGCCATTTTGAAAGGCTGTACTTAAGATGACTGGTTCAGAGAAAGGTTAAAACACTGAGTACAAAGCAGCTGCCAAGCAGGATGTGTTTGGTTGAAGGCCTGGCAACAGGACGACTGCGGTTGAGCACCTGACAATGAAAAAAGCCCCGGGAGAGGTCCCACACCCTGGTGGGGGGCCGAGTCAGTCGTTATGTTCCAAGAAGGTAGCTAGGAAACTTGCCCCCGGGCTGAACCCTTGGGGGGCCGAGTCAGCCGTTATGTTTCAGGAAGGTAGCTAGGAAACTTGCCCCCGGGCTAAACCCTTGCCATATTAGAATCCACCAATTATATCCCTGTAACCATGCATCTGCTTCTGTATGCTTGCTTCTGCTCCCCAAAATCCTATAAAAGCCCATCCTTGGTTCCGTGGGGCGTGCCAGTCCCCCGAGTGACTGAAGCGCCCGCAGGTGCCTGTGCCTGTGTATCCCAACAATAAACCAAATCCTCTTGCTGATTGCATCCTGTGGTGTCTCGGTCTGGTCTTTGGAGTTGGAGGGTCTCCATCCCGAGGAAAAGTTCTCCCTGAGAGCTTTTCATTTGGTGCATTGGCCGGGAAAGGAGATCCTCCACCCAGGGACCACCGACCACCCACTGGGAGGTAAGCCGGCCGGCGTCTGTCTGTCTGTCTAATTTTGTCTAGTTCTGCCTTATTCTGTCTGTTCTGTGAGCGCTCAGCCAGGTCTGTTCTGTGAGCGCTCAGCCAGGTCTATTCTGTGAGCGCTCAGCCAGGTCTGTTCTGTGAGCGCTCAGCCAGGTCTGTTCTGTGAGCGCTCAGCCAGGTCTGTTCTGTGAGCGCTCAGCCAGGTTGTTTGGAATTTGGGCGGGACGAAGAAGGAGCTGACGAGCTCGGACTTCTCGCCCCGCAGCCCTGGAAGACGTTCCAAGGGTGTTGGGGCCCGACTTTTCGGGGCCCAATCTGGGAGAGGAGAAAGATCCGGACTAACGGCACCTCTGTCTGTATTTTTGGCTTTCAGAGGGCCCCGGACCTTTGCCACCTCCATCTGACTTTTTGCTTTCAGTTTGGTACCAAAGCCGTGCAGCACGCCTGTCTGTTGTTTGTTTGACTGTTGGTGTTGTTTGTTTTCTCTGTGTTCTAATCTTCCTTAGAACTAACATGGGACAGTCCCTAACAACGCCCCTAAGTCTCACTCTTGATCATTGGGAAGACGTCCACGACCGGGCACACAACCAGTCCGTCGAGGTTAAAAAAGGAAAATGGCAGACTCTCTGCACATCCGAGTGGCCCACCTTCGGAGCCGGATGGCCAGTGAATGGCACATTTAATAAGATCATTATTTTACAGGTTAAAGATCGGGTCGTCCACGGACATCCTGACCAGGTTCCTTATATTATCACTTGGGAGAGTCTTGCCTTATACCCCCCACCTTGGGCGGAACCCTTCGTGGACCCGAATTGGCCTCCCCTCAACCCCCAGCTTGTCCCCTCGGCCCCGCCCGGTTTGCTGGCCCCGTCTTCCTCTCTCTACCCCACTCTAATTAAATCAGAGCCTTCTAAGAAACCTGTCCTCCCGGCAGACTCAAACTCCCCTCTCATAGATCTTCTCTCTGAAGATCCTCCTCCCCCATATCGTTTACCTACAGGCCCGGCTGAAACGGAGGAGGCAGAGCTGCCGGCCAGATCAGTTGCCGGGCCACAGTCTGATAAGGGTTTCTCCCCTGTCGCAGGGAGATTGCGCAATAAGCTCGAGGTGATGCCAGATTCAACCTCCCAGGCTTTCCCACTTAGACAGGGAACCGGTGGCCAGACCCAATACTGGCCGTTTTCAGCAGCTGACATTTACAATTGGAAACAACACAACCCTTCTTTCTCCAAAGATCCGGTGGCACTCACTGACCTAATAGAATCTGTTTTACTTACCCACCAGCCTACTTGGGATGACTGCCAACAGCTCTTACAGGCCCTCTTAACCTCAAAAAAAAAAAAAGAAAAACAAAGAGTGTTCCTAGAGGCCAGAAAGCATGTTCTGGGAGATGATGGGCGTCCCACCCAGCTGCCTGAGAAAATTGATGCTGCATTCCCACTTAAGAGACCAAACTGGGATTTTAATACAGCTGAAGGTAAGGGACACCTACGCCTTTATCGCCAGTTGCTTCTAGCGGGTCTCCAAGGGGCTATACGATGCCCTACTAATTTGACTCAGGTAAAACAGGTATTACAGGAAGCAGGGGAAACTCCCTCCGCCTTTCTAGAGAGACTTAAGGAGGCCTACCATATGTACACTCCCTATGATCCAGATGACCCAGGACAAATGACGAGTGTCTCTATGTCCTTCATCTGGCAGGCTGCTCCAGATATCAGGACTAAGTTACAGAGGTTAGAAAATTTGCAGGGCTATACATTACAGGATTTACTTAAAGAAGCTGAAAAGATTTTTAATAAGAGAGAGAATTGAGTCGAATCTTGGCCGCCGTAGTTCAGGGCCAAGAAAGGAAGGGAGATAGGGGGGAGCTCGAAAGGGGCTGAAGCTGGATAAAGATCAATGTGCCTATTACAAAGAGAAAGGGCACTGGGCCAGAGAGTGCCCCAAGAAGCCTGGCGGACCCCGAAAACCTCGACCACGAACCTCCCTCTTGGCTCTAGATAAAGATTAGGGAGGTCAGGGCCAGGAGCCCCCCCCCTGAGCCCAGGGTAACGCTTAAAGTTGGGGGGCAGCCGGTTACTTTCCTGGTAGACACAGGAGCCCAGCATTCAGTCCTCACCCAAGCTTCAGGACAACTCAGCGACCGGATGGCCTGGGTACAAAGAGCTACTGGTGAGAAACAATACCGATGGACTACGGACCGCCGGGTTCAGCTGGCTACTGGTAAGGTGACCCATTCCTTCTTACATGTTCCAGACTGCCCGAACCCTCTGCTGGGCCGTGATCTGCTCACCAAACTAAAAGCACAAATTCATTTTGAGGAAGGAGGGGCCCAAATAACTGGCCCCCACGGAACTCCCCTTCAAGTTCTAACCCTATGAACCGGGACAGGACACTGGCTTGGGCAGAGACTGGTGGGATGGGGTTGGCGCTCCAACAGCCCCCCTTAATTACAACTCCAGTCTCCATATCAAGGTATAAGGCTTCACATTACGAGGCTTCTAGATCAAGGCATCCTAGTCCCCTGCCGGTCGCCTTGGAATACGCCTCTTCTGCCTGTTAAGAAACCCGACACTGGAGATTATAGGCCAATACAAGACTTGAGAAAGGTCAACAAGAGGATAGAAGATATTCATCCGACTGTTCCAAACCCTTACAATTTGCTCAGTAACTGTTCATCGATGAGAAACAGGGGTATGCTAAAGGGGTCCTAACACAAAGGTTGGGACTCTGAAAACGCCCTGTGGCCTACCTGTCTAAGAAATTGGACCCTGTGGCCTCCGGCTGGCCACCGTGCCTAAAGATGGTGGCTGCTATTGCTGTCCTGATCAAGGACGCTGAAAAATTGACTTTGGGACAGCCACTCACCATCCTAGCACCCCACGCAGTGGAGGCCTTGGTAAAGCAGCCCCCAGACCGCTGGCTCTCTAATTCTCACACCAAGCCTTGTTACTGGATGCAGAACGGGTTCAGTTTGGGCCCGTAGTCGCCCTCAATCCTGCCATCTTGCTTCCTCTACCTGAGGAGGCAGCTTGGCAGAGGGAGAGCGAAAGGCTGGAGCTGCGATCACTACGGAGGACAAAGTGATTTGGGCGAAAGCCCTGCCTGCTAATACCTCCGCACAACGGGCTAAACTCATATGGCCTTGACTCAGGTGTTCAAGATGACAAAAGGTAAGAGGCTAAATATATATACAGACAGCCGTTATGCCTTTGCCACGGCACACATCCACGGGGAGATCTACCGGAGGCGGGAGCTGCTCACATCTGAGGGTAAAGATATTAAAAATAAGGCTGAAATTCTGGCCCTCTTAGAAGCCCTATTCTTGCCCAAAAGACTGAGTATTATGTATTGTCCAGGACACCAGAAGGGGCACAACCCAGAGGCACGAGGAAACCGGCTGGCCGATGCCACGGCGCGAGAAGTGGCCATGAGCAAACAAATCTTACCCTTAAATAGCCCAGACCAACCCACGCCCCCACCAGTGGGACAAACCAGTTGGGTTTATGCCCATGAGGACATAGAGCTCCTAGAAAAAATGGGGGCCATCTACCACCCTCAACTAAAACAGTGGGTCTACAAAGGAAAGACAGTTATGCCAATAATAATGACTTTTGAATTGATCTCTTTTTTACACAAATTAACCCATTTGGGGTTTAAGAAGATGAAAACCTTACTAGATCGGGAAGAGATAAATCTGTGGTTTTTGAATCGGGACAAAGCGATACAAAAGGTGACTGAGAGTTGCAAAGCGTGCGCTCAGGTTAACCCGGGAAGGACCATGATTGGACAAGGAGTTCGTCCTAGGGGACACCGTCCCGGCATCCATTGGGAAATTGATTTTACTGAAATTAAACCAGGTATGTATGGATACAAGTATCTCCTAGTGTTTGTAGACACCTTCTCAGGATGGGTCGAAGCCTTCCCCACAAAGCACGAGACTGCAAAAATGGTCACCAAGAAGCTCCTCGAGGAAATCTTTCCCAGGTATGGCATGCCTCAAGCGTTGGGGTCGGACAACGGGCCCGCTTTCGTCTCCCACGTAAGTCAGTTGGTGGCCAAATTGCTGGGGATTGATTGAAAATTACATTGTGCCTATAGACCCCAGAGTTCAGGTCAGGTAGAACGCATGAATAGAACAATTAAGGAGACTTTATCCAAACTTACGCTTGCAACTGGCTCAAAGGATTGGGTGGCCCTCCTTCCCCTAGTTCTATATCGGGCCCGGAATACCCCGGGCCCCCATGGTCTAACTCCTTTTGAAATAATATATAGAACACCACCCCCATTTGTCCATTTCTTTGATTCAAACATTGCTGATTTTGCTGACAGCCCTTCTCTGAGGGCCCATTTACAGGCCCTACAGATTGTGCAGAGAGACGTCTGGAGACCTTTGGCCGCTGCTTACCAGGACAAGCTTGAGCATCCGGTGGTGCCACACCCGTTCCAGATTGGAGACACCGTGTGGGTACACAGACACCAGTCCAAGAATCTCGAGCCACGGTAGAAAGGACCCTACACCGTCCTCCTGAGATCCACACACCACACGTCAAGGCAGTCCAGTCTGAGGAATTGACTAATCACAACACTACACCCCAGACATGGAGAGTTCAGCGCACTCCAAACCCCTTAAAGTTAAAACTCCTACGTGGCTCCTCCTAGCCCTTTTGTGGCCTAGAGTCAGTGGGGAAATAAGCCCCCACTAGACAGAAATTTCTTGACCAAGTCGAGTGAAAGATTTCACTCAAAGTTAGCAAAAAAAAAAAAATGGGGGAATGAAAGACCCCAGCTTAGCAGCAGTAACGCCATTTTGAAAGGCTGTACTTAAGATGACTGGTTCAGAGAAAGGTTAAAACACTGAGTACAAAGCAGCTGCCAAGCAGGATGTGTTTGGTTGAAGGCCTGGCAACAGGACGACTGCGGTTGAGCACCTGACAATGAAAAAAGCCCCGGGAGAGGTCCCACACCCTGGTGGGGGGCCGAGTCAGTCGTTATGTTCCAAGAAGGTAGCTAGGAAACTTGCCCCCGGGCTGAACCCTTGGGGGGCCGAGTCAGCCGTTATGTTTCAGGAAGGTAGCTAGGAAACTTGCCCCCGGGCTAAACCCTTGCCATATTAGAATCCACCAATTATATCCCTGTAACCATGCATCTGCTTCTGTATGCTTGCTTCTGCTCCCCAAAATCCTATAAAAGCCCATCCTTGGTTCCGTGGGGCGTGCCAGTCCCCCGAGTGACTGAAGCGCCCGCAGGTGCCTGTGCCTGTGTATCCCAACAATAAACCAAATCCTCTTGCTGATTGCATCCTGTGGTGTCTCGGTCTGGTCTTTGGAGTTGGAGGGTCTCCATCCCGAGGAAAAGTTCTCCCTGAGAGCTTTTCACCTGAAAATGTAAATTACATAGAATTCCCAATTATTTTACCTCCAGAGCCTTAGTCTTAAAACACGCTGGAAGAAACAGTGCTTCTAGAAGCATGTCTTAATTTTGGTTTTCCTGGAAGCAAGCCCTGGGAAATAGAATTGGGTAAAAAGTTTACTAAAGATGGGAGTCGGGGTATATGTGGGGAAATTCCTAGGAAATTCCTTGTGCAGGTTATGTGGTGCCAAGAATAGAGCTCAGGGATTCATGCATGCTAGCCAAGGACTCTACCAACATTCAGATTTATATTTTGTATTTTAAGATTGTGTACAACCCTAAACACAGAAAGCTCTCATGCACACTTGACCTTTGACACTGGTATCCTATTAAGGATCTTGGAAGACTGCTCAGGTCAATATCGTTTTTCTCTCATCTACCTGGACATAGTTTAATGAAGTAAAATGTGACCACCCTGTCTAGGTCTCTTTTCATCAGTGCCTAATGATTTAAAATTTTTTGGCTTTCTGAAATTTAATTCATAAGCCTTCAGGTAGCAATATAGGAAGTAGGATTGACTTTTTAAAATGATCTTTTGGATATAGTTGACTTGTGTGTATCTAATTTTAGCTCAAATCACTTCTATCTCTGAGCTAATAATGAGAAGACTCAATTTTAGTTGCAGCTTTGCCCTTCATTAGCTGTGTGGATTTGAGCAAGCCTTCTCTTCCCTCTGTTCATAATGATTGTCATCTAGTTGACTAAATGCTAGGCATTTTGCTAAGAGCTGTATATTCATTTTCTCATTTAATCCAAACATAACTCTGTGAGGTGAGTCTAAGACTTGCTCTATTTTCAGATAAGTAAAATGTAAGTGACTCACCCAGAGTCAAAGGACTAATAAGTTATGGGATCAGAGCTCAAAGCCAAGATCATGTGACTCAAGTCTCTGAGTATAACCTTTGGGCTATACTGCTTCTGTGTCTTAACATATTGTACCTGAGCATTAAATAGACTTGGTACAGGATTCATAATGCAAAGAAATTCTCGAGACTTCATATTATTTCAGCTACAAAATAGATATGTAACCCCATATTGTCTCCCAGTTCTAACAATGCTTCAATTCCCCTAAAAAGCATCTCTCACTCTGACTTTTAGTCCACCATAGAAAGGGTGGCTGACCTCCACTAGTCCCACTATCTTAAGATTAGGTACGTGATCCATTAGAGAGCTAATCAGCGTATTGTAACCAAGCACTGTAATTTTTGGTTCCAAGTTGATCATGTGATTTAATTCATGCTCAGGATATTTGTCTTGACTTTTGGAGGTGAATCAGGATTTAGGAAGATGTAGGTCCATAGCTGAAAGCAGTCAGCCACAGTTGCCATAGAAACAAGGAAAATGGGTTCAACAATCAACAAATTTATAAGCTTCTGTACTATAAGGGACATTGTTAACTGACTGACAAGCATTAATAGAATAGGAGAAATAATCTTCTCCAAAAATGCACAACATCCTTAACTATTGGCGAAATGAATTTTATTTTGAGATTTCATCTTATCTTTGCCAGAATGAAATAACCAAAGAAAACTGGTGAGAAACACTGGTGAATATGTGGGAGAGGGGCAATCATTTAATGTTGATGCATGTGAAAACTGGTGCTAGCACTATGTAGATCAGTGTAGAAGTTCTTCAAGAGGCTAGACATTGATGGAGTGTATGGTCCAGCCATACCATTCCTAGACATATACACAAATGGCTCTAGTTCTCACCACGGGGATGTATTCCCATATATCTTTCTTGTTGCTGTGTTTACAATAGCTAGGGCATAGAAGAGCCTAGATGATATCATCTAGGTCAGTAAATGCTACCAACGGATGAACAGACAATGAAAATGTTGTACTTATACACAATGGAATTTTATTCAGCTGTAAAGTGAAACTATGGAAATTTCAGCGAAGGAATGGAACTAGAAAAAAATTATACCGAGTGAGGTAACAGAGACCCAGAAAGACAATCTCAGCATGTTCTTGTTCATATGAGGATCCTAGGGTTGAAGGTTTATATTTGTGTGAGAACTTAGTCATAAACCGACAAAGATTAGATCAGGTCCAAATAGGGTAAGAGGGAGTACAAGTGGTCATTGTGTTATCTCCTGATTCAAGCCTTACCTGAACCAGGGCTAAGGCTACAAGTAATTGAACCACTGTTTTAATTTTAGGGCAGTGCTAGAGGTTTGGGGAGGGTTGATTTTGTTACTGGCCACCAGAAACTAACTATTCATTATGCTTCTTTTCTGTCACAAACCAACTAAATTTTGACAAAGTAAGCAGTTTCCTTAGAACGTGGCCTGGCCAGAGGATGCCAGGCCTTGAATCATCTCTAATTATTGCATGAGATATATTATCACAGTGGATGGGGATGTGATAAAATATCAGTTAAGTAATTGGATGAAACTTCATGACTCCCTCCTGCCAGAGGGCTTCCTGATCATTTGATGCTCTCCGGAAGACATTCATTGCTAATAGTCACCATTCCTTTCAAGACAGTGAACTGCTGCCTCAGATGACTGTGAGTCTTTGAGGAAACTTATTGCCATCCCTTTTATTTCTCTGTAATTGCATTTGAACTTTGAAACCAAAAGAATCATTTAGGTTGAGGTAATATGACTTGATTGAATTATCTCCTCATAAGTCCTCACATTTCATTGGCTTGTAGGACTCACAGTTTGGATGAGGCCTTTGGAGAATAGTTTCTCCAATCCTCTCATTTAATAGACAAGGGGGTGGCAACTAAACATTGGTATGAGCCACATTGTAGTTCCAGACTGTCATGAGCTTGATTCAAGGCCTGTTCATGCCATGCAAGGATTATTTTTACAACACTACCTCCATTTTCCTGGTCCTGAATGAGCTTATGTGTTACTTGACTGTACAATAGTAGAGTCCAGGAGACAGGTGAAATGAGTACAGCTTGGTCAGGAGAGAATTTGCCTTGCTTACAATTTTTCCTCTATTCCTTTTTGAGATAGACTGGAGGGATACAAAAGCCTCCTGGATGATCATCAGTCAGGAGACTTCCCTAGTAATTAATGTATAAAAAACTAAAACAATCAAACCTTTGTCATTTGTTCTTACATGGTAAGAGAATTTGTGATAAAGTTTTGGTGACCAGAAAAGAAAATAAGATTTTTTCCTTTTATTTTTTCTATCTTTATTAAATTGGGTATTTCTTATTTACATTTCGAATGTTATTCCTTTTCCAGGTTTCCGGGCCAACATCCCCCTAGCCCCTCTCCCTCCCCTTCTATATGGGTGTTCCCCTCCCTATCCTCCCCCCATCACCACCCTCCCCCCAACAATCATGTTCACTAAGGGTTCAGTCTTAGCAGGACCAAGGGCTTCCCCTTCCACTGGTGCTCTTACTAGGCTATTCATTGCTACCTATGAGATTAGAGTCCAGGGTCAGTCTTTGGGTAGTGGCTTAGTCCCTGGAAGCTCTGGTTGGTTGGCATTGTTGTTCGTATGGGGTCTCGAGCCCCTTCAAGCTCTTCCAGTCCTTTCTCTGATTCCTTCAACGGCGGTCCCGTTCTCAGTTCAGTGGTTTGGTGCTGGCATTCGCCTATGTATTTGCTGTATTCTGGCTGTGTCTCTCAGGAGAGATCTACATCCGGTTCCTGTCAGCCTACACTTCTTTGCTTCATCCATCTTATCTGGTTTGGTGGCTGTATATGTATGGGCCACATGTGAAGCAGGCTCTGAATGGGCGCTCCTTCAGTCTCTGCTCTAAACTTTGCCTCCCTATCCCCTCCTAAGGGTATTCTTGTTCCCCTTTTTAAAGAATGAGTGAAGCATCCACATTTTGGTCATCCTTATTGAGTTTCATGTGTTTTGTGCATCTAGGTAATTCGAGCATTTGGGCTAATATCCACTTATCAATGAGTGCATACCAAGTGTGTTTAGAAAATAAGATTTTATATGACTTAAGAAACTTACTTTCTAATTATAGATGAGTTGAGTTCTTTATAGTAGTTTTTTTTTAATTGACACATAGTATTTGCATCTATTTTTGGCTTCAGATTAATGAATTCTATGACCAGACAGTTTCATGATCAGATTAGAGTTATTGACACTCAGATCATCTCAAATATTCATCATGTATTTGTATTGGGTGTATTCAAAGTATTCTTTGCTAGCTATTTTAAAATATTCAATTTATTTTGTTACCCATAGCTACTGTATTTTGCTGTTAACCTATCCAGTTATTCTTCTTACAAAGGTACACATCTAAACTCAACCATTATCCTCTCTCATCTCCGAGTTTCCCCTGCCCCTCATCATAGTAGATAAGTCCCATAGCATTGTCTGAAAATACCACCAGAATCTGTTTGTGTTGTTAGCTACCCTGGGTGACTGGATGACAGGATGATGCATTTATTCACTGTATTCTGTAAGTTTGCCTGTCTTTCTACTTCATATTCATTCTATGTACCAACATTTCAACTCTATAAGGTTTACAACCAATAATAGTGAATATTAAATTCATTTTGGGGTCACTGTGTTGTCCATTATGCACTAAAAACACCAAGCAATTAACCAAATTACAGCAATTCTATCTTGCGTTAATTCATTGTGAATTTTTTTCATTTCCTAAAGACATAATTAGTACATTATTATCAGTAATTTTACAGACTAAGAAATCAGAGAAGAATGAGGAGGGCCAGTAGGAGACTCAGAAGCTCAAATACTTAGGTCTTTTATTTTAACGATGGCTTTTACTTCAGTGACACTAAATAACCGGAAGTGTCAACAACTGGCCCTGAGGTTGGTTAATAGAGGGCTAGGTCACCACTCAGCCTCTGAAAGGGAAGAGAGCTGGCAGAAAAAATTACCCTTTGAAATGGACTTGGATAAGTGATGGCCATGCACTATAGCCCATCAGCACTGTATCACACACAAAGGAAGAAAGCCCCTAAGACTCTGAGCCTTTGATTCATGATACAATGGCAGAAATTAAGAGATACAGCTCAGAATTAGAAACCGCGTTACCAATTTAGGGAGCAAACGTAAATTTTAACCCTGAAATGAAATAATGACTACCTGCTCCACTGTGGATGACCATCAGCAGTGTTCGTGTCACTATGAAGAGATATAACTATGGAAGGAATCCAAAAAAGACCTGGTATTATTTCTCTATAGTAAGATGAGAGGCAATTTTAACCTTTCTTTTTTCTTAAATTAATAAGAAAGTGAACTGACTAAGCTAATACAAAGTGATTTTTGTCAACAGTGATTTTTTTGGGGGGGGGGGTGAAGGAACTAATCTTGACACCTAGTTCTATTTTATGGAAGATCTGTTTGGAGCTGAGGGGATGTCCTTTAGAAAACATTAATGCTCAAGAACTCCTCACTCTCCAGTAGTAAAGTGTATTTTATGGGCTAGAAATGTTAAAGGTTAGTGGGCAAGTTTACTGCCGGCTCAGTGCCCCGTTTCTGCAGCTTTCTAAAACTTCTTGTAGTAAAGGAAGGAAGAACCTCCTAATGGAAACTGCCTTCTTGGAGCCATGGATGAAGTTGAAAGGGAAGAAGAAATTGAGCAGGAGTAGTCATTTCATACAACTGACAGGTATCATGAAGACGGTCACATTAACTTTATGAGAATTCTCCCAAGAGCCTTTTCACAAAAGCACTACAGCAAAATAGCAACTTCCATAGCAAACGCTGTGAGCTCAGCTAGACAGGGAGGAGGCAGACAGTGGGCATGATAGTGTAATGCCTCCTTTCCCTCAGTACCCTCACATCACGCAGGGATTCGGGGCCCCCTCTCCTGTAAGTCCAAGCCACAGCACAGTAGCCTACTTTCTGACACTGCAGTTAAGCTCTATTTGAACACTTACGTAAGAACTTCAGAATGCACAAGACAGAAGGGCAGATCCTGTCAACTAACTGAAACCCTTCATTCTGAAGATTAAGTAATTAATGCACTCTTCAGAAAATCCTGAGTACCTACTGGGTGGTGAATTTTAGTGCCTCATAACCCAGGAAGACTACTTGTTTAAAGAAAAGAGCTTTGGGCCATGTACAGTGTTATATTCCCCAAATGGACAGTCTGTGCACTATAGAGTTTATAATCGAGAGAGTAGACAAACAGGGACTCAGGTAGGTAGATCAGTAAAGGATTTATTAGTCCTAAGTGCTAAGACAAACCAAAGTTCTGAGTATGAGAGTATAATAGAAAGAAGAGAAAAGCCAGACCTGAAGGTGGACCACTGGAAAAGGTCATGGTTCATGGCAGACTGTCGGCTGAATCAGCAGGTAATTACTGAACTAATGGCTTACACCACCAAGTCAAGTTCTATGCACTGAAAACAAAGCTGTCAGAAACCTTTGACTTTATGGGGACTTTCCCTATTCTTAAATTGAACATAGAGACAAGAGATTAAGAGATGGATGGTGTCATGTGCCTTATATCTCTAATTACCCTGGAGAAGTAAGGAAAACAAAGTAAGCAATGGGGATAGCATTGTAAGGGGTGTGATTTGGGAAGCCCTCAGTGATATGGGGAGACCTAAGCAAGTGCTGAAAAGAAGCAAGGGAATGAGCCCTGTGGATATCCCAATGAAGAACATAAACAAGTTGTCCTGTCTAGTATGGTAGGCCCCAGCCTTATGGAACATCCATATTTACACTGAATTTTAATTTAGTTGTCTTTTGCTGTAGGTCAACTATTCCATAGCTACCCATGTGATATCTCACAGTGATTGTTTTGGAGAGTGCAGATATAGAGAATTTCTGTTGTTCTGGAAATTTCTAACTGTAAGAAGGAGGGAGTGCCCAGTATGAAGTACCCTTAGATGAAAGGACATCATTTACAGATGAGCAGGAGAGTGGGTGTGGCAGGCACTGCAGACTGAGTGGGAGAACTGGAAGGCAGGGGTGGGGGTACAGGGACTCGGAGCAGTTTGCAGTGATGGGGGCTCATATTAGGTCATGAAGAAATGTGAAGCTTGTGAGATTCCACTGCCAAATGGGAAGCCACTGGGAGGTTGTGAACTAAGGATTGTAGGCTCACTATTGTACTTGAGAGAACTGCTATAAGTACTGTGTCAAGAACAGCATATGGAGTCAAAAGGGCAGAAGCAGACCAGTCATGAGAATTTTAGAGCTACCTAGACATTAGAGAATGGCGATTAGATCCAGGTAAGAATAAAGGAAAGTCTACCTATCTTTAAGGTAGACCAATTAGAATTCACCAATAACTTGAAATGATGATGGCATGGATTGGGTTGTATAATTAGAAAAAGCGGCTCATGTCTGATTTTATACTGAGGGAGATGCAATGTGGTTTGTCAATTGAACATAACTTTGCATGGTGAAGGAAGAGGGGTCTGGATGAATTCAAGATAGGAGCTCTGGAGTCATTAAGGCTGGATCTGCTTGCTCTTAATTGATAAAAGGAAGATTTGGGGAGGCACATGCTTGGGGTTGAGCTTTGAACTTATGTGAAGTTTGAAATGACTATTTGATATCAGGATAGAGAGGAAAATCAGGCAGTTATGGGTTGAAACCCAGAATACACTTGTAGCAATTAAAGTCCAGCAACTGGAGGAGTGCATGTGAATGCAGAAGTGTGGTAGGAACTGAGCCAGAGGCACTTTACTTCAAGGAGTAGGGGAGACGAGAGAAAACCATTGAAGACCAACAAGAACTTGTCTGTACAGCAGGCAGAAAAGAGAAGGAAATTTCTGGGCAGAGGTGTGATCAAATGTCCCATCCAGTCTTGTTTCTCACTATTCAAGTAAGATTATTTCAAATCACTCACTCGGTTTAGCAGCATGAGGCCATTGGTATGTTTGTCAGGACCACTCTCAGGGAAATAGATTCAAAAGAGAGATTAAGGAAAGTCATTTTTTTGCTTTAAAGGACAGCTGAGAAATGAAGTTATAGCCACAGGGAGAACTAGGTCGAGATTGTCGTGTTTTGTGGAGATGAGGGAAATCACAGCACACTTGAAGGCTGACACAGATCATTCAACAGAAGGAAAATTTAATTACGCATGAAAGAGAGGCAACAAATGTTAGGGAATATCCTGAAGTAGTCAGGAAAGGAATGGGATCTATTGTACATCTGGGGAATGCATTTACGTGAGACCAGCTGGTCAGGAAACAGAGTAACAGAGGGAAGGCAGAACGTGTAAACACAGACACAGTGGATAGGCAGAAGTGGCTTGAGAGATTCGATGTCCCTTCTGTTGCCTTCTGTGTCCCATTGGAAGAAGAAAAAAATGAAGTCCTTGATTAATCCAGAGTGAAGGCTTGGAAGGATGTGGACAACTGGAGGAAGTCACATCCTTGTTCTTAGGATGGGGAACATATTGGGAAGTGTCAGTATACTGCTAGGAGCCATTTATGTTGTCATGAACTAAAAGGTGAGGCATTTTAATGATTACAGTTTTACTCTCAGCCATTTGTACAAATATAAATTTAAGTTTCATGGAGGGTTGAGTTTGCCTAGGGTTGGTTTTAGTTAGGACAAAAGAAATAGGAGTAAGGGTTGTGCTACCAAATGTAATGCTACACAAGTAATGTTAGCCCAGTCAGAAAGATGTGAGTGGGGCTGGGGAGAGATCAATGGTCAGAGTGCTGGCTATACAAGCATGAGGACCTGAGTTCATATTCTCAGAACCACTATCAAAATCTGAATGTGGCTGTGCATTGCTGTAGCCTCACCACTGAGGGTCAAGAGCTTTTAGGTCAACCTTAACAGTCATAATGGTGAGATTCCAGTTGAATGAGAATCTCTGTCCCAATGATGGAAAGTGATAGAGGAAGACAAGTATGGCCTCTACATTGATGCATACCTGCATACTCACTACATATGCATACAAAACACAACACACACACACACACACACACACACACACACACACACACACACTTTTTTTTTGACAAGAAAAATTTCTTCACCTATCTACTGTAAATAGAGGTTCCCTTCTAGCTGTTGGGAAAACACTGGAATCTACTTTCCATGAGCATAGCAATGCCCAGGACCTTTTTGTTCCTCAATGCTGGGTGATCACAGTGTTTCTAGGTCTCAAGATTGATAGACACATGGTTATAGAAGTGCCAGAAGGAAGTGCTCTGCAGCCAAGCTACGTCCCTAGTCCCAGAGTTGCTATGAGTAGCATGGTCTTATATAGGAGTCTCTCTTCACCTCTTCATTGTGTGGCACTGAACAAAGAACTAGTTTTGCCTTTAAAGTTCTCATCTGTGTCACTGTTAGTACGATCTCTTTCATGAAATGAGGGGACTTCAATGTACGGATGCACTTGCTAACTTTTTACTGCTGTCAGTAGGATTCACATTGTGATTTTGTTTTTAACTTGGCAAAGTACGATCATTCCTTACCTTGGGAACCAGTTAGCTTCTGTCAGGCACTATACTCAAAGGTCAGCAAAAGGACCCCAGGGAGCGATGGCCCATTATATTTTCCTGATTGGCTTCCTTTACAGTGTGACATAGTACATTATCTGCCCTGTTTTTGTGAACTAAGAGAGAATTTGATTGTGACCTTGAGCAAAGTTCTTAATACTCTGAACGTGAGTTCTGTATGTGGATATGAAGATAATTATACCTGTCTTACTTAATCCAGGATTGTATATAGAATGACAAGTGTGAGCTCCATTATAAATGATGTTTCTGTAAATGTAGGACCTTGTTGTTTGTAGCACTAACCCGTATTCATTTCTAACCTCTGGTAAAACTGATAGCTTTGCAGTATGGGCTCATGCAGTCCTGCCCTTGTGTTCCTGTAAATGGTTTACATGGCTATTAGCTGAGACCTCTCATGGCACTCTGGTAGCTAATATTTCCAGATAGGAACTGGGTGTCATGAGTTCGTAAACCATGTTTATCCCTGGTTTTATTTTTATTACATGGTCAAGACATAGTAAATGTTTGGTTAGTATTTGTTGATTCAGTCACTCCATCAGAAACTGGAGAAACATACCTTCATGTACCAATTACAGATACAGGCCCATGCTGTAATCATACCAATTCATTTACATTTCCATGAACATCATTTTATCCCTGTTCCTTGGCCGTTATATCCACTGTAATTTTTATCCCCCACCTTGTTTTTTAAAATATGGAGGATTGATCATAAAATAATGTCCATTTTGAATGTTTCTCGTTATCCTCACTAAAAACAGTTCCCTTGGGCTCAGAGCATAGCTTAGTGATAGAGTGAATGCTTATTATGCATCAGGCCTAGATGTAATTTCACTCTAGAAAAAATAGCTTCACACTCACAGTCTGCACATAGTGTTATATTCATATTGACCATAATGTCTTATTATAGTGGGGATGGAGGTGTTTTTATTGTTGTGTTATGGGTTCTTAATGGAGAAATATTAATCTTACTTTATTTTCAATGGCCAGTGACTACTGCAATACCATGAAAGTAGAATGCTTAGTCCTGAGAAATGTGCCTTGGCTAAGTGGGCTGGCAAGCAATCCCTGTGTTTATTACTTTAAAAGCATGGTCTTTAGTACCCGATGGGCAGATAATTACTGGCATTAGAACTCTTTTGTAGGTGAGAGGAAAGACTGACAGAGATTAAGGTCCTGTCTAAGGTCAATAAGTAAGTGATGGACTATGCTCGTGACCCTAGACTGTTTGACGCCAGAGTCCATGCTTCCCATCTCGTGACTGTTTAAAACTGAAGATTTAAAATACAGCATTCTTAGGCTGGAGAGATGGCTCAGAGGTTAAGAACACTGATTGTTCTTCCAGAGGTCCTGAGTTCAATTCCCAGCCACCACATGGTGGTTCATAAACATCTATGAGTTCTGGGGACCTCTTCTGGCCTGAAAATATGCACACAGGCAGAACACTGTATACATATTAAATAAATAAATCTTTAAATATCTATATGTGGGTTCTTAATGGAAAAATCTTTATTTATATATATATATATATACATATATACATGTGTATATATATCACTCTTGTCATGAGTACCTGTATTTGTTGTTTCCAGATGCCTTTTTTTGCAGACAATTGCATGAAAGACAGAATTCCTTGAATATGTGCTGTAGAGAAGTCAGCAATCTTTTCTTAGGTCAGTACAGTTACTGCCATCCTGAAACTTTATTTTGTTTAGCAAACTAAATTCGCTTCTCTTAATCCCTTCTTGAAATCCTGTTCCAAAGCTACTGTGATTCTAGAGAGAGGCAGAAATTAGCAAGTATGAGTGAAAAAGCAAAAACTAAGATAATTAGGGAAAAGAGTAACATAGCTTGTTTATTTTATAATTCAGTTTGGTATGAACCAGATCATTATGTGGGGAACATAACAAAAGATTCAGGCGAGAGCCATCAGTGGATGCTAGCTACTATCAAAGCATTCTCCAGTAGGGTGATTACAGAAGCAAGGGATGACCTTATGCAGAGAAACCAGGTAGATACACCTGTCAAACGGGGCACATTTGTTGTAGGAGTCTTCTGAAATGACTCTCTGAGAGTTGCGACCCTGTGATGGTAATTCCTGCCAAAATGGTGAAGGATCTAATCATGGAAAAAGATCTGACAAAAGCCAAATTCAAAGGTGTTCTAGAAAACAACCAGCCTGTTCTCTTCTCAAACTGTCAGTGCTGTAAAATATAAGGAAGAAACCACAGGTAGTCCATTTAAAGGAAAGTTAAAAAAAAAAAAAAAAGAGGAAAACAGGCACAAAAACTAAGTGAAACGCATAATCTTGGACGTTTTGTTATTATGTAAAGAATATGCTATGGTAATCTGAAAAATCTAAATAAAAGCCATTGATTAGATAGCATTTGATTAATATTGTTTTGATCTTGTAAATTGTGTTGTGGTCATGTAAGAGAATATTCTTTGTTTTGGGAAATATATAGAAGTGTTTAAGAATGAAGAAATACTATGTCCATGAATTATTTTTCTAGAAAAGAGACAGACTTTTCAATAGAATCTCTGTAGGACAGATCTAAAGTACCTGAGAATTATGGAGAATGTTCTACTGTTTTTACAACTTTCTTGTGTGTGTTGAATTATGATAAAGTTGAAAATGTAAACATTCTAAGTCATTTGAAATCATTGCTCTGCTCACCTCCATGATGCTACCCTGTCATAAAATAAGTAAAATGACTTTGTTCTCTCTCTCTTCATATATCCATTGGGATGCCTGTTCCCAGAGCAGAGTTTGGCCATCAAGAAACCGTAACCCGAATTTTGTGCCCTATTTCTGAAAGCCTTGCTGTATCATATCACTTTTCTTGACCTCAATCCATAACACTAAGGATTGTGCTAAGCAATCTTCAATACTTCTAGAACATTCATTTCTGGTTTTCTAAAGTCTCTTGGGCATTTCAGCAACATTGTAATCTAGACATGGTCTGTGATGACAGCTTTATGATAGGTTTCCCTTCACATGGCATTATGAATTTACCCAAGAGAAATTTCACTTACTGTTAAAGGGAGGAAAGAGGGCCATGATTCATGAGGTGAAGCTACTTGCTGCGAAGCCTGAAGACAGCTTGATCCCTAGAACGCATGTGGTAGGAGGGGAGAGCTAACACTTGCAAATTATCTTTTGACCATGTCTGCTGTAATACATATGCACCTGTACACACACACACACACACACACACACACACACACACACACACACTGTATTTTTTAATTTTTAGGTAGATAAATGCCATGTGGATGATCACAGAAAAACATTTCTTTGACAGCAGATTTCTTCTGACTTGGCAAAGGGCTGATTCATTTCCAAAAGCTCTAGGTGTGTTTTAGCCCCTGCCTTTCATTGAAGGATAGAACGTGTGGATGATGGGAAACTTAGGGACAAGGGGAGTAGAGCTCAGCTTCAGCATAAGCCCTACAAGCTGAACAGTTGGCTGAAGGTGCTTCTTTAGTAACTGACTTTCCTCTTCCTTAAGTAGAGGCAATGAGGCTTAAACCTTTCTCCAGCCTCTCAGAGGTCCTGTGATGAATGGAAATGCCATTTGCAAACTGCTGTGAATCCTTTGCTACAGAGGTATTTAATTAACAAGGCATCCTCATCAGCATACAGTCAGCAACTGCTACCAAGGGTGCCAAGAGACTGAGGCTCTTCATGTTACCAAAATCTAGAATGTGCCATTGGATAGCTGAGCATGGCGGGTGGGGTAGATCACTTCCCTTTCCTACACCGGCCAGTCTTATCTCAGCTCTAGTTTTTCATAGCAATTATACACTGTAAATGAGCCACTTACTTGTCTATAGTAATTATAGACAATTGTCCTTTAATAATGCAAATCCAAACTGGGCAGGGACCAAATCAATTTTTACACTCCCGATATCCTATGACAAACTGTAGGAGCTCAAAAAGGATTGAATGATATACAATCTATGATGAGAAATTTCAAACACATTTCTGTTTTTACTAGCATATACTCATCATACACAGTACAATATAATCTAAGGACATTTTATGTAAGTATATAAGGTATTTTGTTCATACTCTTCAATTATCCCTATTTCTCCCCTTTCCTCTCCATTCCTTTGTTTGCTTGCCAGGCTACTGTCTAGTGTCATATATGCATTCATGATTCTGTCTGTCTGTCTGTCTATCTATCTATCTATCTATCTATCTATCTATCTATCTATCTATGCATCTATCTATCATCTATCTATCTAAATAAATAAATAAATAGATAAATAAATAGATAAACAAATAAATAAAATCTAGGTACCACAGATGAGAGAAAACCGATGACATTTATCTTTCTGAGACTCATTTATTTCACTTAACCATCATCTCTGGCTGTATCTATTTTCCTGCAAATGACATAACTTCACTTATCTTTATGGCTTAAAAAAAGTCACTGTGCATAAGGACAACATTTTATCTATGCCACTACTAGTGAACATCTATGTTGGTTCCATGATTTAGTTCCCATGAATAGTCAGGCAATAAATATGGTTGTGTGAGTGTCTCTGTGATACTTGGTGTGGAGTCTTTTGGGTATAAACCAGAAATGGCATGGCTGGGTCATATTGTCTACTTTTAGATTTTTGAGGAAAATCCATTCTGATTTCTATAGTGACTAGAACAGTTTGCATGCCCATCAGTGGAGCACATCCATACCAGTCTTGTGATTTGTTTTTGAAATGACTACCAATCTGATTGTCATAAAATGAAATCTCAACGTTTTTTCAATTTGCATTTCTCTGATGATTGGTGAAGTTGAACATTTTTTCATACATTCATTAGTCATTTATACTTCCCCTTTTGAGACGTATTTATTCTGTTAGCCCATTTGTGCATAGAATTATTTGATTTCTCATTAATTAGGATTTCTAATTCTTGGTACTTCTATTATTTCTCTGTCAGATGTATAGCTATCAAAGATTTTTCTTTCATTCTTTAGTTTGTTTCTTCATTGGTTGTTTCCTTTGTTGTACAGAAGCCTCTTGATGTTATGAGGTCCCATTTGTCACTTGGTGCTATTTCCTGAGCATGTGGAACTGTGTGTAGCAGCTTTTGCCTACGCCTATAACTTTAAATTTTTCCCCTATTTTTATCCTTTAACAAGTTCCAAGTTCAGATCTACTTAAATGCAGAAGAATGGAACCAGATCCCTGTATAATCTCTCACCCTTTTTTAAAATCAACCCCAAATGGATCAAAGACCTTAATGAAAAACACAAGACCTTAATATTTATAACACATTGGACCTCATTTCCAGGTTATTCATGATTACCCACACATATTTGTAGTTCCATAGACAAATAGGTAATTTGTAATGAAGATGTCCTTTAAAATACCAGTTATGGACAGGTTAAGTTGTAAGTGCTACTTTGTAAGAGGATATCTTATATGTGAATGTGAGCTTCTTCAGGAAATACAACGTGGTTTGGTAGAAGAGAAACATATGAAGAAAGTTAATTCTTATATTTGAAATGGAGTCTGTGTGTAACACTATGTTGTGTTTCGTTACTGCATAAAATGCATCCATTTTATTTTTTCCATTTTTTCTTTATTAACTTGAGTATTTCTTATTTACATTTCGAATGTTATTCCCTTTCCCGGTTTCTGGGCCAACATCCCCCTAACCCCTTTCCCTCCCCTTCTATATGGGTGTTCCCCTCCCCATCCTCCCCCCATTACCGCCCTCCCCCCAACAATCTAGTTCACTGGGGGTTCAGTCTTAGCAGTACCAAGGCCTTCCCCTTCCACTGGTGCTCTTACTAGGCTATTCATTGCTACCTATGAGGTTAGAGTCCAGGGTCAGTCCATGTATAGTCTTTGGGTAGTGGCTTAGTCCCTGGAAGCTCTGGTTGCTTGGCATTGTTGTTCATATGGGGTCTCAAGCCCCTTCAAGCTCTTCCAGTCCTTTCTCTGATTCCTTGAACAGGGTCTCGTTCTCAGTTCAGTGGTTTGCTGCTGGCATTCGCCTCTGTATTTGCTGTATTCTGGCTGTGTCTCTCAGGAGCGATCTACATCCGGCTCCTGTCAGTCTGCACTTCTTTGCTTCATCCATCTTGTCTAATTGGGTGGCTGTATATGTATGGGCCACATGTGGGGCAGGCTCTGAATGGGTGTTCCTTCTGCCTCTGTTTTAATCTTTGCCTCCCTATTCCCTGCCAAGGGTATTCTTGTTCCCCTTTTAAAGAAGGAGTGAAGCATTCACATTTTGATCATCCGTCTTGAGTTTCATTTGTTCTAGGCATCTAGGGTAATTCAAGCATTTGGGCTAATAGCCACTTATCAATGAGTGCATACCATGTGTGTTTTTCTGTGATTGGGTTAGCTCACTCAGGATGATATTTTCCAGTTTCCTCCATTTGCCTATGAACTTCATAAAGTCATTGTTTTTTTTTTTGACTGCTTCTATTTCTTCTTCTTCTTCTTTTTTTTTTATTAACTTGAGTATTTCTTATATACATTTCGAGTGTTATTCCCTTTCCCAGTATCCGGGGTCATTGTTTTTGATAGCTGAATAATATTCCATTGTGTAGATGTACCACATTTTCTGTATCCATTACTCTGTTGAAGGGCATCTGGGTTCTTTCCAGCTTCTGGCTATTATAAATAAGGCTGCTATGAACATAGTGAAGCATGTGTCTTTTTTTATATGTTGGGGCATCTTTTGGGTATATGCCCAAGAGAGGTATAGCTGGGTCCTCAGGTAGTTCAATGTCCAATTTTCTGAGGACCTCCAGACTGATTTCCAGAATGGTTGTACCAGTCTGCAATCCCACCAACAATGGAGGAGTGTTCCTCTTTCTCCACATCCTCGCCAGCATTTGCTGTCACCTGAGTTTTTGATCTTAGCCATTCTCACTGGTGTGAGGTGAAATCTCAGGGTTGTTTTGATTTGCATTTCCCTTATGACTAAAGATGTTGAACATTTCTTTAGGTGTTTCTCAGCCATTTGGCATTCCTCATCTGTGAATTCTTTGTTTAGCTCTGAACCCCATTTTTTGGTTCTTTTTTTCGGAGCTGGGGACCAAACCCAGGGTGAACCCCATTTTTTAATAGGGTTATTTGTCTCCCTGTGGTCTAACTTCTTGAGTTCTTTGTATATTTTGGATATAAGACCTCTATCTGTTGTAGGATTGGTAAAGATCTTTTCCTAATCTGTTGGTTGCCGTTTTGTCCTAACCACAGTGTCCTTTGCCTTACAGAAGCTTTGCAGTTTTATGAGATCCCATTTGTCGATTCTTGATCTTAGAGCATAAGCCATTGGTGTTTTGTTCAGGAAATTTTTTCCAGTGCCCATGTGTTCCAGATGCTTCCCTAGTTTTTCTTCTATTAGTTTGAGTGTGTCTGGTTTGATGTGAAGGCCCTTGATCCACTTGGACTTAAGCTTTGCACAGGGTGATAAGCATGGATCGATCTGCATTCTTCTACATGTTGACCTCCAGTTGAACCAGCACCATTTGCTGAAAATGCTATCTTTTTTTCCATTTGATGGTTTTGGCTCCTTTGTCAAAAATCAAGTGCCCATAGGTGTGTGGGTTCATTTCTGGGTCTTCAATTCTATTCCATTGGTCTATCTGTCTGTCTCTGTACCATACTATGCAGTTTTTATCACTATTGCTCTGTAATACTGCTTGAGTTCAGGGATAGTGATTCCCCCTGAAGTCCTTTTAATTGCATCCATTTTATTTTTAAAAGGTAGTGGACCCCTGCCTTCCTGAAGAATGGCATCATTCAACCTCCCTTTGTAGCTCCTCTATACATACAGCTCCAGCCTTCATTCTGGCCCATAATTTGTTTCATCATTGAATTATTTAGTAGCATAGTGGTTAGAAGTGTGGATGCAGGGTTAAACAAATGCTCTGCATTCTGGGTAACTTTGAGAAAATGGCTTAACTTGCTAAGCCTCCCATTTTCTCTTGTATAAAATGGTAGCAGGGGTGAGTAAAGACTGAATCCATCTCCTGGGATTACTTTGAAGATAAAATGAAATTCTGTGCATAAAGCACCCATCATTGTGCATAGAATGTTGACAAGAATCTTAATATTTATTTTTGCCACATGTCTCCGTGTCCAGAAACTGAGTTCCTTGTATAAATACTGTAGAGTACTTGATACTTTTCATTCTCCTTTAAGCATCTGTTGCCTTATGCTGTCTGTCACTCTGTCTCCACTTTCTGTAGGTCATTATTTCTTCATTTTTGAGTCCCTACTGCAGTACTCCCTCCTCCAAGGTTGTTCTCACAAAACTAAAAATAAACACCCCACCTTTCTGCTCTTCACTGTTCTAAGTGATATTTTTTTCTATATTTCCTTAAAGCCTTTTTTGAGGTCAATGTGACAACCAGATGAATTGAGAATTCTCTTCTGGACTCCTGCATATGTGGCTGACATCTGCAATCAATTTCTTCTTCTTTTTCTATGAACCTCTGTAATGAAGTAATGTCTGCCAGCTTATTTTCCCTGCCACTCATCTTGACCAGTACAGATCCACCCTGTGGTCATGTACTGCACATAGTAGGTGTTCAATAAGTGGGTGACTGCAATATTCAGCAACACAGCCTGAGAATCTGGCTTCACCTTAAATGGAACTTTACCAGATATGTAGAAATGAGTCTCTGAAATCCTGTGAACTTTGGGGCTGTGGAAGATTAATTGCATGTCACATATATTTTATGACAGAAAAATTTAAGTTAGTTTTGGGGAATTCTGTATGAAGATATCGATCTAATTATTTCCTTCAGGTCATTATCATGCTTATTTATCATAGAGATTAAAATATGACTACATGTTATTGTGTGTGTTAATTTGCTTGATTTAATCATTCTTCAATGTAAACATAAACATATTTTAAAATAAATACCTGTAGTTATTTCTTGATTAAAAAATAATTGCACAGGAAGCAGCAGAGTTTGGTATTTGAAAGGGCTGGGAGGAATTACATCTATCTTACCACCCTCAAAAGATGACAAGTAAAAGGTGAAGTCTGCCATGTTTTAAGTGGGAAAATGTCCTTTACCTGGATGTACAGAGTGGGCTGGGAAGGTGATACCGCTTGGTGTTACTCAGCACAACTGATCTAGGCAGAGTGGTGGGGTTAAAGTGGAAAAGAACTTCTCACACATCGTATAAAAACTCAGAGCAGGTCTTTCATAGCCAACACTATATATGATCATAGTTTATACACCCCAGGACTAACGATAACAAGGCTTAAACAACTTTCCTCATGTGTGGCAGAGAATTCTTGGCAGGTGGAATTCTCAACGTTCCTATTCCTTGAATTTAGAATTTAGTTCTAGTTTAAACTCTTCTGCTCCATGGCTAGGAGGACTTGATCAAATTCTTTTGTTTAAGGCCGTGATCTTTCAATCTACTGTAAAAGAAAGCTGTGGAACTGCATGGTTGCATAGGCTCTTTTTATCACTTACTAACACACCTTGATGAGATAACCTCCCACAGTAAATGAAGAAGCAGAACTCTCCTTGGCAGGAATACATCCTCCCCAGAGGTCAAAGCAAGCTTCCAGAATAGGGCAGTTATGAACTGAACTGTGCCCTCTTCCAACTCATGATCCACAATGCCTAAAAGCACGCTTCTATTTGTAGAGGTGATCAAGTTTAAATGATGTAATCACATTGGGCCTCGTCCAAAATACTAATGGCCTTTTATGGAGAAAAAGGACAAAAAGGACACAGGGGAAAAAAATGAGTCCCCGGGAGATCCTCCCACCCAGTTTATCCACTGTTGCCACTATTTCATATTCTGGAAATTTTAGGGAACGAGATGCCTGCTACTTGGTCCCTATGTGACATTTTCTGGATTTCCTATGCCACTGTTTGGGATTTCCACACTGGTTTTTCAACTATTTTTCTCTTCCTTCCCTGTTATCATTATTCTTCCCCAAACTCTTATTCCATAAGTGACCTGGGCACCCACTGCTGTAGAGTACAAAGGATATTGTATATGAATTCATACTAATCATCTTTAAAGTTCAAGAAATGCTGGCATCACAAAGATGGGTGACTTTTCAGTAAGGCTTTCAGAGTTTGAGGAACTAAGTATATTTCACAGAACCATAAGGGATGGAGACTTATCTTCTGATGGAGTCTTCACATCTACAGAATTCACCAAGACCCACAGTATGGTCCAGAAAGAGTAAGCTGTTTTGCTTTGAATTTGGATAGCATCTTGGGGCTTGAGCACCAATCCAAATAGTCCCTGATCCACACAAGTGGTGCAGCCTCTTTGGACCCAAAGGTGCTCTAGATGAATGAGTCCCACAATATGGGAATAGTTCAGGCAGAATTTCCAAGTCCTCAAAATGTAGGGGCTGAGGGAGAAAGAAAATTCAAGCGCTGTAGCATGTATCCCCAATCACCAAATGCCAGAATGCTCTCTGCAACTGTCCAAAAAAAATCTATTATCAGATACAACATCAAAATAGAAAGATATTTCTGCTCCTAGCAAAGTTTGTCATTCACTGCAAAGCCAAAGTCATGAGTGGCTTCTTCCATCCAACCAACTCCTTGATTTTCAGGTTCTCTAATATGTGTGTGTGTGTGTGTGTGTGTGTGTGTGTGTGTGTACTGTGCCTGTGTATGCATGTGTGTGTGTACAAATGGTTTGTTTTGACTTATGTAGTTAATAAGAAGCTAATTATAACTTATCTTTCCAACCAGAGAAAAAGATAGGAATTAAGATATTTATTTAAATCTTTCTCTGAAGAGAATGTAGTAATTCAGAGAATGGGTTGATTGAATCTGCAATAAGGTTTGGATTCCTCTCTGGGTGATAAAAACATCATCTAGTATTATGGCTGACAAAACACTTGTTAAGATTTGTAGTGTTAGACACAACATTTCTGTCAATCTCTGCTGTTATAATTTCTTAGTATCGGGATGTAATCCAATTATAACACTGAGGCGGCAGCTGGGGCAATGGCTCAGCTGGTACAGTGTCTGCTAAGCAAGCTGGAAGACCTGAGAGGCAGTCCACAGCCATGTAAAACAGCTGGGGTACCTGTAATTCTAGCACTGGGGAGGAGACAAGGAGCATCCCTGGGTTGAGCTGAATTGGCCAGTTTGAGATTGAGTCAGACCCTATCTCAGAAAGTAAGGGTGTGACTAAGGAAAATGCTATGTGCCAACCTCATGAGAGTGCATGGGTATGTGGACAGAAGTGCATACAGAAGTGCATAGTAGACACACACACACACACACACACACACACACACACAGAGAGAGAATTAAAAATAATAAATGAAACATTTTTAAAATAAAAACTGTGTGTGTGTGTGAGAGAGAGAGAGAGAGAGTGAGAGAGAGAGAGAGAGAGAGAGAGACTGAAACAGAGAAACACACAGAGAGAGACAATGACAGAGAGACAAAGAGACTGAGACAGAAAGACAGAGATACTGAAACAGAGAAACAGAGAGACAGGCAAAGAACAGACAGAAACAGAGAAACAAAGAGACTGAGACAGAGAGACAGAGAGGTGAGAGACTGAAACACACACACACACACACACACACACACACACACACACACACGTAAGGAACACCCAGAAAATAAGGGTTTGGCATCAGAGTATGTTTTGGTAGGCTATGCTACAATGTACTTGAGTTATTTTATTTTTTGAAATAAAATGGATGCAATAGTCAGGTTTGGGGTGCAGATACAAAAGTATGGCTTGTTATTGTTACATATCTGTTTGTGTCTGTGTCTGTCTTTCTGTAGTCTGACTGACTGACTGACTCTCTCTCTCTCTCTCTGCGTGTGTGTGTGTCTGTCTGTCTGCCTATCTCTCTCTCTCTCTCTCTCTCTCTCTCTGTGTGTGTGTGTGTGTGTGTGTGTGTGTGTGTGTATGTGTGTGTGTGTGTGTGCAGAAGCACTTGTGGCGCTGTACATATGTGGACAACAAAGGGCAACTTGTAAGAACTGTTCTCTCCTGCCACCATGCAGGACCCAGGGGTGGAACTCAGGCTGTCAGGCTTGAGTGTCCTGACCTGCGTGTGGAAACATCTCACCCCCATTGATCCTCATTAGTATTCCTAGATTAGGCTTTCTTTGATACTACACCACCCACAAAGAAGAATTTTGTTCAAGCAAATGAACTAGAGAAATTCTGAATGGACAAGGGGCAAGTCAAGGAGAGAGTTGATTCCTGCTTTAACAACCCCACACTGATCATTTGTTTGAATTTTCCAAGTAAACATTATGTAACCCCCCCACCCCCACTCCCAACCCCTGGGAGCAGACACTGAAGGAAACTTACTCTGTGGGCCACTGGCTGGGACAGACACAGGCAATTAGAAAAGCCTCACATCTGTTTAATACTTGTGTTTTACATATTACCACAGCAGAGATTCCAGGCGGATGCTCTAGGGCTTAGAAAGGTCAATCAAACTGCTTTTGCAAGCATCTCTTTTCTCACTAGGAGGGCATGCCACCAGTGATTATGATGGATGGGAAAGAGGAAGCAGAGGTTCACCTGGGACCAGAGTCATTATGACCCTGCTCCTCTTCATCTCCACACAAAATCTTGTTATAATTTTACCATTATCTCCCGTGTTAGCCACTCTCGACTTCGAGTCCTTTCTTCTCCCTCTTGAGAACGCGAACAGAATCTCCAAGTTCACCTTATGTCCTTGATCAGAGTTAGAGTTTAGACCTTAATAGTCTTCCAAAGGTCCTCATGCAAAGGCTTGGTCCCCAGTTAGTGGCACTATTGGGAGATGGTGGAGCCTTCGGGAGGCAGGACCTAGCTAAAAGAAGATGCATTCACCTTTCTAAGGAAATAGAAGGGCCATGCTCTCTCCTCTACAGTTTTCCTGCTCTCAGGTTTCTTCTATAACACAACCCTCCTCACCAGGTTCTGCCTTAGGGCCAGGAAAGCTGCAGCCAGAGGAACAGACTGAAACCTCTTAAATTGTGAGCCCAAGATGATAATCTCAGCTGCGTGTGGCAAAGGCAGAAGCTGAAGAGAGCACATGGTTGTGCGTTCCCAGTCCTGCCCCTGGATGTTTCTTAATGGGATTTTCACTACAAGTTTCAGTTCTGAGTTTCAGTAGTGCAGTTTGTAGTTTGATCAGGCTGCATCTTGTTCTGTATGGTATTTCATCTTCCTTTAGGTAGACATCTTTCTCCACAACTGCCACTGAAGGATGCGGGAAGCATAGATTCATTTTCATCCACCTAGATCCTCATGTGAGACGCATCTCTGGACTTAGTGCCAGGGGAAGGAATTGTTCGTGTGTGTGTGTGTGTGTGTGTGTGTGTGTGTGTGTGTGTGTGTGTATGTGTGTGTATGTGTGTGTGTCTATCTATATGTCTGTCTGTCTGTATGCTATATGTATGTATGAGATGCCTATAACCATTAATACTCTGCTTTACAAGAGATCTGTTATATGAAAAGATGCTTGCTTTTTGTGTAACAGCAGAAGTATATGACACCATGCTATGATTCTAATTTTATATTCCTATGAGTGCATATTTTACAACTCTACGTGTATACGTACTTATAGATGTACATACTCATGTTTAGAGAAAATAAGCATGCCACCAAATGCTCATTTCTGAGCCATGGAATAACATGCTATTATTATTAATATGTTCTCTACAGTGACCATGCTATAGCTATAATGAGAAGAAACAGAGACCTGCTAAATGGTTTCGACTCCCAGGACCCACATCATGAAAGGAGAAAAAGAACTCCTGCAAGTTGTCCCCTGACTTCCACCTGTGTGCCGTGCATACACATGCTTAAGTAAGTGAAAGACAGTATCAAATTTAAATAAGTTGCAGAAAAGATTTACCTTATAGTGGAGACCAATACCCTACACCAGTTACAATAAAATCGGTGAAATCAAGTGTTATTGATGAGTCTGTGGGATTTTAAACAAAAATTCCTGTAGCTTAAGGCTCGTAGTTTCATCAATGATGTGGGAGATATTACAAGCAATTTTCCTCTAAAAGGCAGAAAGGGTGATAAGAGTTTAAAAATCCAATGCGCTGAGATCACAAAACTTTTCCCTCAGGGTCTCATTGTGTTCCAGGATTATAGGCAGAAGCTACTTTGCTGGTATAAAATTTTCCCTAGAGTTCCCAAGGGAGTTTATGCTCTTTAGGGTTGTCCAGAAAGATCAGATGACAAAAGGCAGAACAGTTGTTTGCCCTGGATGATGTTATCAACCACACGTAGTATGTGTGCACACGAATGCATGCACCACAGCATATGTGTGTAGGATATGGGATAACTTTGTGTTGTTCTCTCTCTTTACATGGGTTCTAGGGACTGAACTCAGGTAGCCAGGTTTCCAGGATAAGCATCTTTACTCATGGAACGATCCTGCCTTTCCTTATTTTTCTGTGGCATGAAATACCACTTCAAGGGAGCTTTTGTGGGAAATTCTTTTCAAGATCGTGAACTTACTTTACATTTTACAAACTCAGTCATGCAAATGAGATGCCGGAGCTCAGACTCTGGTGCTTCATAGCTAGAGAGAGGCAGTTATGGACCCTTGATGCTAACATGGAAGGTGGGAACTTTGGCCTTGTCACTTATGAAGGTTGAGCTGAGTATCTTTCCTCATATAAAAATTATGAGGAAATGACCATTTTCTTCCAATTGTTGGAAGATTCCACATGATACAGATACCAAAGGTCAGGTACCCACTATCAGAATTTACTTTTATTTGCATTGCCCACGTCTCTTGCTCTAATTTCTGTCACATCCCCCTACCTCTGCTGCTTCTGTTTCTCCCATTTCTTTTCTTATGAAATTAGTATCACAAGCCTTTGAGTATGTCTTGATCTTTTCCCATTGGCTCACTTTGATGCCCTTCGGGAAGTGGTTCTAGGTCTCAGTGGACACCAAACTCCACAGCTATTTGCCTGTCCTATAAAAAGGCACAGTATTTGCATTAAGCATTGCACATTCTCACCTGTACTTGAGAGAGTGCATGTGTCTAGTCAGGTGCCTCATACATTTGTAATACTTTAAAAAAAAACACACTGACCCTCAGATCCAAAATGCAGAATGAAACTTTTTGTAACATTAGAGTGCTTTGAGCACTGAAAGAATGCTCAAGCTTTTATAAGTGGCTCAGGTTAAGCATGCTCATCCAGTATAAATCATTGTTGTATAATTTTTTTAAAAGCCAAACAAATTGAAAGTTCAAACATTTCTGGTGCTAACCAAGCATTTTAGGCAAGGGGCATCGAGCCCTTAGAATTAGTTGGTTCAGAAGGCGATCTGTCTCAGGTTGGAGTCCTAAATTAGTTCCTGTACTGGCCTCCTTGGTGGGCACTGCTGTCTTCACATCCACCGTTCCAGCTTCAGGTACCCAAATATATTTGAATTAAAGCATGGACAGTTAGGTAGTTGAACAACTACACTCTTTAGACATGTAGTTGAAGTTCTCAGTTCTGTTTCTTAGAAGTTGCTTGGTTTCAGAGTATTGTTCTACCTTCTCAGGAACATCCACAAATGCTTGTTAGAGGATATGAGGTTTTAGTAAATAATCTCAGAGACGCTTACGTAGAAAACAAACCTCCCTCACGTTTTCTTTCCTAAGGTGTTGCTCTAAATTATACATTCTTGTCCACTATGACAAGGTCTTCAATTTCCCTGAGCTCATTATGTCTCCGTGTCTATTAGTGAGATGCACTAATATGCTCTGGCACATTCAAATGTCACCTTTTACGACACTAGCTTATAAGGAATTTGGGATCATTCTGTCAGGGCCCAGGATGGAACTCTCATCAGTGTAATCACACCAGAGCCTCTTGTGTGCTGCCTTTGTCATTAGCCACATGCTTCATCTGCCAGTCAAGAGCTGCCCTCCCTTTCTATCCTAGAAGAATGCTGGACAGAGAAAACTGCAAGTGAACCTCTAATGGATGCCTACCTGTAACGGTTGTGCTATAGACTGTAAACTGGAAAGAATAATGGGCAATTTACCTAGTTGTTTCAGAAGGATGTTCTCAGAATCCATGGTTCAGGAAGGTCTGTGAGATATGCTGACACTCACTTGAGGTATATTCTATATGAATAATATGAGACAAGAAACTCACTTTGTTCTGTGAACTTATGCTGAAGCAACAAGGATAAAAACATTATTTCCCCTTCCATCCCCTTATTTCTTAAAACCCTGATGTCTGATAGAAAGATAATCTGCTGTGTGTGTGTGTGTGTGTGTGTGTGTGTGTGTGTGTGTGTGTGTGTGTGTCCTGAATATAGCCCACACTGCAATAATCTTTCCTTCTCCATGTTGGTTGTTTCAAAAGAGCCCATACCCTGAAACAGCAGAGAGAACTAAACTTTATAGATTTTTATCCACCAACATATCATATGTATCATAACACTGAGCATAGTTTTTGTTTTAAACTTTTTAAAGGTCAATTTGGGAACAGGCTGAGATAGAATTGAGGTGAGAAAGCATTTCTCAGTTGTACCTTGACTGTATCAGAAGTTAAAGTCCCAAAAGGCAGAGCATATGGGTTTCCCAGCAGTATCAGGAACACAAAGAGCTTTTATTTCCTGAGTGGTGAAAACAGTGAGGAAGGAAGGGAACTGCTTGGGAAGTGAGCGCCAAGATAGAAAGAAAACACACAAACTGTGCTGTCTTGAGACCAACAGTGAGAAAAATGGACTTAGGTCCTGTTTACGAAGGACCGGTTAATGATTCTTTTTGCTATAGACAAATTAGAAACAGTGGTATCAAACATAATGTCTCTTTTTATATTCATGGCTCCACTTTGCTTTGTCATTAACTAAATGAACAGATTAGGGAATGCTTATTGTAAGAAATTGCTCCAAAAATAAACCTGGAGAACCAGGTCAGAGGACAACCAGAAGCAAAAGGGAAAATATTAGACTAGTACATGACCTATAGCAGCCATGTCCCGGGTAAAGCTCAGAGGAATCCCCTGTCCATCGGGATCTAGCCTGTAGTCTAATGTCACTGGCTGCCTAAGTTACCAAAAGAGCCTGAACTGAGGAAAAAACTGACTAAGTAGAAGAATGCTCTGCCATCTTGCTTTCCATCAAGAGAAAAACCAACCCAGTGACATGGATAGGGTGAAGTAAGTTGTAGTGGGTTTTTTTTTTGTTGTTGTTGTTTTTGTTTTTTGTTTGTTTGTTTGTTTTAGCAAAAGAAGTAATTACTCCAAACTGGCCTGGGAAATGATACTCTCCCAATGAACATTTGGATTCCCCTGTGCCTGTCTTGTTTTCAGAATGGCTGAGTAGGCATGTTCTGTGCCAGCTCAAAATATGGCTTTTTGGGTAAGTGATGCCTTCTTACAACTGTAGCCGCCATAGGCCTTCTGCTTTGGTGCCAACCTGCCTCATAACTTAGGTGATCTGCTGCTCAGATGTCTGTAGCCAAGAATGCCTGCGGTTGCAGAGGGAGCGTCTTCCACTCTGTGTCACAGGTGAACTTGGCAGTAAAGCAATGCAAGATACCTTGCTATTCCCCCAGGCTGCGTTTGTTTTAGACTTTATTCCAGGTAAATGGGTATTTATGGATAACCTGCATGTTTGAAGCAGGGGCACAGAAGGTAAGAGCTGTAAGACTACTGGGTCTAGAGGAATCGCTGGAGGGCAGGGGAGGCTCCCTGAGAGTCCCACAGCCTCCCTGTGCCCTCTGTTTTTCTCATCAGCAAAGGGAGTCTCTGAGAAATGCCTCTCATTCAGATACTGGCTCTATCTTGGGTGCAGTTTGCTTGCAGAATCTGGGGTTCTCTTCCCTGACCCCCTTCCACCTGCAAATGCCAAAGCTCATTTGACAAAGGGTGATTCACAAAACAAAGCTTCTGATAATGAAAGTCCTGTCCCTTTCTGCCTCCTCTGGACTTTCTGTTTGTTCTCTTGTCCTTTCTTCTTCTCATCTGGCACCTGTCTCCTCCTACTCATTCCTGATACAGCAGCGTCTCCACAGCAGCTGCTGCCTCCTGTGACACAGCTTTTCTTTCTTTCTCTGTCTAATCAATGCAGATGTTCACACGGGTCTTCTGTCATCTCTCTTTACTTTGTAATCTGCTCCTTCTAACACCCACAGGACACTGACAACCTAACTCCCCTGTTCTGAACGTCACAGACACATGTGCAGTCATGAAGCAGTCAATTGAGCTAAACTGTGGGTAATGTTTGGATGACAAATGCTGACCTTAGGAAATCACTCTGCCTTCTATCAACCATCTTCTCTAGAAGACATCTCCATAGCAGTTGATACCCCATAAGCACATAGACAGCTATTAAATGGGATATGGCAATAAATTTTTAGGACATTAGGGAACGTCAGACTGTAAAATAAATGAAAGACAGAGCGTGATAAAAAAATAAAATAAAGACAGAGTAGTTTAACCTGGGTTACAAGAGTATGTATTTTTTCTTTGTATGGACACCTGCCTGGGTTACAGTAGTGTGCACTTTTTCTTTGTATAAACACATTCTTGAATAGCCTTTATTGGTGGTATTGAAAATATAGAAATCCTGTTCATTAAAATGTATCCATTAACTTATCCTTGCCAGTGAATTTGTTTGTTGTCTGTGTGTGCAAGTATGCATACACTTGGGTGTGCATATCGTGAAGCATGTATTGCCGTGAGAGGACAGCTAAAGTCTGTCTTTTCCTCTGCCATGTGGGGTTTGCGGATAAAATTCAGGTCAGGTTTGGCAGTAGGCACCTTTCCTCACTGAGCCATCTCGCTGACCCAGGCTGTCTTAGTTAAGATGGATACTTCTTTTGTTAGAAAGTGAAAGGAAAAGATTCTAGTGCCTGACTGTAAAAGATAGCATGCACACATGGGCTTTGGTTGTCCTTTGCACTGGTGGGAATGATATTACCTAGGCAACTAGCAGGGACTAATAAATGATACATTATTGCAAGTGTTCTAAAAAATCAGAACAAACTAATTTATTATACTTCTGTCTTCATTATACACCAAGTTGGTGAGTTAAACACAACAAAATTATCTTTTCTTCTTTAAAAGTGTCTACTAAAGATAAAAAGAATATAGTAACAATTAACATGTAGTTCATTACATTAGAAAATCTGATATACATATTTCTATTGCCTGTTAGCTTGTTCTAAGCCTCTTTAACTATTAAAAAACAAAGAGGAAGGAAAAAGAAAGTTGTTGCTGAAAGGCAAACATTCAGTTCAGTTGATACAACATTACAGTACAGTCAACTAACATCTTTCAACAAAGTAGCAAATTTAGTCGTAGCTTGAGTCAAAAGTCTGTAGACCAGATTGCTACAAAAGATTTAATGCTGCTTCCAAACCATATGTTAGCTGTTGAGAGGACATGGTTCGGCTCTTCGGTTCTTCGTATTGATGGCTTCAGAAGAAAGGGGTCAAGCACAGGAGAGCCCCCACCTGTCATGAATCATTTTTATTGAACATTGTAGTTAAGACAGCATTACTGAGTTTAGCACATCAACTAAAATAAAATAATGATAATAATAATATAATAATAATCATAATAATGATAAGGATAAAAACCAAACACAAACTGGAAGCTGAGAGTCACTGCCAGCTGTGTCAAACCCTTGCGATACGCTATACTAAAAAAACTTTGAAATATCCATCCATCCTCTCCACTCTGCCACAACTAGCAAAGTCAAAAGTACAAAAGTCTTCACCTTGTTACTTTTGCAGAATAAAGCAAAAATGTCTTTGTGCTCCTTACTACCAGAAGCAAGATACCCACTGAGTTACCACATGTAATAGCTTCTGGATGTGTCCACCTGGGTTGGCTTGGTGTCAGCTGAGCCATCTTTGTCCTTGTCACTGTCACCTTCCCAGAGGTTAATGAGTGGGGGGTACAGCTCATTCAGTGGGATGGATGAGGTTTTTTGCATATACTTTTTAAGGGAATGGTGGTAATTTTTCCTCTTAAACCTTTTTGCAATGTAAATAGCAATGGATGCTAGACTGATGACTGCAAACATGGACCCCATCACTGCAGCAAGGGCTGTGCTGGTTTCGTGATCTGAGATGTCCAGGGCGAAGGCAGCGGTTTTGGTTGTGACATTGACGCATGACTTTTGAGTCTGCTGGTGGATGTTGGACACCGTGAGACACACTTCATAGTCAGTAGAAGGCTGCAGATGTGTTAGGTTATACTCGTGAACATCTACTGGCACCCTGGCTGTGTATGTTATATGAGGGTTGTCGATCTTCATAGTGGCGGATGACCATTTTAAGTTTGATGTCATGACATTAGAATTGACTTTCCAGGATACTAAAATTGAATGAGATTCTGTCTGCTTGACGTATATTTTCAGCACCTGGGCACCATCTAGAAGGGTTCCATTAACCTTGATTGTGGCCACTCGAGTGTCTGCTCCTTGGACATTCTGGGCAACACATGTGTACCTTCCTGAGTCTTCAATCTGTATATTTGCTATCTCCAAGGTGCCCTCACTACTCAGCTTGTATTTATCTGAAAGGGTTTCCACAGTTATCTTATTTCCAATGGGAGTGACCCAGTAAATTTCTGGTTCTGGCTCAGCCATGGCCCGACAGTCTAGGAAGAGTGTTGTGCCAATGTCCATGTTTAAATGATTTGGGAATGTGTCATGTGATATCATTGGGAGACACTGCTCACTTGAGTCTTGGATTAATACCTCCTTTACCTGCTGCCCTCTATACTCAGGTGGCATGGCGCAGAACATGGAGAGGGGCTCCATGAAGCGAATGTTGGTTTTGTTGGAGTTAATCCAGTGGATGACACAGTCACACCTCAGGGGATTGCTGTGGATGCTGATCTCTCGCAGATTGGGAAGAGATTCCACTGTTTTTTGGTACACAGCATTCAAGGCGTTGTTGTTCAACATTAAGCTTTCTAGAGCCGGGACACTCCGGAAAGCTAAACGGTGGATGTATGACAGTTTGGGGTTATTGGTTGCTTCGAGCTTCGTCAATTCTGGCAAGTTATCCAGGGCATAGCGGTCCACTGAGACCAGCTCTCCCATGTTGTTGATTCCTAGTTCTTTCAACCGAAGCATGTTTTTAAAGTCCCCTTCTTGGATTTTGTGAATGGGATTCTTATTGAGGTCTAAGAATTTCAAATTTGGAACTTTCTGCAGGGCAAGTTGAGGGACTTTGATCAGTTTGTTGTCATAGAAAGACAGGCTCTCGAGGCTATCCAAGCCTACCAAGGCGTTTCCAGGAATATCAGTGAGGTACATTCCTGCTAAAACTAGGCTTCTCAGGTTGGAGAGTGGTCTGAAGTTCATGTCCAAGATTCCAATCACCGGGTTTTCCCCAATCATGAGAATTTCCAGGTTGGGTGTGGAATCAAACCAGCGGCTATCGATCACTTTCAATTTATTGGAGTTCAGGTGCAGCCTTAAGAGATTTTTCAATCCTGAAAAGGCGTTGGCAGAGATTGAACTGATCTGGTTATGGTTGATGTAGAGTTCTTGAAGGTTGCTGAGGTCCTGAAGACAGTAATCCGTCATCTCTGAAATCTGATTTTCCTCTAGATGCAGGGTGGTGAGCTGGGTCAAGTTTGCCAGCCCTACCTCTTTGATGTTTGTAAAGTTGTTCTGGGAGAAATCCAGCTCAGTCAAGTTGAAAAGCTGCTGCAACTCGTCCACGGTCTTGGCGATGTTATTGCTCTGTAAGAGAAGCACTTGTGTGTCACTAGAGAGGTTGCCAGGGATCCTTGTTAGGCGGAGGTCATTACAATCAACAGTGGTGGCTTCTCTGTATGTGGACTGTGGGGTAAACCAAGGACGAATTTCACAAACACAAAGCTGGGGGCACTCACTATTCAATATGGAAGACTCAGTTAATGAAGGTATCAGCAAACCCAGCACCATCCAGCAAGCTGCTTTCCCAGGGCTCAATCTGGCCATGGTGGCTTGCCAACCACACCCAGTTCCTGACCAAGATCTGAACACTATTCAGTGGTAAGCAGAACAGCAAGCAGATAGTGTAAACATTCAAGTGAGTCTCATTTGAACAGAATCCCAGAGTCCGAAGACAGGGTTTTCGGAACTTCCCAAGAGGCGCGAAGCAATCTGAAGTCCTTGAACCGTGTCACTTAATTCCAGGCATGTGCACAGGTCCTTGCGGGAGTTACTTCGGCCAAATCAAAGTCTGGAGACGTGTCTGAAAATTAGATCAGGGGAGATGTTATGCTTATTCTGTAGATGGTCTTTTGTTTACTACAAGGATATAGGCACTCGCATAGCTGAAGAAATGTGTTCAGAATGCTTTCAGAGTATCCAAGCAGACTCTCAGCCTTAGGATGCTCTTGTTATGCACTGCACTAGCTAGAGCTCCTTTCCCTTGATAATCAGAACTGCACATACTTCAGAATAGGCCTTAAACACACACTCATTCTCGGAGTACCCAGGAAAACCTAAAGATACCACTTATTCAAAAACGAAGATTATTTTAGAAAGTGCATGTTTATGCTTCTAAAAAAGATGAACAGTCACTTTTAGTAAAACCCAAACATGGATGGTAGTTTATGAAAGACTCTGTGCATCTGAAATTATCTATGATATTTCCATTAATATCACACTTGTTTTCAGACATACTTTCCTCTCCAAATGCTACAGTCTGTAGACATGTTTGGCAAGAGTGTTCCAAGCTTAAATACTTATATGTAAGAAATTATTTTAGCAAAGCTATGGAGGAAAAATAGCAACTATATTCTATTATATTCCCCCATATTCTAATAGCCATCTGATCTTGGCTGGGTAAAGCAGTGAGTACTCTGTCTCGCTACAAATTTTTATAAACACACAAATAATTCAAGATGTACATGTGAAAATATGTTTCAGGCAAGAAACAGTTGTATGGAAGAACACTAGCCTACGTGAGTGAAACTCTAACTTCAATCCCTAGCACTGAAAATGTGTATGTGTGTGTATATATGTAATATATATATGTATTATGTATATGTTTTAATTAACTACTTGGAATATCACTGGCTACTTAACAGCCACAGGCCACGGATATGTTATATCATCTCTCAATTTATCCAAGTTACAAAATAGGGTTGCTCATAAAGGACTCTTACATTATTATTGAAGAATTGGATCTGTTACAAAACAAAAACTAGAAATCTATATAAAACTCTGTGCAGTATTTGGTACATATTAAATGCCCGTAAAAGTTGTATTTGTCATGTATTGTCATGTTATTGTGATTCTACACATGTGGTCTTAGCTGAATAGTAGTTTCTCAGAGGACAAACGCTATTGTTGATATATACAAATACTGATAACTATTGACTTAAGTATGGATTTTAACAAGATACCAGGTAGAAAGAGTCTGTGTCTTGCTAGTTTATATAATACCAGTGGTTACTGGTTCTAGTGTTATGAATTCGAACAAGCTACAAAATAGTCACTATATAACTAACTGACAGCAATTTTGCTTTCTTAAGAACAGGCTGGCCACTTCTTAATTATACTAAGTATAGTTATATGTTTCTGTATATTTTTCTGTTATAATGCACTTCAGCTTTGAGTACTGAAGAACTTTGGTTGTAGGATCACATCCAAAAATCTTCTAAGTCTCTATGATCTTGCCAGAATGAAGAGTTGCCCTAGAGTACAGTATGATCTGGTTGGAATACAGACAGGCCCTTAGTACACACCTTTAATCCCTAACAATGAAGGTAAGGTTCCTTTGTAGAACAAAGCAGTCATGTTTGAAAATGATGTCTAATTGAGGGGCAGACAAAGTGACAAATCAGAGCAATATTTGACAAAATGAGTCAGAGATAAAATATGCCAAACTTTCACGAGAACAGCACAGGTAAGAGAAACTATTTAAGAGCAGTGAGTGAGAGAAAAGGTGGTGTGTGGTGTGTTTATGAGTGAATGTGGTGAATGTGTGTGTGTGTGTGTGTGTGTGTGTGTGTGTGTGTGTGTGTGTGTGTGTGTGTGGTGAGTTTTATTGGACAGTCTTACAGAGACAGGTTACAAAGAAAAAATGCTAGACACAGGTGAAGGAGCCAGAGAATGAGAAGGAGCCAGAAAATTAGAGCATATTGCCAAAGATAGTGTGAGGCCAGGCAGATCAATTCAGTCAGAAGTTAAGAAAAGCCAGATTTATTCAGTCAGCTTGGAAGATTAAATTGTATGGAGGCTGGAAGCTTCTAGGCCTAGGCCTAGGCCTAGTTAAAACAGAGAAAGAAACAATCTGGGCTCCAACCAGTATCCACACAGCTTGTGTATAACTCTCATCTCTTCACTTCATCTGAGGAAATAAAAGCAACATTTACATTTGATGACTGATGTTTTCTAGAGAAAAATTAAGAAGGAAGTATTCAACTCCAGAGTTCAGAAGCGCAGCGAGCCTAAGCCCTCACTTCATGTGGTACCCTGTGTTGTGTTTTTACATGTCTGTAAAGCATGTGCTTGAACTCTAGCAAAAACCATAAGAATACTTACTAATAGGCACTACAAACATTTCAGTACAAAAATTTTAAAAAGGCCTAAAACTTACTGTTGTTTTATTAACCATGTAAATCTTATCACTAGTCTCACAAGAGGGTATCATGACATTCAGATTGTGACAAGTCCGAGGTGAAATTAATTTGTGTGGCTTTGATGCTTGCTGGTCTGTGGGGAAAGCACATTTAGCATTGGTCTCTCGTTCACCTGCAAATCTGGTTACTTTGCCATTTATTATTTGAAACTTTTCAATAGTAATAAACTACCTGATTTGGATGTTTATCAGTAAATCCCATAGAATGCAAACGTGCAGAATAATATTTTTCAAATATAAACTCGACAAGTTCATCCTCTGCTTGTTTCTGTTAGGATCAGTGGCTCTTAACCTTCTTAATGATGTGACCTCTAATACAGTTCCTTATGTTGTGGTGAACCCCTAACCATAAAAATACTTTGTTGCTACATCATAACTGTAATTTTGCTACATGATGAATTATAATGATAGTATCTGATGGACAGGATATCTGATATGCGATGCCCAAAGGAGTTGTGACTCTCAGGTTGAGAAATACTGATTTAGATCAATTCCACAAGTTCAAGGGCATTATAAACTTTACAAAAGATCTGGCAGAGTTTTTCCTCAATCTTAATTCACATTAGGGAGGCAAATGTACAAACCTATCTTTCAGAACTCTTGGATGGAATTACAGCAAACTTTTATTTTTTGATTGAATTTAAAGAAAGATGTTAGAAAGCAAAATATGCATTAAAATTATTTTAGAAACTCTACAAATAGTGTATTACTACTGAAAAGAACGATAATGGGTCTATAGTCTCACTGGTGTTATGAAAACACATCATTTAGTTTTAATTACAGCATAAGAATTATATTGAAGAGTTCATATTTGTCTTTGTGCATACATAGCCTCAACCAATTGAACAGCCATGAACCTCAGAAACCAGAAGTTCAGATTTCATATGAACTATGTTGCCCAACTCTGAATATGGCTCTTTCGGGAATGCACAATGAAACTTCTAAGATACAAAGGAACAAAAGATGAAGACATATAGAACAATGGGGCATTGAACCCAGAAATAAAAACAATCTCTGACAAGGACTGCACAATGGGAAAAGAACAGTTCTTTTGACGGAAAACACCGGCTGAACTGGATATCCATGTGGAAAGAATAAGGCAGTGACCTTAGCTTACATCGTCTTAAAAAAAAACCTCAGATTACGTTGAGGGCCTAAGTGTAGCATACAAAATAATAAAATTCTAAGAAGAAAGCATAGAGGGAAATTCCCGTGTTGGGTTTCACAGTTATTTGTTGCATATGACACCAAAAGCTTTGGGACGAAAGCAAAAATAGACAAGTAGGATGGTTTCACAGTTACAGCCTTCTGTGCATGAAATAAATCAACAAAATATAACGGCAGCCTAAAATTTGTGAGAAAATAATTTGAAGTCATTTATTGGGAAAAGGGATTAAAAAAAAACAGTATTAGTAAGTCCAGCAATAGAACAATAGCTGTAAAAACAAACAAACAAACAAACAAACACCATAACCTAACTAGAGGACTAAAACACACAGTTTGAACGGTCACTGTCAGAAAGTAGAAAATAGGATGTGGTGGCAAAGACATAAAAATTGAAACCTTTATGTATTGGTGAGACTGTACAATAGTGTGGCTATTATAGAAAACAATATAGGATGTCCTCAAAAAATTATAAAAACAATATGAAATTCTCAAGAATTAAAAATATATGTATTGAAAAAACTATATTATTATGTGATCCAGCAATTCTTCTTATATTTATGGACACAAAGTAATCAAAGGCGAGGTATCAATGTGCAATTTGCCTACCCATTGTTCACCGCAAAATTGTTTGTAAGAGTCAGGAGTTGGTGGTAATCTAGGTCAATCAACAAGGCTATTGGATAAAGAAAATGTGGAGCAAACGACTGACTCTCAGCGTCCATGGGTTTCACATCACGAACTCAATCAACATTGGCTGGAAAGAAGTCAGGAAAAAGCGTGACTATATTGAGTAACGACAGATGCTTAACATTCGTTACATAGAATTATGTATCATTTGCATAAAATTCAAGTGACTTGAGTGTTATAAGTATTACACAAATGTTTTAAAATAACCCTCACAGGAAAGCATGTACAACATTATAGGCAAACACTCCATTATTTTATGTTAGGCATTTTAATACGCGTATATCTTGGTATGTGGAGTGCTGGGTCATCCTCTGACGCAATCTACTAAAGATGGGGGATTAACATACAGGTAATAAGTCATTGGTTTTTTTTTTTTTTTCTGTAAACTTGACACAAGTTAGAGTAATTTGTGAAGAATCCTTAATTGAGAAGATGGCTCCAACAGACTGGGCTATAGATAAGTCTGTAGAAGCATTTTCTTGATTAATAATTGATGTGGGACAGCCACATGAGCAGTGCAATTCCTGGGCAGATGGTTCTCAGAGTATAAGAAATGTTGTTGAGCATAGTCGTGGGGAGTAAGAGAGTAAACAACACTCTCCATGGACTGTGACCAGGATATATAGGCCAAATATACCCTTTCTTTTAGAAAGCAAGTTAGGAGGGTCACTACAAAGCCAGATATATGGTATAATATGGATGAATCTTGGTGACATTGACAAACCAGTCACAAATACAGTATGATTCCACTCTGAAGAAGTATCTAGTGTTGTTAAAATCATAGAACTAGAAAGCAGAACGATAACACCAAGGACCAGGTTAATGGATTAGTGTCTAAGTGACAGTTTCCGTTACAGATGCTGACCAGTCTTAAGATACTGAGTTCAACTGAACTTGGAAATGGGGTAGAGTAAATTGAATGCTGTAAAAATGACAGTAAGTGCATTTAATTTAGGCTAACTTTTATCACATATATGAATTATCTATTTTAAACTCCGTAAAAATAAAAATGGCTGGTGCAGATTAGTTAAAAACATAAATACAAAACAAAAAAGCAGCTTTATTCTAGGACTGGCTGGCTAAATTTGTCAGATGTGAGAAGAAAATGTTCTGCTAATTATGAGAATAATGTTCCACAAACAAAATCTGGCAGTTTCAAGAAACAATCCCTTAAAGAACAAACTGTGGCCTTAAAGACTTAAAGTTGGCAAGGGACACATTTCAATAGAGGTCTTTAAAACAATTAGATGATTACATTTGATGCTCTTTTCTCTCAATGAGATATGTTTGGGACACGTTGCTCTGAATATAAAACCCCAAGGGAGATGAAGTGCATGGAATCACCATGATAGAAAGGATCCAACTCTCACCTGCCCTATCTGTTTTAGTTTGGATGTGGAGCAAAATGATAATATGTGGTGGGATGTAATGCTTAATGTATACATTAAGTTCATATGGATTTGAGAAAAAAGAAATACACATTTGCCATAGAATTGTGACCACAAATATCTCTATTGATTCAGGAAAAGCTAAGCAAACAAAGACTGTGGGAATGTAGAAAGAATTTTCTTTGGGAAGGTCAATTGATCCAGACACTGACTTCTCCATTTTATAGATGTACTGCCTGATGCAAAATACTTGAATTCTTTTTTTTAAATCCCTGTTCTTAGTTAAAATTAAGGCCATTTGTATATTCCACATACATGAAAATTATTTTAAGTAAGTAAAGTAACCTATGAAGAAATATTTAGCCTAAGGTCTAAGAAACAGCGCCGCTCATGGTGGGCTCTCAAAACTTACTTGAATCTGGCATTTCATTGAGTCGTTTCATCCCATTCTCAGCTCATGAGTGGGTAGTAAAGAATCAGCAAAGCTTGTAAGGCCCTGGGCCATGAGGGGTAGCGGGGAGCATCCATACAACAATAATTTATCACTTCTGTTTTCAACTAGTGTTAACTAGAATCTATAGCTAGAAAGCTACAGACCAAATACTGCACCAGACCTAAATGAATGCCTTGTGTGTGCAAACAAATAAAGTACCCATGGAAAGCTAAGAATGCAGCTTAGTGTAAAAGTGATTGTATCGTGTATGTAGTACATCCAAGAGTGATCCCTCCCCCTCCCCCAAACAAACAAACTGTAAATTCAAATCTTTTGGACCTCCGACTTGGAATTATTAGTAACCCTGGGCACTCTAGTTACAACAATGGAAAACTAAATTTGATCCCCAAATGAAGACAGAATGGCAAAGGACATCTGCTTTCATATGCACTCTTTCTCTGATGGACAGATTGTTACAATATAGCTGTGGCAGGCTGGCGAGATGATTCTTCAATTAAAAGCTCCTTGTTGTTCTTCCAGACAACCCTGGTTTATTTCCCAGCACCAACATGGCAGCTCACAATGGCCTATAACTCTAGTGCTAGAGATTGCTGGCGATGTTTGTGACAACTTGACACAGTCATCTAAAGGAAGGCAACCTCAACTGAGAAAATGCATGCAAAACATTGGGCTGTAGACAAGCAATCATGTAGAGCATTATCTTAGTAAGTTATTGATGTGGGAGGGTCCAGCCCATTATGGGTATGGCCATCCCTGAGCTGGTGGTCCAGAGTTCTATAAGAAAGTAGGTTGAGCAAGCCACGAGGAATAAGGCACCCCTCCATGGCCTTCCATCAACTCCTATGTCCAGTTCCTCCACTGCTTGAGTTTCTGCCATGAATTCCCTCTTGATAGAAATGAAAGCAAAATAAAGCCTTTCCTCCTTTACTTGCATTTGGTCATGATGTTTCATCACAGCAATAGTAACCCCGAGAAACTTTCATAGGCACTAGGCATGGACATGTCATGAGTACATATATGCAGGAAAAATGCTCATACACATAAAAATTAAAGTTAAACATCATTTGGCATTCGCAAGACGGCACATCTGGACCACTGCACTGTGACCTTTACATTTTCTCTTAAGAAAAAACTTCAGTAATGCTGAAGTGTGATTTTTGTCCAGATTCAAGGTTTACTCTAGCCATATAGGGTTAAAGATAGTTATATCAATACAAATTTTCCCAGTAGCCCCGCCCACATGGAAGTGGCCATAACTCGATATTATGAAGTCAGCCCTGTGGAATGACCTTCCAGAAGGGCGTGTCCTGGACCTGAAGTCTATGCTGACTTCTGCTGTGCACACAAGTGCTTGCTTGCTGTTAACCCTCTCAAGGCCTTTAAGCTTTTGAACCAACGGGAACCTCTCTTTAGAATTAGAAGTGTGGCTTTGAGAAAGGCTTGGTTTTCAATTCAGCCCTGTGACCTTGGGCCAATTATTAGAACTTCCTAAGTCTCGGTTTCTTTTCCTCTTTAAAAACGAAAATCATAAAATCTATTTTGCAAGCATAGTGAGAACTGAGAGAGCAGATGTAACACTTTTGACAGAAAGCCTGGCACATAGCACACAAATGCCCAATAGATGCTAGATGTTATATTTACAGGTTTGTTGCCTCATATTGAATATAAATCTTTCTTTTTGACATTGAGGACAGAAGGAATCAGTGAGTGGGTGAACCAGCAGATGATGCCCATTGATGTTTGGAACCTAATGTGGATGGATACAGCAGATGGAGCCAAGAAAGAGATGATAGCAAACTGCTTGTGGGGGATTCACCTTATTTCCCTTCTAAAGGAAAGGGGCCTGGCAAGTGCATCTGAACAGCTAATACACGTAGGCTAGACATTCATTTTTCGGACTTTTTATTTCATCTTTGACCCTTTCTCACTCTTAGGTTTCTTTGTCTAGCCATTTTTCATAGTAATATTCCTGGTTCAGACATTGTCCAAGGTGGACCACTCTGTCCTGTTAAAAGTGATCACAGATGTTAAATCCAAACAGGAGGAAAAGATCTGTCTCTACAGTGCGCTAGCAAACAACAAAGCCTATCCCATCACAGGGGCTGAAGGGAGCTTGCAGGGACTCCTTTGCATAGAGAACTCTCCTGAGAGTCCACATTATTCATCAGCTAGCAATGCAGCAGTATGCCTGAGTGGGCTAAACAGCACAGTGAAATGCCTGCCAGAGAAAGGGTTCATTTTGTCGTCACCACAAACTTCATAGCTGACCTTCAACAACTCATATAACCAAGGAGAGAATAGAAGTCCTCCTCACTTCCCAGGCCAGAAGGAGCCTCAGGATCCATTGGATCTACCTATTCTTCTGAAGCCCTGGAAAATTACACTCGCAGCTATTTTCAAGAGAAACAATTGTTCCTTTATCCTTCTGCCCTCTTTTCCCTTCTTGTTACTAAATTATGATGGAGACACAGAATTTAATATTCCAGTGTTCTCCAATTTAGAATTTCTTGGCTCTCCAGGGTCAGGAACGTTAAGGTTGGTGGGTCTAACATAGTAGAAAACAGTGCATGAGAGAGTAAGCCAATCCAACACATTTCAGCTGTGCAAGTTGCACAGCGTCAGCTCTCTGAGGACTTTTGTAGCATGTAGGCATGTTGAAACATCTGAGTTATAGACCAACATGACCACTAATACTGCTGAGTTACGGGGAAAACTTGATAGCTAAATGATTAGATAGCAATGCCTGGATATTATCTGCAAAGACTGCATGTGTGAAAACCCACAATTATAAACATTAAGGTGTGACGCTTTGCTATGAGGAAAACTTCATTAGATTTTCTTTTTAAAGACACTTTGCCCCATTTTTCCTTTTTGTTTTATTGGAGGGGGAAGGTCCTATTTAAAAGGTATGCAGATATAACTGTAGATATTCCCTAGGTGATCAAAATGACCCAGTTATTTGGTAGAGAGACAAAGCAAATCCCAAATGCCTCAATTCAGCATTTCCAAAGCTCTCATTAAATATCCGTGGTCATTTCTTTCTGGCAAAGCAAAATATAATTGTTTTTCCCCACATTTTATTTTTTTATGCTGCAATTATTATTTAATGAACTCCAAAGTTCTCTGGTGGGTGAGTGGTATAAATACACCAGTGTGCAGAGAGGATGGGCACAAGTGATCTTTTGATTCTCTGTCTCTCTCCTTCTTCTTTCAGGCCAGGGCAAATTCATCACCCTGCAGGTGCAGCCTCAGCCACCGTCTCTGGGAAAAGCTCAAAGGCGCAGCTGGTCTCCAAGCTAAGCATAAAAGCTGGGGTCACAATTCATTCAGCTCCTAAGAGGAACTGGGCATGGCCAGCACATTAGTCCTTTGAGGAGTGTTGGCCAGGCATGGTAAACAGGGCAGGGCTGGTCTGGGTGGACTGAAGAATTACCAAAGAAAATTATAAGAAAGAAAGAAAGAAAAAAACCAAAAACAAAACAAAAGAAAAATGAGAAGTCAATAGTCCAGTGCCAGATGGCAAGAGTTCAGTCCACGTGGGTGGCTTGGCATGGTTGAGAAGAGCTATGCGGATAGAGCAGTGGCCTCAGACTGTGACTGGGCTCCCACTAATTGAAGGCAAGCGGGCTATTTCCCTGCAAAATCTGGTGAAGCCAAGTTGGAGGAAGGCTTCAGAGATAGCCAAGAGCATCTCAACCAACCTTTCACTTTCGGGCCACATAGTCGGATAACAACTCTGACTTCATTCTAAATCTCCAGCCACCTGTCTTTTATAGAATACTGCCCCCTCTTGATTTCTTAAAAAAATTAAATTACATTTAATGATTTGGGAGGGGTATGCCATCCTGCATTTGTGTGGGTCAGAGGGCAATCTATAGGAGTTGGTTCATTCTCAGGGTCTGAACTCAGGTTATCAGCCTTGGATTTCAGGCTTGGTGACCAACACCCATGTCACTGGGGCATCTCACTGGCCCCGGATTCTATCCTTCTTCACTTAGTCTGGGCTGTTTAGGTAAGGCTGTAAGTGATCTTTTCATTCTCCTTCATTCTCAATCTTGAAGGTCACTGGTCTTTAGTGTCCTACAAACCAACCATCTATTAGTAGTACAGGAAAAATAACCACACTCAGATTAGCAATTGCTTTGTGGTTTCTGAACCCTCCCACCATAATCTCCCCTTTAATCTTTGCTTAGGAAAATCAGGAATATAGTTAATCATGCTGATGGCCAACAATTTACAAACATTAGTCAGGTCAGCTAACAATGTTTATTGCTGTTTTGTTTTTAAACATGTCAAAAAATTGGTCATAATTATTGATCTGTTTTATAAAAGGAAAGCCAGACCACAAGTTTAATCTTCAAAATGCATAAATTAAAACCTTCATATTGATGACTGACCACGTGTTGTAAACTGTATAAGGACATAGAAATTCAAATGAAAGATGGGTAAAGAGGATGATACAAAAATGAGGAGGGGTGAAAATCATGGATTTAAGATTGCAGAGCCTCATAAAAAATATAACACATCATAGCTAACTTTAATAATAGTCTTAACTCAGGGACCTGCATGGTATGGAGTGACTAAAATGCAAACACAGAGTGAAAACATTAGCGTCAGCTCCGATGTTGTTTGTCATCCATTAATCCCATAGCAGTAACATGGTCCTTTACATCTATAGTGATCCATCATGAGTCTTCAATAGAAGCTAAACCAATGGGTCAGCCAGTCTTGAAATTTTATCCTCCAAATCTGTAAGATATAGAAATCTCTTTGTTTTTATAACAAGGTTCTGAAACAGCAACCAAAGTATACTGTCTACAGTCTACAGTCTTACAAAGTCTAAGGAATCAGTGAGTCATGGAATAGGGGGTCTAGGACCTCCTGCAACTGGAGCCCCAGATCCTCTCTAGTTCTCAGGTACATGGCTGTAGAGACTCCAGTACTGGACCAAAGTTAAGCAATCTGAGTCTTTTCCTCTCGTTTTCGACTCCATCTCTGGGCTGAGTATGCACATCTCTTTCCTGCAGATGCTCAGCTCAGCCAAAAGCAGATGATGTGGAGGGATTTGTCCGCTCTAGGATTCTAGACGAGCAATGATTCTTTCAGATTCTGACCCCACGGGCAGCCCCTTATGACTCTTGGCCTCGGCTTAATAAGAAAAAAATTGAGCTCAGTTGTTTATTCTTATTTTTAAAGAAAATCCAAAGACGTCTCAAGAAGAGGTCACAGCTAGGTTCATATTCAAGCACTACGAATTGGCACAAAAGACAAATTACCTCACTTTCCTGGATCTTGGCTTCCTTCTCTGTTAGCAGGACACAGTTATAGCTCACGTGTAGTCATGCCTCATGTGCAGGTTGTGAGAACTGAATGAAGGAACATGTCGTAAGCAGGGTCTGCAACAAAGCACGTTTCTACAACGTATTTTCCTTTAGAGTTCCCATTACAGAAGATCCAAGTTAGTGTCTGCTCCTCCTACAAACATATTACTGTGTCTCTGAAACTTATGTGGAACAGCTTTTCCTCTTTTTCTACCAGACACTTATTTGGCACATATTTTTCTGTTATAACACTGTAGGAGAGTAGGGATGCCACAAGAACTGACTGAAGCACGGGCATGAAGTGGTCTCCTCAGATAGATACAATTAGAAAATGACAGAGGCAGAATTAAGACTGAGTCATTTGACTTTAAAGCCTGTCGTCTGACATCACCTCCTATGGACGTTTGATGTTCCCAAAGGACCCCTTCCCCAATTTTGAGTCAGGTGAATGGGCAAATTGAAAAGTATCAGAACAACAGACTGGTTTCTTGCATTGGGGTTGGGAGAAGGTGTTGAAGACAATGCAGATTCCTTCTCCCAAATGATTTATCTTAACAAACCACAGAGAAGACTGGAGTGCTCTCTATCCCAAGAAACTTCTAGAATAGTAAAATTGTAGAACATAACCAGTTCAGTTTCCACAGAACTCAAGCTGGCGATATGGCGGCTCCCAGAATTTAAACCAACTTTATCACAATATACAGGAATAAGCCAGTGTCTTCCTGGGCAGGTCTCAGGAAGGTCAACTTGTTAACTTCCCATGAATCAAGATTGCGTCCTGGGGACTGGGGAGCTGGCTCTGTGGTTAAGAGCAGTAACTGCTTTTTTCCAAATGACCCAGGTTCAATTCCCAGCACCCATACTGTAGCTCACAACTATTCACTACAATTCTAATGGACCAGAGGCCTCACACAGATACCCCTCAGGCAAAGCACTAATGCACACAAAAAACAGTAATAATGGTTCATATTAGAAATATTAAAAATCCTGTAGTTCTATGGGGTTTGATATTAAACTGAATTGCTAGTGGTATATATAAAATGTATTTGTTATTTATAAAAGAAGAAAAGAAAAGGATTGCCTCTTGAAAGCCTAACCCTCCCCTTCCCAATTCATTTTCAGAATGCATTTGCAAATGTGCCATTATTTTGAAGATAAGAAATAAGTCATAAAATGTTAATTAAATCTTCACATTCTAGTTACTTAGGATTTCAGCTTTGTAGACCAACAGGAAATTGCTTTAAAGAAGTGTCCTCTGTGTGTACTATGTTAAAATGCCTTTATATGCCTCTTTGTTGAAAGACAGTTTGGATGACAGACAAACCATTCACCTGTCTGGTTGTTGTTAAAAATAACTTTCTCAGCAAGTTTCATTCTCTACCATCTACCAAACAAAACCAAAACACAAAACAAAACCAAAAACAGAAGCCAGAGATGGAAATCCACCCTTTCTCCTACCACATCATCTTAGCTACTCTAGATGGAAGCAGTAAATTAAGAGGATGAAGTTAATAGTAATGAAGACAAGATGAATCTTTTTGAAGTAATGATTCATTTTTTAACTTCACAGGCACTCTTAAAACCTTTTCTTACAAAATAGACAAACAAACAAACATTCATCTTTCAATTTAGAACACATCTGCTCCACCCCATCTGCACATACTTGTGACTGAGAGAAATCTACTCTCTAATCCACCCTTTTCTTCCAGTCTCTGCTAAAAATCTGGTGTTGGTCTGCACATAGTACATCCAATATGAAGGTACTGACTGAATCTGCCTGACTTAGTTCAGTTAAAAAGATCTTCATTGTTTATGATGTTAAGGGGCCAGAAACACCATCCAGATCTTGCCCTTAAAGAGCTTACAGTCTTATGAGAGAGAACAAGACAAATATACCAGTAATCCGCGAAGATAACATATGAGAAGACAACATATGTCAAAATAGAGCGGTGAAGCAGACATCAGAGTTGCCGTCCTGTGACCACCCTGCTCCATCAGTGCCACCCAATATGACTCCCTGCTATGACAGGAACATTTTGTATGTACATATCCCAGCATGGCAGCTCTTGAGTACTTATTTCATACTTGAAATGTGTCTGGTGGGAACAAGGAATGGATTGTTTATGCTTTATTTTATTTTGATTGACTTCAATTAGGTTTAAATAGCCAGATGTGAACCAGCAACTACCACTGCAGACAGCATGGCTATCATGCTCCAAATCCAGCTGTTCATTGACCTGGGATCATTATACATTATATCATTATGTGAATTCTTTTGCCTCTTGAGAGTTTGATCAACTACATCCAGATGGGTTCTGGAGATGCATGTGTATTTGGAAAAGTGCCACTGAAGACTGACATGTGGACTAAGTTTAGATACTTCAACCTTCTTCTGTCTTGGTCTGACTTCACCCAGATACCATACACAGGCCCAGAGGAGCTCATAGGCTATTGGCTGGGTCCTGGTGTCTATAAAGACATAGCTAGGCTTGGTTTTGCCCTGTGTGTTTCTATCCTGTATGTAATCAGAGGTGACTTCATGTTCACAGAATGATAGAGAAGTCCAAGGTAGTGTTTATTCATCACAGTAGACACAGGTCTTAACAGAGTGTCTGGTCTGCAAATGTTTGATAAATGTAAGCTCAAGCAAACAAGGGGTCACAAAATATATTTAGACAGTCTTCCATGGATTAGACTTTCTGGCTCTGCTATACAGTGAAGAACAAAGGCTCAAGGAATTGGTAGATGTCAGGGCAAGCACATAGAAGAAAACCAGGAAAGCCGAGACACTGCTGAATGAAATAGTTTAATACTGCCCTTGAGGTACTCATCTTTCTACTCACAAGATGGTGCCTAACACAAAGACCCATAACTGGTAGGGGACAGAGCTGGGGAGGGGGAGAAAGAAAAGGGGAGGGAGGGAAGAGGGAAAGGGAAAGGGATAGGGAGGGAGAGAAGGGGAGAGGGAGAGGGAGAAGGACTACTTAGCCTTAAATGGGGCACCTATATCATGCCCCTTTGTCCCAAGGTTTAGGGATAGTTTGCAGAAGAGAGGGTGGGAAGGTTGTAAGATCCAGAGGTAGTGGATGATCACAAAGAAACACTGTACTCTGGACAAAACAGGGCCACGGTACACAGAAACTCACAGTGGTGGGGACTACTATGTATAAGACCTACACAAGATCAAGACAGACAAACACCCAGAATGAGGTGGGAGGGGCTCGTTATGCCCCATCCACCCCCCAGGCTAAGGAGATATATTGATAGTTGGTAGCCAGCAGGTGAGGGAGAGTCACATTTTCCAGTGATGTTGGTCTTGAGAACTTATCCATGCTCCAGTGATGGTCCTGTAGCCATGCACTTGCCGGCAGCACCGAGTGGACTCTCAATGGGCTTTAAATCAGAACACAGACATTGGGCAGGAGTAGTGGTGGGGGACTGATGGGAACAGGAGTGGGAGTGGGGAGTGAAGAGATGGGGCAGGACTCAGACTTGATCAAAATATGCATACTTGAAATTCTCCAAAGAGAAGGTCACACTTGGAATTAGAAAGAAATTAAAAATCTTAAGAAAAGAATTACTTCGACAGACTCTTGGGATGAAGAAAGTGTAAGTCTTCACTACAACTGAGGTATTCTCAGGTCAAGAACTATAGACCACCATCGTTCTTCCTGAGGCTATAGTTAAAAATAATAGAAAATGTCCCTTATAAAATCCGTGGAGCCCTGTACTGTATGTCATGCCTTGGTGTACTTCTAAAGGCAAGGCTTCCTGAAACTATTCACAAATTGTTTCTGATGGTGTGTCCATGAGACAAGGCTGTGCATAGAATGGACACTCAAACATGTACTGAAATCTCTCTCTCTCTCTCTCTCTCTCTCTCTCTCTCTCTCTCTCTCTCTCTCTCCCTCCCTCTCTCTCTCTTTCCCTCCCTGTCTCCCTCTCTCTCTCTCTCTCTCTCTCTCTCCCTCCCTCCCTCTCTCTCTCTTTCCCTCCCTGTCTCCCTCTCTCTCTCCCTCCCTCCCTCCCTCTCTCTCTCTCTCCCTCTCTCTCTCTCTCTCTCTTACACACACACACACACACACACACACGTCCATATTATTGTGAGGAAGGTGGAAATTACTCTAGGGAACTCCTGAAATTATCTTTTAATTTGCCAATAACCAAAAAAGGGAGGGGTTGGGAAAATATACCAGAGAGGGTAGCTCTTCACAAAAAATCAGTAGAGACTTGAACCACAGATTGATATCCAAATCTGACTCTGTACCTGTGTTGGTTTCTTATTCTTCCTGGCTCCCTTTGGGTGTGGCAGCAGTCTTTACAAACTAGGGGATTGTAAAAAAATGCAGTGAGTTCACATATATAGAAGCCCAGGTCACACACACATGTCTAGGATTGGTCTAGGCTGAACTGTGTGTTGTGAAAGAGAAGTAGGAATCTCAAGATCTTGTATGATGACTGTTTTTGGAAATTGGTTTGGAGATGTAATTAGTTAAGAAAAGCTGGGACTGAAATGGGATAGGCAACAAACTCAATATGATTACTTTTCTTTAAACATAATGTTTTTTTTTTCATTTACTTGTGTGTGTGTGTGTGTGTGTGTGTGTGTGTGTGTGTGTGTGTGTAACAAAAAACAAGTCTACAGCTAGGGCATTCTATGGAGTCAATTCTTTCCTTCTACCAAGTGAGTACTGGGGACTGAGCACAGGTTGGTTAGGCTTGGTGTCAAGGACATTCACCTGCTGAGCCCAGGGTGCTATGAAGGAAGAGCGAGGTTGGAAAGGCCAGAGAATGCAATGTTAACACTGAGGATCTGCAAGCCAAATCTGCAGAAGCTGGAGTGGGGCAAGCTAGCTTGAGTCTGCTGACATTGAAATAGTTTATCTTGGTCTCTAGTCTCCATAACTGTGAAACAATAAATTTCTATTGTTTTAAACCATCCAGTGTGTGGTCCTTTGGCCTTAGGGAACCAATAAAGTGTGTGGTTTTAATACACATAATAAATTACTCTGAGGCTATACTATAATACTCATTTTATTAATACTTAAGGCACCAACTGTCCTTATGTGCCTTCTCCCCACACACTCCCAATACACACTATGGATTAGCAAAGCAGTCTGTGTTCTGTACTTTCTGAGGTTCTCATGGATGCAGACAGGGCAACCCAGTTCTTCATTTCCAGTAAACTCAACGACCTCGCCCCTTCATTTCCAAGGACCTCATAGCTAAACCAGGAATTATTTATGAGCCATCTCAGTCTATGCTGAAACCACGTTCTTCCAACATTTTGAAAGCCACATACCAGATATAACTTGGAAACTTCTGAAATCAGGACTGCAAAAGAATATTTTATTTTTCTTTCTGGTTAAATCACTTGTACAATTAAGTTCTTTTTTTTCTTTGAAAGAAATGGGCCATTTGCATATCTTGAATTAAAAAAGCAATTTAACATTATCTAACTGAGAAACTGACAGGAGGGTAAACAGAACTACAAACAACAACTGTCCTATTTTTATTGCTGCTTTTAGCAAGAACAATGATATAAAAACTATTGTGAAACTGACTAATTTTAGTCTTTTATAGATTATTTTAACTTTCATCTTGTAATGTGTCTACATGAAATGATTGTCCTCTAATTAGTAGCATGAATAAATGTTAGATGCATGCTATATCTTTAGTGCGGCCACATTAACGCGTCTGGAAGGTCCAGGTTCATTACTTTAAATTCTTCATAGAATAGTGCTTAGAAGTTTTACTTTGGATATGGTGCAGCTTCCGCTGTGTTGTGCTAACTAAGTGGGACAATGGAGCTGATTGCTACAATAACTTTGGACGCTCAACACTATCGGAGCACCTATGACAATACAAGATTCACCACGGTCAGGTCAGAAAATGTCGTGAATAGACTGGTAATGCCAAGGAATAGGTTTCTGCATGCTCACCAAGCTGAGCACCTCCTTTAGACTATAGCAGACTTGACTTCTCTCCAAGGCAGAATTAAAGACTGGCCTATAGTAATGGAAATACACTCTCCACCAAAATACACCAGTCTTATATTTATTTTAGAATATTCACTGCATTTTTTTCTTTGCCTTACTAGGGTTCCGCACTGTCTCTGATCATTTTAATCCAGCAGTTATCTGACATTTTAACTTTTTACATTTTTAAAAAAATGGTATCTCCAATGAAATGGAAGCTTATATCTCTGAGGTAGTGTCATTCTCTAAAGAGTCTGGCTGCATGAAATTTTCAACTTTCCAAACTTTAGAAAAATGTCAAGAATGTATCTCTTCCACATGTAAGTGCTCCTTTAAAATCTGAAGAAGTGCCTGGCTCCAGCATGGTTGGGGTTGACAAATTGCTTGCTTTGTGTTCATGAAAGCCCGGGTTCTATCTCTAGCACTGCATTAAGCAGATATGCTGACGTGGACCAGCAATGCCAGCATTAGAGGAGGTGAAGGCAGGGAGGCCTGAAGTTCATAGCCATTGGCTGTGAAATGAGTTCACGGTCAGCCTGCAACACATTGGCTCTTGTTTCTAAGTAAGGAAATACAATAGATAGATAGATAGATAGATAGATAGATAGATAGATAGATAGATAGATAGATAGATAAGAGTCAAATGTATGAAATCATGTGCATGTGTGGCACAAACTCTCCTATTGGTCAAGATATAATATAGCGATATTTGGCAAATGTCAGTTGTCCTTTGGCTTGGGAGGAAGCCAGCACACCGAGCTGTACATTTTAGAGCAGCAAAACAAAGCCAGCTGTCCCTGAACTCTTAAAATAAACTTGATTTCCAATGCCTCTTCTAAACTATTTTTATATAACTTGCCTAATAGGATGTGAAGAACTGTGTGACGTTACCACACTGAGAGAAGAAAGAAAACTCTATCCCTATATTCTGAGGAAAAGTGTGTTGCAATGGGCAAAGCCAGAAGGCAGGGCCCAAACCATGGAGTGAGGTTGGGGTGGAGGGACATGGGGCAGCAGGTGGGGGTGAGATATATGCCCATCACACTGGGCCTGTGTAAGTTTCAGGACCTTTTAGTTTGACATAAGTCTGTTGTAGACTCCTCCCGAATCATGAGGCAATTCTCATAAACTCTCACTTATCATTTATTTGTCAATCAATCAATGAATCAATCAATCCTATATTTACCTACCTACTTATTATCTACTTGCCCATATGCTCTATTAGTTCTGTTTCTTTGGAGAACCCTGACTGGGTGATCTGTCTGTCTGTCTGTCTATCCATCCATCATCCATCCACCATCCATCCATCCATTTATCTATCTATCTATCTATCTATCTATCTATCTATCTATCTGCCATTTATCTACCTATCTACCACTTATCTGCCTGTTTACCTGCTGGTTCAATTATTGTTCGTTTGTTTGTTAGAGAACCCTGACTAACTGAAGTGTCAGAATTCCCGAAACAACTAGGACAAGGGTTGATTTTAAGCCAGGTTTGTTAGCTTTTGAGTTTTTAGTATTTTATCTGATAAAATACTTGCTTCAACTGCTTGCCTGGATTTCAGTGCACACGGGGATACAATGCAGTGTTCTACTCATTACATAAAACGAAACCAACTTTTGGTGTAAAAATCCACAAAAATGGTAGGCTTGGAAAATTTGCAAATTTAAATTCTGGTTAGCTCAAGGTTCCTAGAAAGCTTGTAGTTTCAAACTTTAATATTTTTCTTCCCCTTTTAAGTTTACTTTTTAACATAATTTTCCACAAAACCATGATAATGAATTCCTAATGGATATATAATTTTAACCAGAGCCCTTGTTATTAATTTATTTTCTTACAAGTTTCCCTTTTTGTTCCAAAAGTATACTTGGGATAGGTGTGTGTGGAAGGGGCAGCTAGTTAACGAGAATTTCTGTTAATCAGGTTTTTAAATTGTTTTTTTAGCAAATTACAATCAGGTGGAAACTACTTTCATGAATTTGAAACCATTTCTTATTATAGCATTTCCTTGATAATGATGTGTCCCCCATCTTTATATGCATTTGAAACTAATGGTCCAGTACTCCAATGTGCTCAGAGCTCAGATGACCTGGGCACCATAAACCTACCGGAGCACTTAAGTGGCTGGTCCTTCATTATGCAGCTAAGGTCTGATCTAATCGAATGGTGCAAGGGAACAGCTGAAAACATTAACATGCCCACGGGTACTATAAATCATGCTTTCCATGCATTTTCTTCAATTCATGAGTTTTATTAAGTTCTAAGTAAAAAGAATAGCCATCCTTGAATATCCACAGTATAATTCTTAACCATTAAACTATAAAGTAACACAATGTTATTAGAAAATCATCTTTATTACATACTCGGCCCATGGTTTTTCTAATAGAAATTATAGTTAACATTTTGAACTTTAAAAATAAAAGTCACTTTAGGAATGATGCAAACACTAAAGTTATCTCTTAAATAATGGTTCTTTCTGAATAACATACAATTTTGACTAATATATACCATCTCCTTTTCTCTGCTATTCTCAATGTGTACTTGACTTTCTTCTTCTGAAACAACCATGTCATCTCATGAGATTTTGTGGATCAAGCGATTACTGGAAAAGAAACACCAAAACACCCTGTTCCTCAGTGGGTTTGGGTGAAAATCAGTAATAAAATCAGGCACAACTCCAAGAGGAGAAACAATGGGGAAGAATTTTAAAGGAACTGTGTATGAAACCACATACATTTATATTGCCTCTCTTTCCCCTCCATCCCCCCATCCCTCTCTCCTCCCTCCCTTTGTCCCTTCCTTTCTAGCCATATTAAGTTGAAAACATTGTCACATTAGGACAGTTGGGCATGTCTTAACTACAAAAATTCATTCTCTTTGTTTTGGTGCTCTGCACTGGACAAAACCGTCATTGCCATCTGATACAGTCCAAGAAAACTATGCGCCTTACAAATTTTCTACAGGATTTTAGGTTTAAGGACAAACTAAACTATGGGATATTCAAATAATTCAAATATTTATAACAATGAAGGAATACACACATGCATAAATATGAACATGTATATGTTCTCTGGTGCTGGGGATTTCACATGAAGCCTTGTATATGATATACAAATGCTCTGCCACTCACCTATAGTCCATTATGTTTAAAATGATTTTACACAAAATTCCCCCAAGCTTGTTTTGAATCCATTTTGTAGCCCAAGCTGGCTTTGGACCTGTGATCTTTCTGGCCTTAGACTCATAAGTGCTTGGGATTACAAGCCTGCATTACTAGTCAACATTGTATTTAACATTGGATAACAACAATGGATTTTTAAAACAAAACCAGAAAATCAGTCACTTTCTTGGAGTATACAGCACTAGATTCCACCATGATGGCTAAGAATACAAACATACAACTTTGTGGATTTTATGTCTCAAAACCTAGGGAACACACACATTAGTGTAGTGTTTGGGGATGATAAATATTACCACCAACATGTGCTTGTGTTAGGTGTTTCATGCACTCCAATTTATTGAGCAACGCTTCTGGGGCAGAGGAGTGGAGGGAGCTGCACTGTATTCTGTATAGAGGGGAAGTTATATGTAAAGTGCTGGCATTTGGAGCTAGGTGTGTTTCTCTAAATCTAGTCCACAGACACACTGGGGGCCTAACAGCCTACATATTGTAGCATCTAAAAAGAGAGTCAGCTGTTTACCAGTGAATAGCACCTTACTGGTTAAAGTCCACAGCAGACACCTGGAACAAGTGTGTGGCATAGGAATTACGTAACATCTGAGCGGGATTTAGGTTGTGCCATGAGAGGGATGGAAATCCAGACAGGGAAGTAAATACAGGGCTCTGAAGATTTGCTAAGGTATTTTCACTTACTTCTTATTGGGTCAGTTCTCTAATGAGGATCAATTCACTATCTATGAGCAAGGTAGAGGGAAGAAGTAAGAACAAACAGGAACCTTTGGGAAGGGGTTAATAAGCCTCAACACAAGCTACATAAAACTGTAAGGAGACCTGGCCTGGGCATCACAGTGACAGTAACAAAGAAGGGGAATATTTGGGAACAACAACTCTAGGAGCATCTATTAGGCATCACAGCTAACTAGACATGAATAAATGGGGTGTTATTAAATACAGAGGCCACCTGTGATAAGGCTGGTTCCCAGGCTAGCAGACAGCCAGGCAAGTGCACTTTTGGAAGTCAAGTGGATTTCCACTGGGGTGACAGACTGTGGGAAATGAAGGTCTGGGTTTCTCCTGCTTGGCACCCCTCCTTGCTGGGCCAGTTCACCGTGGCTTCCTTCTTAGGCAGAAAGCAAACTCGATCACATAGATGCACTTAATTCTTGATATACACATTATTTCCTCTCGCTTATCAGGGTGAAAAGATCCAGCAGACATTCGCATGTAGACAACCACGAGTTTGGAGTGAATTTATTCTCACTTCCAGTACTGAGATTGAAATCTAGGAGGTCACTTCATCTAGCGGGTCCCTTAAGATCTCAAAGTGTAAGGAAAGAAAAAGTGAGTAGTAAAGGGATCATGCAGTGAAAATATAAAATACAACAGAGCATTACTTAAAAAGAACTGAGTGGAAAGACCGGGTGATAACTCAGTCAGCAAAGTGTTTGAACTGTAATCCCAAGGACTAGAGTGTGATCCACCTGAACTACATACTTTTGTGTTTAAAAAGCCAGTGGTTGGTAGATATTTGTAATCCCAGCACTTGGGGAGGCCGAGAAAGGTGGATTCCTGGAACTCCCTGGTCAACCAGCCTAGCCAACCTGGTTATAGGTTCTGTATAAAACATTGCCTGAGAGAGTACTGGTTGACCTGTGGTCTCTGCAGGTACCCACACATGCACACCCATGTGTATGCACAGCTTCCTCCCAAGTTTTGCTCCTATACATACATGTACATGTGTGTGCGTGCGCGTGCGCGCGGATTATACCTCTACCATCTCCTAGACTACTTGGCAACATTATCTGATTATAGTTATAAGTAGATACAACAGTGAAAATAAAATGATTACAAGAGGAATCTTCCTCATTCAGTGGGACGATGAGAGCTATGAGCTACAGTGACAGAGATTAGACAGGGGAGTAGATCTTACGCCTAAGGACAAATCACTAACGAATACCTGTCAGACATTAGTCCTCAGGGGAAGGTAGTCAGCATGTAACTCTCACAGAAGAGCTTGTAGCCTCCCCACTGGGCTCCATTCTCTGATTATTGTAAGATGAAGCCAAGGAAGTATGATTTCCATAAGTGGAGGTCATAGGCAAGAATGACATCCCATACATGAGTCATGTGCATGAGAGTCTTTCAAGATACTTCCAAATCAGTATTAAGAAATTGTGTTTCATGGGCAACATAGGTGATGGCTTGTCAGTTAACTCAGCGATAAGAAAAGGAAAGCATGGTAGAAGGGGTAAGAAGGCAATGAACGTAAGTCAAAAGTAGGAATCTAACTTATAAGACACTGCTATTTTGGCACTCATTTTTTTCTTTTCATTCTTTCAATCCTATGGTTTGTTTTCTGATAAGATTCAGTTTACTTAATTGATACACACAAGGCTATACATAATACAGGAGAGAACCCCCAAACCATGTGACCATTATTCTTAGAGCTGGACACACAACATAACAAATATGTGAGACACTGGCATGCCGCACAGCCAGCCAGGACTCTATGCTGTTCTGTTAGTAAGCAACTTAAGTCTTCTGTTTTTTCCTTTCCCAAGACCATACATCATGCATTTATTATTATTATTATTATTATTATTATTATTATTATTATTATTAATGTATTGTGCATTCATGTTCAGAGATGCACACACTCATGCATGCCCATTGGCGTCCAGGCTGACATTTGAGTGTCTTTCCCCAACTCTCCCTCCACCTTTTGGATTTTGAGACAGGGTCAGCAATTGGACCTGGACTTCACCGATTAAGCTATCAAGGAAAGCCTACAAGACACTCCTATTCTGCCTCCCAGTGCTAGGGTTACAGGAGTGCACAGCTGCCCCATGCCTGGTTTTCTCATAGGGGCTGGGGATTTGAACTCAGGTTCCCATGCTTAGGTAGCCATCTCTCCAGCCCCACCTCTTCTCAATGTACTTCAAACCCTTCTTTCCCAGTTCATCATGCTAACTCTGCTGACTCTGGTCTTCAGTCATGCTATTCTGTCTCCTGCTCTTCAAGCCCACCAAGCTCCTTCTCACCTCTGGGATTTCATTCTCAAGCTTTCCTTGATCCGTCCCCTTTGCCTGGATAGCTCTTAATCATTCTACGGGCTCTTGTTCAAAGATCACCTCTTCGGAGAGGTCTTCTCTTAAATATCGCCAGGTCATACTCTTCAGGCCCCATGTTCACTGGACTTAATACAGTCATGATTTCATATTTACATATGTGATGCCTGGATTGTTGCCTTTCTCTCCCAGCAGCTGGCAAACTCCACACGGGAAGGCAGACTGTATCAACCACTTTGCTTGCCACTGTATCCCCAGCTTATGGGGGAAAAAAAGAATCTGCTCACAAACGGTGCTGTCACTGTTTGCCAAATGACTGAACTGCAGACTGTCATGCTCTGAGAACTGTGCCAAGTTCTTTCCCATATATACTCCTAGTTGCAGATGAGAAAGGGTGGGGGAAAAAGCAGTCTTTTAAAACCAACCGAGATTGCACAGCCAGTATGCCTTATAGCAGAAAGTCAACCCTAAATGCATCTGGCTTCGTCTTCTGTTTTATCTGATTTGCTCAAGAGCAACGACAGAGGGTCACTTAATTATTTTCTCTTGCTTCCATTCACCATATCTCACCGTGTCTGCAAGCTCATTTAGGATGGAAATAAGACCGTGTAATTTTACATATCCCTCACATTGCTTTTCTAAGAGAAACTCTGAATTCTACGTTCATGTAATGAATACTTGGATTAATAACATTCTTTAGGAATAATACCATGAAAGCTTTCTCAAATTGAGTTCAATGTTCTATAACAACCTCTCTGAGAGAGACATGCACTAACATCTGAGTGTAATGCAGGCATGTGAAGGACTTATCTTCTATCCGAGTACAGAGGAAATAACTAAATATTGTTTAGAAGATGCAGCCTTGGCAAAGTGAAACAGACACACTACGGACATCTCTTCTCCTACTCACTGAATATTTGCTGAGCGCATTTTCCCTATGCCAAGTACTCTTACGGGTGCCAGGAACCAGAGACTAAGTTGTGGGCTTTTCCCTTATGGAGCTGTGTGGTAGTGATGGCATTATAGTGATATAAATAAATAATCTTAAATTAAGGCAGCATGTTCTATACTTGAGGTGAGGACAGGGAGGAGACTCAAGAAAAGCAAAGGCAGCATGAGTAACTCAGGCTTGGGTGGGAAACAAGGCTAAGATCTCCTGTTCTTCTCTATTTACTAACTGACACACGCTGGGCATGTCAGGTTTTTTGTTTTACTTTTTCCTCCCCCCACCGCCCATATCTACAATACTTAACTTTCAGTGTTGCTACGCACTCCTCTCTATACGCTTAGAAAATCCTATTCATTAGCCTCCAAAGGTAGGCAAGTAACCATCTGTGAAGAAGAAGAAGAACTAAGAGTATGTATGAATTTTACCGATAACCAGTAAACTTACCCACTGTTAAACAGACATGTTTATGAGATAAACTAGACAACGTGTATGAGGCTCTTCGTAAGTGATCTTCCTTTCCCTGTCACACAGAGTTCAAAGATGATATTCCAGATTTTCCCTTTCAGGTGCCCATGAAATTCTGCTAGCTGTGTCAGGGGAGAGGCTGTGATGTTAACCAGACTCCAGTGGGAATGAGTGCTCTGAAGCAGGCTCACTTCACTGCCTCACTTGTCCTATGTCTTTGTTTACTTATAACCGTGTCCATGGAGGTTCTCCTGCATACTAGAACACAACGAGGGGGCCACAGTGTGGTAAATGACTCTCTAGTCAGCAGTGTCCACAGCCAAATAAGCTTTGTTAAATATACTGCCCCGGGTATTTTGTTATAACTACAGGAAATGGACTAGCACAAGATATGATCTGGAAATAACAACAAAGGTTTGAATGCAGCTTCTACTTGCCAATTCTTAAATGCAAAGTTCTCTTATGCTCAGTGACAAAAGGTGCCATCTGTGTGAGCTAGTGACTTCATGGAACATCTACTCCGAGTCTTCTTGTCCCTTAAATTCTAGTCTTGGAATTAGCATCCTAGAAATGCAGACATTCAGTTGCTGGCATAATTCCTCTTCTGTGCACTGCTACTATGTACTAAGGACCATTTACCGTGCACTAAGTGAAGGACTTTGTATGCATGTTGGTGGCATAAGGCAGGTTTTATCATTATAATCTCAATTTTGTAGATGGGGATACTCAGGCTCAAGGAGATACTGCCAAACCTCGGAGACTGTTTGAAACTATTTTTTTCCCTAATTCTAAAAACTGCATTGTTATTGCACCCACCCCACGGACTTTGGGCTGTACATCCTGAAACACTGCAGCACTGACTGGCACGCTGTTCTGCTGTGTCACTACCATGGCTGTGGGACACCCTAAATGAATACAATCTTTAGAAATAGCTCAAGTAGTTGTTTTAAACACTGCTCACAGCTTGAAGATCTGGGAAAAATCATTTAACGCTTTCCCTCATGATTCTGCAACTTACCTCTGCAAATGTTAAAGACAGTAATCTTTTTTCAGTGTTAAACACTTTACATCTGCCTTTTCTAAGTGTAACAGAATGGTGCCTATCATTTGTTTGGTTGTTGGTACATGGTCATGTGTATGTGCCTATGTGTGGGAGAATATATACACATGTGAAGTGCACATAAATGTGGAGGTCAAAGGTCAGAATTGGGTATATTCCTCTATTGGTTTCCACTTTAGTTTTTCAGGCAGCTCTTCCAATGAGTGTGGAGCTCACTGGCTGAGCTAGAATGGTTGGCTAACAAGCTCCAGGTATCCCGGTGTCCCAGCTCTGGGATTACAAGTACATGCCAACATCTTGTCTCCCTTATAATACAGAAGTTTGGGACCCAAACAGAAAGCACATGGCTCATGGAGCCATCCCCTATCCCCTAAGTTGCCAATTTTTGAAAATTGAGCCCGTAATTATATAATAATATACATGGTGATAATAATGACCAGAAGAACATAATCTTCAAAAATGTACTTTTATCCACTCAAATTACTTTAAATGTAGTTCAAAAAATATGTGATTAGTAATCTCAATATAATTTTAAAAGAAAGCTCAGAAGTTATTAGGTAGGTAAAATATGAAAACAGATTTGATAATTAAAAGCAATAAAATGTTTTATTTTATTTATATAGTACTTTATGTGACATTATGGAATTTTTTAGACTATAGAAAGGCTACTAGAGTTCATCTAATCCAGTGTTTTTCTCTAGATCTGCAAACTAAAGAGGGAGAGATATAGCAAGAGCTTCAGTGGTGAAGATTTACAGTGAGACAGAGCCAGGTTCACGTCTTGACTCTGTCTCTCACCAGCTCTGTAAGTCACAGAAGGAGGTCTTAAAATGCCTAGGCTAGAAAGAAGAAATGCTAAATTGTAATAAAGAATTCTCCTCAGAAACCTAAATCACTCATTCATTATTCATCCATCCATCCATCCATCCATGCAGCCATCCATCCATGTATCCATCCATGCATCCCTCCCTTCCTCCCTGCCTCCCTGCTTCCCTCCTTGCTTCCCTCTCTCCCTCCCTCCCTCCTTCCCTCCCTCCCCCCTCCAACAAATATGTATGAAGACTGCACTCCAGTGTGGATTCAGGCAAGTTATTTAGTCCTTTCTGCCTTTCTTCCCAAAAGAGCCTTAAAGTGTGGATCTATGTGACAGTGTCAAATGCTGTCTGTGACAGTTGTAAATAAGTTAATGTATATAAAGTGTTTGTGGTTTCTCCTGGTGCACTGCAGAAAGCTGAGAACTAATATTGGAGATTATTATCATTCTCCTACTACCCTGGTGTGTTGGGGAAAATAATGGACTCTGGGGATATAATTTAGGAGCCCTATGTAATATTTTCCTTCCAATTACTAAGCATCTCATTTGCATAGACCCAATCTCTCATTCTATTGCTCAGCTGTGAGAGTGAAACCATTTGGAAACTTCTTCACGAAGGGTCTGTTTTGACAGTGCTATCTTTCATATATGAAAAGAAAAACACTCCATATGGAAAATCTTTGCATGAAACTTCATGCTTTCCTGAAAATATCTCTGCAGTCTCAGTTGGCCTCCCGGGTGAGAAACGATGAGCTCGTGAGTGCAGGAGGAGGTTAGCTGTGTCCCCACAGAGTAAAGGAAAGTTAACTGGTCCTCTGGAGGATTGAGCCTTGCACATCCTCGGTGCTCAAACCCTAATCAGCAATAACAAGCCACAGAAATCCAGTAATGGTTAGTTCATTGTCCTCGGTGGTTCTGTGATGGTCAGGTGAGTTAATGAGAATGCAGATTCCATAACTCATGTCTGAAGAGTTAATGTAGATTCCAATAGCAGTGCCTCGGAACTCTCAGGATCTGACAGAACTCCTATGTAACTCTTACTTGGGACTGTGCGTATCACAGAGGCTTTGGGTGGCCATATAGCTTAGCTCTGTTTCTCAAGAAAATGTTACCATATCCAAGAGAAGCAAAGGGTCAATACACCTTTATGGTCTCGAAAGAAAGCTCTCTTAAAAATTCACTTTGATGCACTAGTCCTACAAACAGGAAATGAAAAGGCATAAGCTTCTCAGTATGCAATCTCTATCTCTGTCTGTTTGTCTTTCTGTCTCTCTGTCTCTGTCTCTGTGTACACATATGAACACACTGTGCATTCACACACATCCTGGTGGTCATCATTTTCTCATAAGAAAGCTGAACTACTCCAGCCCAGGAAAAGAAACAATCAAATCCATAAAGTTACATTACTCGGGCCAGCAAGATGGCCTAGCAGATTAAGGTGCCCGCTGCCAAAGCTCTGACCTTTTCCTCAGGTTGTCATCGACAAGGTGAAGCAGTTCTTCTAGCAGCTGGATGGAATTTGGTCCCTGGGATCTATATCATAGAAGGAGGGCTCTGTCCTGAAAGTTGTTCTCTAACCTCCACACATGCCATGGCATGGGTACCCATGAAGGCATGCTTGCAGAGACGCACTTGCATGTCATACACACACACACACACACACACACACACACACACACACACACACACACACACACCCTACATTGTTGCCCATTTTCTTAGGAGATCATCCTCTCTGTGTTTTTTCTGCATTTTCTAACCCTACTGTCACTTTCCTATAAGCTTTCTTCCCAGTTTGTCCCTGGTACATTTTAAGCTACTGTGGTCAGCTTATGAGTGGGCCCTGGATTCCTCTGTAGGTGGTGGTAACCCATTTTAAGTTCCTCTGCATTATTCCTCTTCACTGGGGCATCCCTGCTCTTGACTTTGGTAACCCAGGAGCTAGAGTGCTGAGTCATCATCGTAGGGTTACCTGCCCTACAGTCAAGAGAGGAAGAGGCAGTGGGCATGAGGGAAGCAGAGAGTCTTGGATCTGTCTCTTCTCACTTCCTTTACTCACTTAGACAGTTTCTACCTGGGCTAAGAAGCAAATCCTGCTCTTTTACCGAAAAATACCATAGAGATATGTTAAGTGACTTGCTCAGTGTCACAAGGAAACTGTTCATGGTTCTTGTTCCTTTAGAGGAAAAGAAGAATGATGATACCATCTCCAACTGTCACAAGTCAAGTAAGATGTATTTTATGATCGTGGAAAGTTTAAAGTTCGAAGACATGAGGCATGAGCTTTCATTTCAACTCAGCACATCTTCCCTCTGTGCAAGCTTGTGTTGTGTTACTTATTACTATAGACTTTCTGTTTGGCACCTTGTGTGTCTGCAAGACACACTGAATACTTAGAGTCATATGAGGAACAAACAAGTAGTCTCCAGTCTGCAGTTGTTCATACACTAAGCAAACCCTTTCCTCAAGCAAACCCGTGCTATGGCCTCTCAATGGAACTAGACTTCAAACTGTCACTTAAACCTCTGCTCCTGTTGATAGCTCACCCTTCACATTAACTGGTGTGATTCGCAAAGCCTTTTCTGACTGCAACTACATGAATTAAAATATATCCTGTATTTCCACAGTATATTTCGCTCTCTTGTCTTTCCGGAACCCTAGTTGGATATAATCTTGTTGAAGGCAGTGGCAAAGTCTGTGAAAAGATGGTTTCACATTTAGGGCCCTATTAGTGTTGGATCAGGTAAATCTTCATTGAAGGTGACCAACATAAGAATTTTAGGTGCTTTCTATCGCCTTTGGCTTCTTCACACTAAATGCTTTCAACTGTCTTGAAGATAGGTTTGAACAATTTTCTAAATACCCTGTGTATATGTGTGGAGTTTGCCACTGGTGGAAATCTTCTGCTAAGACTATCTTTTTCATTCTGGGCACGGAAAAATACCAAAGGGTACAATGACTGATGGACACAAGACGCTTGTGCTGGATTTGGTAAGAGCTGCAGACAAATCAAGCTAACTTCACTTGGGTTCAAGGCCTTAGGTGAAATTCTGCATGTACTTCGTGTTTGGAATGTACTCATGAGGTAAACATGTTTAGGACTCAGAAACAGCTTCCTGGTTTTTTTTCTGCTTCAAATTCTTTCCCCCAAAAAGGTGTCTCAGACCAGGAAGTATGAAGCTATCAATACTGGGGAGATTATTTTATGTTTGTTTTAACTTGTGCTTATGAATATTTTACCTGCATGTATATATGTGCACCATCTGTGTGCTTGGCACCCATGGAGGTCACAAAAACAGAATCGGATCCCCTAGCATTGAAGCTATAAGTACTTGTAAGTCACCACATATGTTCTGGGGACTTAATTTGAAGAGAACCAGGGTTTTCCTCAAGAACAAACAGTGATCTTAACCTTGGAACCATCTCTCCACATCCCCCCAAGGAATTCTTTCAAAGGGAACAAGAACAAGAGCAACAACAACAACAACAACAAGCTTAGCTGTAGGACTGAAGACCAGAAAAATCACCTTGTAGAAAAGGTGCGGTTGTTCCCTTGAACATTAGCTATACAGAGAATCACAGCCTTGGAGCAGAAATCTAGTTCTTTGCAGCAACAATCCTAGAAGCATCTAGCAGCTTCCCTGGGTCTTTTACAACAGCACTCTGACAGGGAGAGGAAGCATCAGGATTCCTGGTTGCAGGACAGCAGGAAGGTCACACATCCGGGGCATTAGTTTCAGAGCTGGGAACTGCTCTGAGCTTTCCTGACTGCACTGTACTTGATTATGCTGATTATTATGGATACAAATGGAGACTCACTACTATTGTGAAATAACAATGCGGGTTAATGATATTCTTTATTCCTAGAGGGGGGAATTACAGACACGAAACCAATTAAGCCACCTTTCTTCCTTTGCAAAGCTGTTTTCGTTGTCCTAAATGAAGATCCTCACATAGGGCTTACTGCTAGTAAGGACAGACTAATTTGTTCTTCTTCCTCAGATTTTACTGAGGTAGGCACTGATATTGGGGCTGTCCAGGTTTTCCCTTCTGAGCTGAAAATGACTATGTTAATATGCTAGCTCACAAAAGGCAGTACCAAATGGGAAAACCAAATATTTTGAAATGAATATTCAACAGTTTATCCCTTTTCAGAGGTCCAGCAACACTGCTCTTGGAAATCTCTATTAGGTAAAGGGTCTTGATTGCCCTTTCCTGAACATAGCTTTGGGAAGGCTGTCCTCCTGTGATTGACAAGGTGGCTCCAGAGAACAATGGGAGACTAATTTATGTGTTCCTCAAACTTTAAATAGTTGTACTTTAGTTCCAGGGCTTCAAAATATGTGCCACAAAAAACCTTTCACATAGAAGGATGTCATGTCACATGTATATTGTTAATGTAACTATGGTAACCTCCAAAAATGCCACCAATGTGTCTGTCTCATACACAAATGAGGTGACAGCTGTGGAGTCCATGTCTGCCTGTACTATAGTAGATGTGAGCAAAGACAGCCTGGGTCAGAGATTACAACTCATTTACAGTAATCAGGGCTTCCAAATAACATCTCGACTCTGAGATACAGAACGTACATGGAAAGTAAGAAGGCACTGGGAAAGCGGCCTCTACTCCATAGCTCTCAAAACTAAGTGACTTATCTTAACCTAATGCATTTGTCTTTTTAACAGGTGCTCCAAAATTAGGGTGGACAGGACCTCTGATGCGTATTCCAAGTCAGCACCTATTGTCTCTGCTTCTTAGGGGCCATATTTCAGTTTGGTGGGCGAAGAGGATTCCACCCAAGTTGAATGTTTTATGGTGGTAACGGCACTGGACGAAAAACTTCTATAATCATTCTGACTGATGGTGGTAGTTAGTCCTTTCAGCCACATTGGCCCAGACACTCTATGTTACAACCGAGGAATCTCAAAGCTGGCAGGTTAAGACAGACACACCAGAACACTTAGGTATAGTTGGTAACAGCCTATTTATCAACCAAGTAACTGGTAAAATAATATTAGGTCAATAAACCACTTATTATGTCTCTATCTCTTCCTTGAAATATGGAAACTAAACTCAGATACATGCCCCGGATGGTGATATGAAAGAAATGAGAGAGAGAAAGGGAGAGAGGGAGGGAGGGAAGGAGGGAGGGACAGGGAGAGAGAGGGAGAGTGTTTTAAAGTAAACTTTATTTAAAACTTTAATGACAAATAGTTCAAATGTGCTCTCTAAAATCTTGCAATTTACCGAGTTTAGCCTTTGTACTTTGAGCCAAAATAAGAGACTACATGTTTTTCTGACTTCGTCTATATAATTTTAATTTTATTCTGAATAAAATATTAATCAAAGCTCTATTCATGAGTTAAAGATATTTCCATTGTTCTCAGAAACCAAAATATGATTCTAAAATGGAAGCTGCTTTATCTTCAGATTGGTTTAACCCAAAATAGACGTTCAGCATAATAATTTTAAAAACTTAAATACAATATTGGAGCAGCCTTATATTAGTTCCAGAATGAGTCAGAGAATAACCATTTGCAGTTGAAATGCAAACAGAACTGAGCGAGCCTGGTAAAAGCGGCACCTCAGTAATGCACCGTACTTTATAGACAGTTTATGTCTATAAAGGTGACATCAAAGCCTCCAATAAGATAATTGATGGTCATTTATAGTTAGATGAGAGGAGAAATAGAAATATAATTGCAATAGTAGATTTATTTCTTAGAAGTAGTATTTCTCTGGATATGTTATCGAGAGAGAAGATTTGTAATAGATGGACGGAGCAGTGCAGGTCAAGAGCCCAGCAACATCAGACCACAGAGCAGCCGAGGGGAGGTTTTCTCGTGTTTGTCTTACTTGTTAATTTCACCACTCTAGACTCTAACAGGGGCTACCTGTGACTACGTTGTCACAACTACTGCCTGCGGTTTGATCTGGTTAGTGTTTCTTTTATTTAACAGACTAATCTTTTCGAATAAGTACCTTGTTACTTTTATTTACAAAGGAATGTTCACTCAGTTTTTCCTGCATTAGACTTGTGCAATAAAGATCTTGTCCAGGGAGGCCAACAGTTGAGAGTTCAAAACTAAGGTGCGGTGCCATCTCAGTTTGATTTCAAAACTACCCTGGAATAATTTTTACAACAAAGGGGCATGTGGGCTTAGTTTGGAAATGCTACCATCTTTTGTTTTAAGAGTCATTCCTCAATTCCATCAGGGAGACAAAAATGCCAGGTTTGAGAGTCCCAGAAGAGCTCACCACACCAATGTTACTTCCTGACTTCTGAATAGTTTCAAGACACAAAATGCACCTTGACTATAACACTTCTTATTCAGATTGGATTTGATTCATTTTTTTCCTACTTGGAGCAGACTGCTTTACAGATAAAAAACACTGGACAAGAATACAATAACTATAACAACAACAACAACTTCAGAAAACATGGGAAACAACCTGCTAACATTGTTGTCCACCCCTCTTCCCAACCAAGCCCCTCAAAGCAATATGGTCTTTCTGCTATTTAATTTCTCCTTGGGCCAAACACTGTTCAGTAAATAAGCTTCTTTTTCCCTTCAGCAGTTTTTAGGACTGACAAAAGAAGAGTTTCTGGTGCTAGCCTGTCAGGGGTTAGAACTGCCAAGCCTCACACGTGGACCATGCTGCCCAGCTTCTGTTCCATCGGTCTTAACAACATCAGGAGGTGAACAGCATGGCAGACTGGCTAATCTATACAAGACAGAAAGGACCTTGCTTTGGGAGTCCATTGAATGAATTCCCCTGCTCACTGTTCTGTATTGAGAGACCCTCACACACTGAGCTAGGTCTATTCCTCTTGCTGGAATAGGACGCTCTTCACTTGCAGTTCTGTAACTTGGGCACCTATGGAACCCACATGCTGTTAAAAGGACAGTGACCTTTCTAATGAGATCTTTCAGACGACCAGTGACAACTACCTTCTCCTATATTACTTATTTTACAGGGCAGGGAGCAAAAGCTGGCCAAGGCAAAACATTATTCAAAGGAAAAGAAAAAAGAACTCTAAAAGTTGGGAAGTCCTCAAAGAAATCACTTCAAAGCGCTGGAAGTGGATTGATTCAAGTTCCTGCCTGCAGAGAAACAGTCCCTATATGTGGCAGGCACAGCCACAGTCAGGTATGAGCCAGTAGATTCCATAGAATACCACACTACAATTTTGGCTCTTGAATAAAGGTATCAGCAAGCCATGGAGTCCCCAAACAGAGAAACTCACACTGCGCCTTTATTCCATGTTCTTAAGGTCTATTGTTAACTGAAGACTCCTTGTCTTTTCAAATTCCTTCATGTGAATGGATGAGGCCAGACATCTGCCAGGATCCCCTTACATTTGCATGCAAATTAGAGACTTCATGACATACAGGGCCTTGGAGCCAGTAACACCACTTCGACTCCAGCTTTATACAGGTCAAAGTATAAATCTTCGTGAACTTTACACTCCTCAAGTTCCGGCTTTTAAAAATGAAGTAATGACCGTACGTGAATAATATTAATTGCCTGGATGGCTGTAGTAAATTGAACTATGAAACAAGATAACCGGACTGACTAGAAGATCCTACAGAAAAAAGTCCAAGTCAGCAGTTCTTGTTCCCTCGGCAATTTGAATTCATCAACATTTGTTTTATTATCTGGGTCTGCAAATGCACACACTACAGACAGGATGGGATTTAGGCGCTTTTGCCTACCCGGTTCAGGCACTCAGGCGTTTACACTCTGAACCCCTCACTCTATTGCTGTGGATACCGCAGGGAAGGTCCCTCTGGAGCAAGTACTACCACGGAATCTTCCAGCCTGCGCATCCATGCCTGCTGTCCGGCAAAAGACCCAGGACGAACTTTCCAACCTGCCCAGTTGTGCAGGGCACTTCTTGGCTGCTAGGCTTTTCCGGGAGAGGAGAGGAGGGAACCCAGCCAGCCAAGGACTTCCCCCTGAGCCTGAGGTAGCAGCGGTCACCGCAGGAACCTAGGAAGCACCGAATCAGTCAGCAGCAGCCCAAACCCCTCTCCATGCAGCACAAAGGACACTCGCTGGCAAACTTTCCTAGCCACTGACCCCGGAGCAGAATGCCTGGAAAAGACCAAGACTTCCCCTGAAATGTTCACATCCATAGCAGGCCTCCTTAAGGGGCTACCCCTTCTAGGCTCAGAACAGTTTTCTCCTTCTTGGACCACATAATAGTTGAGTATGTTCTCCCCGATGGTCTGACTTCAGTATCCTCAACGTTTTAGGATACTTGCTCTTTATTCTTAACACCGAGGCCATTGCCAAGACCTCTCCCTCTCCCCACAACCTGCCACCTTCCTCTCTCTCCTTGTGACCCCATTTCCAACTTCCCGGGTCTTCTGTCAGTGTCCTTTCCAGGCCTCCAGCTTCTTTTCCCTGGTTACAGCCCCAAGCCTTCTCTTCTCTTTCCCACTCTGATGGGTCCCTAAGATCCTGGGGGCTCAACTCCAGTCACTGCATTTTGCCCATTTATGTCTGGCCTTATTTCTCAACTATTGCTCTCCCCCGCCCTGCTTCATTTTGAAGGCAAGGGGGTAACCAGTAGATTCTCCTTTCCCGACTTTTTCCACCCTAGCTGGAGAAGCCGCGCCCCCTTGTTCCCCTTAGCCCTGCGATCTTATCCCAGGGTTTCTCAAACGCGGTAGGGTCCGCCAAGCTGCCAAGTTTGTCTCTACTTCCTCCCCGCTGCCTCCCGCACCTCCCGCTGCCTCCCACACCTCATGCTGCGGCCCAGTTGGTCCGGGCACTTACCCTAAGGCTGGGCTGACAGGGGTGTTGGGGTGCGCACGGAGAGGGTGGTGGTGGCAGCGGCAGCGGCAGCAGCCAGCCGGAGGATGAGGACCGGCAGAGCAGCGCCTCCACCCAGCCCGCAGCGCGCACTGGCTCCTTGGGGGACCCCCAGCAGAGCACCAAGACGCAAGGCGAGACAGCCGCAGGAGCAACAGCTGCTGCGCGGGGCTGGGCTAAATCGCGTTCTTGGGGGTCGTGGTAGAGACTGGCGGGATTAAGAAAGGGGGTAAAAGAAATGGGGTGCAGAGGGCGGGGCAGCAAAGGATCTGGTCTCAAGGAAGGCGCCCTAGGCGCCTTGGGGTGCGGTGGCAAGGATGCCGCTGCCTGGGAGGACGCCGCGGGCCTGGGTCCCCGCCCGGCAAGCGCTGCAAACCGGGGCGCACGGGCCTCGCCTCGCTCCACCGCTTGCTGCCCGCGCCCTCCGTGCGCCCCGCTTTGTGCTCCCCGCAGCCGGCGTGCACCTGGTGTAAGCAAAAGCGGTCAGCTGATGGGCTGCGCGCCGATTGGCTGCTCAGCGGTCTCCTCCCCTCCCGCCCGACCCCCTTCCCGGCCTCCCCCTACCGGCCTCCCGCCCCGAAGCCCGCCTAGGCGCAGTCCCGCGCCGGGGCACCATCTGTAGCCCGCCCAACAAAGGGGCAGCTCAGGCCCGCCACCCTGGGCCTGCCAGATCGTTGCAACGCCACTACAGCCGCTGCAGGGAGCAGAGAGCCGCTCCTTTTTTCTTTTTTCTCTTCTTTTCTTTTTTCTTTTTTTTTAAATAGGGACGAAAGGCTGCGACTGGGAGAGGGAGGAAAGGACAGGAAAAAAGCCCTTGTAGGAACGCCATAGTCACAATTGGACTGCAATGGAGTTTCAGTATGAGATCTGACCCATCCTTTGGAGATAGCTGGCTATGTGGTGCAGACATACATACCCGCGGTGGAATTGGTTCATGCCCTTGCAGAAACCAGGGTAGTTCTGAGACCTTTAACTGCATGGCAAAGCCACTGCGAAATTCTGGAGGCTTTCGGGAAACAATTCTGAAACTTTGAAACTGTTTGATTAGGTGTGGAAGTTGTTTTCACATTAGCAGATGGTTGAAAGTGCAGACTGTTTGCAGAGGGGTCTGAGAGCAACGGTGGTGGAGGGCAGGCAAGAATATGGAAGTGATGGCGGTGATAGTTGAAGACTATACCTGAGCCAGGGTCTCAACTTCAAAATTACAGTTCAAAGCAAGATTCAGGAGAAGCCTTTGATACATGTTATTGGGGGAATCAGCTGAGAGAGAGAGAGAGAGAGAGAGAGAGAGAGAGAGAGAGAGAGAGAGAGAGAGAGAGAGAGAGAGAATAAATTATTAATCATCAACGTTGAACAACTTTGAGAAAGAGAACCTGATTTTATTTCCCCAGAATACTCAAGCCAAGAAATTCTGGGGAATTTGGAACAATGCATTATCACAGAATTTACGTTTGAAGTCGTCAATGCTAGGGGAGAGATTGGATAATAATAATCTTACATTCTTGATCCCATGGCTTTCCCTCCTGATATCTTGCATAGAGATCTGGGAAATGTTTGCTTACACTTGTCAATCTGCTTCATATTGTCCCAGTAGTATTTTGTAGTCACTGGTAGGTCAAATGAGGTACCTTAACAGGTTCTAGGGAAAGACCATGTTAGGATGCAGGTTAGATAATGAATGATAGATAATGAATGCAGCCGCAGAGAGGTAGGGCTTGGAAAAGACAGCCGAAGCTATGGCTGAGGATGAGGGCTTACTCCAAAGCCCTGTAACAGCATCCAGGTTTTAGAAGACTTCATGAAGATGGTGTGAATCCGGCACCAAAGTATGACCTTCGAAAGCAGACCAATATTGTTTTAAAGCCCAGAACCACAACTAGGGTCCAGGTCGCCACAGGAAAGTCACGTTGCCTCTTTAAGCCTTAGTTTCCTTGGCTCTAAAGTGGGATTAATCACAGTACCAATCCCAAGGGAGTGTGCTGCTTAAGTGGGAATAATTCTTAGTTATCTTACCATGTGGCAGATAGTAAGAATTGACAGACATAACAAGTAGGTGTTGTGTAGCCAGGTTTAACAGATCAAAAAAAGACATCAGACATGGGATCAGATGGGGGATTCTCATTCCACAGCTCTGTATCCGAGGAACTGGCAGAGCCAGCAAGAGAAATGCTCGCTCCCTGCTGTTCAAGTCATTTCTTTTAAACTAGCATATCATCTATTTAAACTAATTTCTCCCTTCCCCGAAGCAAGAGTGAGAAAGGAAGCCTAACCTACTTCTACTTGATCACAGCATTTTTTTGGCTTCGATCAGAGGAACCCTAGGAAGACCAGTGTGTGTCAACAGTGGGAGCAGGAACTCGAAGCTGGGGAATTGGTGACTGCTGGGTGAAGGGAGGGAAAGATTATTGAGGACAAATAGAGCATGGTGATGATAAAAGCTGGGAATGTGACCTAGTTATTGGATATTTCGTGGATTCTTTACATTGTTAATGGCTCTACATTTTACAAACGGTCATCTCGTAACTGTGCGAAGGGTGTTGGCAAATACTGTACGTGCTGCCACTTAAAAGCCTTTGGCCATTGAGATGAGTGACGCAGAGACAGTACAACATGACTAGATCTAATTTATTTCTCACTTAAATCCTCCAGTACATCCGTAAATGAAGCCTTAGTGAATCCATCCTGTTCTGGGGGCCAGAATTTATTTGTTGGTCAGATAAGTGCTTGTAGGTCATTGATGAAGACTGGTGTCTTTGAGATGGGATGGAACTGCAGACATAGGGATGAGCATTCCCTTGAGAACTGAGTCTTTATGTTAATGCGAGCAGTCGCTCTTGCATTGGAGTTGGCTACGCTGAGACACTACAACCTCCCTGCTGTTCCTTTAGTCCTTCTTGAGTTTTCGCTACTTGACTTTGAAGAACAATGTATTTGGTATACCCCCAACTATGCTAATCTATGTGGTAAATGCAGAGATGGCTCTGTAGAGGGCGGCCATGTTAGAATATTCTTTTAGTGAACACTGTGTTTTTGAGAACAAAATAGGTATATGGCATCTAAAACTACCACTTTTTAGAAATCAAAAATTCTAACAGGATTCTATTCCTTCTGATCTCTAGACAAGTACTACAGTATTAAGATGACTACCACTAAGCTTTCAGAGTTTTATGCATGTGAAACTTCGAAGTATATAATTCTTGTGATCATCATTAACTTTCATGACAGGTGTATTATTTGTCTAAAAACTTTGGACAATTGAGTGAGTTCTTTTTTTTTTTTTTTTGCTACACATACACAACCCTTGTTCTTTTGTTTTTATAAACTGCTTATGAAGTCATTCTAATACATAAAAGTCACTAATTGAAATTTATATGATTATAATTAGTTTTAGCATTTAAGGATAATTATTTGACATGAAACTATGGAGTCTGAACATCTACAGTTTGCTCAGAACTCTCTTTGTATTAGATCTGAGAGTCTTATCTTTCAAGAAATCCCCTTCATCTTGGTTAAATGAAGATAGTTAATCACTTGAAGTAAAACTAGAATTAAAGGATTTATGGTGATGATTACAGGTTCAGTTAAGTCAAAAGCTTGTATATTTACCATTTGGAATCTTATGCTCCATTGAATAGAGGATTCTATTTCCACATGCAGAATATATAATTGCCTTAGAGACTATAGCCATGGTCTCTTCTAACATCCGTATTATGTACATAAAGAACCCAAGCCCCAGGAAAGCAATTTTGTCAGTCTTTTGAGAACGCCTATACTGGAAAGCCACACCATATACCCATGGAGGCAAGGACCATATGGCCAGATGCTAGGTTTATACCTAGCATGTAATTGGTACCCAGCAAACACTTTTGAATTCTTGATTTGCATTAATTAATAAACCTGTGTAGTTATATAATTGAATCTCATTGTATCATGGGCATTTTCTTCGTGTCATTAGAACATCTTCCATGATTGGATATTTAACGATTGGAGAATTCCACAAGTCTTCTCTTGGTGAGAAATAACAGCTTTGTCAATTATTTTCTATGACCCGTGTTACAACAGACATTCTCAACTGGAAACCCCATTTTTTTGTTAATGAGCTGAAATTAATGATGATTTAGATTACCAATTTAAGACTAATTTTAAAATTTTTTTACCTTTTATCTCTTAGTTAAAAAAAAGTAAAAGGTTGTCTTTACATTTGTAAGTTTTAGTTAGGATTTTAGAAACATATTTCTTGGTTTTCATTAGTATTATCTTTCAGCTGTATAAGGATGGCTATCAAAAATTAAGAAGTAATTTCCACCAGGCAGTACACCTAGAAGTATGCTCTGTATGGAGAGAGGTAGTAAAGCAAGACGGTTAAGACCCAGAGCCAGTTTAACACAGCAGTATGCATTTGCATTGGTGATTAAGCCTCTGTGCCTGTCACAACACTTACACTGTGGAGTTTGTGGGGACTGAAGAGATTTGTGTGTGCCTAGCATATAGTAGAACTTCATTAAATACTGTGATATTCATTAATGTAATTCTAACTACTGGAACAAATAAATGAAGGAATCTTAGTGGCTTAAATAAGGTAGGTTTATTTTACCCTCCTTTTAACTGTGTCCCTGTGTTGGTGACTTCCTCACGGTCAATCCAGGCACAAGAGATTTCCACATTGTAACTTTCTTTTAAGTCTTCAGAATCCTTCACCTTCACACAGAGGAAGGGGAAATAATAAATAAAGAATCATCAAGGAAATTCTGTGGTCTGCAGTAAGAAATGACTCCATGCTCCTCTATGTGGATTCCATTGGCAAATTATCATTTAAATAGCCACACTCGCTGATAAAGAAAAAGAAATGTTCACTAGGTAATGTGTCTAGAAGTTAAGAGATTTTTTTTTACAACATATAGCAATCTATATTAGAAATATAACAGGATATATCATAAATGTAAACACTTCTCCTAAGACAGCTCATTAGCTCACTTAGTCCCCTGAGTAAGTTTGGGAAGAGAAAGAGCGATAGTTCAAATCAACAGCAAATAAAGCAATGCCTTTGTGGCAATGATGGCATGGATAGAACACAAATTGGCTTAGGCTTTACCATGCAGGATTTCTCTTAAAACTGTTCTTGAGCCTTAAGAGATGCTCAGTGGTTAAGCTGATGACCTGAGTTCAGTTCCTAGTACCCATATTAGAGTACTCACAGCCGTCTGTAACTCCAGCACTAATGGATCTCATGCCTTCTTCTGGCCTCTGAGAATATCTCTATTTACTTGCACATACCTGTGTTCTGGTACCGACATCACCATTGTACACTTTTTTTTGGTTTTAGTTCACATTAGTTCCTCTAAGAAAATGCTTCGAAATCACTGCACTAAAATTCACTCCCCCTACTTTCATAAACCAAACATCTATGTTTAGTTTTAGACCTAGAGCCTATGAGGCTATAACAGAAAGACTGCCGGATAGGTAGAGCAGACAACTTGTTTTATGTAAGTTTTATAAACATGCTCACAAAATTTCCTCTTTATTTCATGTAGTTTGTCTGCCAAGTTTGTCCCCATTTTTCCTGGACCTCATTTTCTTTTTATGAAAAAGGACTCTCATGCTTTTTTAAAACACTTGTGAGCACTTGAACAGTGTCTTCTGAAAAGTCACTAACCGCATTCCATCTCATAAATAACGAATACCTCATCTGTGGAAATCCTCCCTTTCCTGACTTCACTTCTTTTTTTTTTTCTTTTTTCTTTTCCAGAGCTGGGAATGAACCCAGGGCCTTGCTGACTTCACTTCACATTCTACCCTTGACTGTCCTGCTCAAACCTTGCCTTTATGTGCAAGTTGTCATGTAGAACCAAGACTTAGTACTTGAGTTTTATGAATATGAAGACAAGCTCCGAGTAGACATGCAATGTATAAATCGTAACTTAGCTAGATTTAGAAGCAAGGTTATTCAGTGGAAGGGGAAGCTCTTGGTCTTGCCAAGGTTGGACCCCCAGTGCAGGGGAATGTGGGGGGTGATAAGGGGGATCGACAGGGGTGGGGCACCCCTTTGGGGGAAGGGGAGGGGATAGGGGGCTTATGGGCTTATGGATAAGAAACCAGGAAAGGGAATAAATAACATTTGAAATGTAAATAAAGAAATATATGGGGTTGGGGATTTAGCTCAGTGGTAGAGCGCTTGCCTAGCAAGTGCAAGGCCCTGGGTTCGCTCCCCAGCTCTGAAAAAAAAAATTAAAAAAAAAGAAATATATCCAATTTAAAAAAACGCAAGGTTATTGTATTTCAATTCAGCGAGTACCATAGGATTTGGAATCTAAAAAGAACTTAAGATATTGTCCACCTTGACCCATTTGTTTTATAGTTGGGCAACTGACGTTTCCAGGAAGTTCCTGCGTTTGTGATCTCAGAGGATTTAGGAAACTCGGCTGTACTTTACCTTTCTATAAGTCTGTTCGTAGCAGAGCCAGGCCTGAGACTGAAGTTTCAGATTGGAGATCTTTCTGGCTTATTTCCAGAACTTCGACTAAATCCTTAACTCTTTGTAATGTTCATACATATATCCCCAACCCTCTTGGCTTAAAAATTTACCCCATAATTGTCATATTTTAAGTTTTTTCCCAATATTTAAAAATTCTCATACTATACATATAGACTGCTAAATTGCTATATGTGAACTCAAAACATTAGGCAACAACCTCAAACAGGTCGGACTATTCCAAATTATAAAGTGGTACACATAGCCAAGCAAACAACTGAGTAAAGGGACACCAACAGAATGGGAACAAAGACACATCTGATATACACCATACATATGATAAGATCTAATCTATACAAGGAGCTATGATTTTAATAATAAGAAAATGAATAAAGGATCTGAATTTGTGTTTTTAAAAAGATATGTAATGGCCAAAAGTATATGACTATTGAAGAAAGATTAATTAAAATCATAATGACATATCTTTCTGGCTATTAGAATGGCTATAAATAAGGAAGAGTTGGTAAAGGGCTGGAGGAATGGTTCAGTGGTTAAGAGTACTAGGGTCTCTTTAAGAGGACCTGGTTCCCAGTACCCTCTCTGTAACTGCAGTTTCAGGGTAAATTAATGCCCTCCTCTGACCTCTATTGGCAGTAGATATGCATGTGCTAGACAGACATACATGCTGGCAAACCATCCATACACACACACACACACACACACACACACACACACACACACACACACAGAGAGAGAGAGAGAGAGAGAGAGAGACAGAGACAGAGACAGAGACAGAGACAGAGACAGACAGAGAGACAGAGAAAGAGACAGACAGAGACAGAGACAGAGATTGAGATTGAGAGAGAACTTTCAAGAGGGCTCAGCAAGTGATGGTATTTGCTGCCAATTCTGAAGAACCAAATTCAAACTTTGGACCCATGTAGAGAGAACATATATGGATGCATCACCTGTTAATAAAAAGGTCTATGTCCTATGGCTTAGGCAGACAATAGAAGTTGAGACATCTGAGTCTTATTTCTGGGAGCATGTGACTAGGAGGAAGAAGCAGACCTAACGTCTACAGACCCACGTGATGGAAAGTGAAAATCAAGTCCTTTAAGCTGTTCTCTGACTTCCACAAGCATGTGGTGGTATGCTTGACCCCATAAATAAATAGATGGCATTTTTTAATTATGAGGGGAAAACCAAATAAATGAGAATGCAAAGAAAATGGAACCCTTATACATCACAGATAGGATTTAAATTGTTACAACCATTATGGGAAGCAGGTACGGAAATCCCTCAAAAAGTTAACAATAGAAAAACATATGATTCAGCAATGGGGGCGATGAGTGTATAAACAGAACGTAATTCTGTTTGTAAAGGCATTCACCTTCAAGGGTGTTTGAACATACAGTCTCTGTCATATAAAGTGTTTAGGAATGATAGTACAAATATGTTATTGCTAAAGGTGCGATCTTAAATGTCTCTCCAATGGCACATATGTTAAAAGGAAATGCTTTACAAGATGGGGTCAGGGAGAGGTTTTCTGGACATCAAAGGCAAGAGGAGGAATAGGACCCAGCCTCAGGGAGCAGGATTTAGCCTCTTCCAACCTCTTCTTTCTTGTCCATGATGTAAATGGCTTTGCTCAACCACAAGATCTGTCACGATGTGCTGCCTCCCCCAGGCCTGCAGCAACATGGCACATTCATGGACTGAATCTTTAAGAAGTATGAATTCAAACAACCACTTTCTCATTAAAAATTAAATTTCTCATGTGTTTGTTACAGTAACAAGAAACTAGACAACACAGTTTACACACTTTGTATTGTGCACAAATGATTAGAGTCAGGGACCAAGATGTCTTTGATCAGGCAGTTACCTCTTGCTCGCACAGGCCCCCTGAAAAGTCAGAATGAATATCTGCTCAGCCTATACCCAAAATTTTTAACAGGCTAAGGAAACACTATACAAATGATGGAATCTGAAGATAACATTTTTTATAATGTCAGGAAATTTTTTAATTGTCTTAGTAGTGGGCTTCCAGAATGAGGTTGTTAAGGGTTCTGACAACCTACAGCGTGGGGATAATGGCTAACAGAGACTGTACTGGTCAACGCTGCCTACTCCATTTCACCTGAGTTCCTGGGCATAAAACTACCAAAGAGCCTAGGGAAAATGACCAAGTGCTCTGTAGACTCAGATGCCCGAAAGGAGTATAGGATTAGAGCGCTGGAAGCAATTGTCTATGGCATTTTTTCCCCATCATAGATCAAGTTTCATGTTAATAATGATGACAAAAATGACCACAATTTAACAACATGTATTCAATGTGTGCTAATCATGTACAATATTTTATAGGTTTCACATAATTCTCACAACAATCCCATGAACTGGGTATTATTATCACCCGCATAGATCAGATGAGCTAACAGAGATCTGAGTGAGGACTTGACACAGGTCACCAGTCTGATCCCTTCAAGATCCTCGTCACTTAACCATGATGTAATCTACAGTCTTTCTGCTTTAGTGCTATCATCTGGAAATCCCATGCCATTTGCTTATGTAGACATAGATACTGCATTTGGTGAGGAAATAACTAATAAACTCAAAAACCAAAAGAGACTGAATTAGTACCCTAGAAGCTGTCCCCAGCTACCTGAATTCTCTCTTCAAGGAATGGCAGTCATATTTTATCACAATAATGGTGACATTTGCAAAAATAGCAAGATTTGAAAGTCGGCAGCATGGGATTTGGAGAAATTTCTAATGTAGAGGCAACACAATTTCAGTTTGTGACACTAGCATGTAGGAAGGGCCAGTTATCTACAGCCTGGTTAATTCTTTGGGGATAAGCTTGTGCATGCACTTACTTGGCCAAGGCCATGTTTTGGAGCATTATCTGTGGAACTATAAGAACTGGACGCTAGACTTACCCTTACAGTTAATAGCTTCATTTTTTTTGTCCCCAAAACTAGGCATAAAATAAGGCATAAACTCTTGTGGGGTTCATTCGTTATTCTTTTCCCTGTGTCTCATTGGCTACATTAACTCATGAGGAAATACCAGGCTATATTAAGCAACATTCAAGCTGTACCAGCATTGAGAAAGCAAACTGCTGCACCAGGTACACTTGTTGACTATGACATTGTGCTTATCACACTAGGTAGGCAGAAACTGTGCCCAGGTCACCAAACAGATGCTGCCATTGTCCTCTTGGGAGATCTGCTAGAAGAACCTGTAGACATCTGCTACTGCAGCTCACCTGTCCTTTTGTATTACTTGATCACACCTAGCCTCTCTGCTCGGAGTGAATCCAGTTAGGAAGGAGCAGAGCTGGACACAAAGATATCTAAGCAGCACTGGATGGGGTTGACCCACAGTCCCCCCACCCCCCTCTATTCACTGAAAGAGCTCAGAGCAGTAGCCCTTACTTGGTTCTTTCCTGGCTCTTTGAGTGTTGATCATGTCTCAGTGGGGTAGCTCATCACTCCCTGAATAGGCTTATAATATCAAGTTAGAAAATCATCAAACTAGATACATTTTAAAGTTCTCTTTGATGCTAACATCCATTGATTCTATGCTGTGCATTTCCAAGGTTAAAGTTGAGGTGTTTTTAAATGAATACTTCCCTATTGATTTTGGCTAATTCCAATACATCCCCTGAAATTCTCAGTATTCATAAATTTCACAGGCTTTATCTGCATCTACATTTCAGTTGAAGTCTTTATTTCCGTATATCAATGTAGAAAACCCAACTCAAACTTCAGGAAAGAGAATGTAGGGTAGGGGAAGAGGTGGAAGGAATACTTAACAAAGATGTTGAATAGGCTATCCTTTTCTGAAGCTTGTATGTTGGCCTTTCAAGAGAAGCGTTTTTTTTTTTTGAGGCGAGCATACTTGCAGATGTAGTTAAAAGAAAACTGCTCACAGGGTTTGGCAGAGATTCAAGTTTATAAGCTCCAAACACAAAGCTCCAAGATCAAAAGAAAGAGTAGGCAAATGTAAGCTACCTTGAGTTATACAGATAAGTTTATATAATCTCTCACTCTTTAATGTCTCTGAATCGTCAAATAATAATAATTGAAGTTATCATCAAGGCACAAAAACATCAGAAAGCAGCAACGTTCTATTTTCTATCTTTATTTATGTATTAATTATGCGTACAGGTATTTTACCTGAATGTATGTCTGAGCACCATCTGCGAATCTGGTGCACATCGAGGCCAAAGGAGAGCTCAGATCCCCTGGAACTGGAGTTACAGTTAGTTGTGAGCCACCGGATGGATGCCGGAAATCGAACCCAGAAACGCTGGAAGTGGAGCCAGTGCTCTTACACACCAAGCCATCTCTCTAGTCCTCCATCTTCTAAATTTAAAATAGTCATCGTTGGGGCTAGAGAGCTGGCTCAGTGGCTCAGAGTACTGACTGTTGTTCCAGAGGACCTGGGGTTCAAATCTCAGTACCCACATGACATCTTTAAGTCATTTCTAACTCCACTTCCTGGGAACCCGAATCCTCTTCTCACCTGCATTGGGCACCAGGCATGCAGGAGATGCACTGATGTACATGCAGGTGAAACACCTATACACATACTATTAAAACATTCAAGATAATTAAATTATTTATTATTATTGCATATGTGTGATGGTGTATGTGTGGAGATCAGAGGACAACTCTGGGGAGTCAGTTCTCTCTTTCCACTTTCACATGGGTTCCTGTCACCAGGAAGCACACTGGTGTGCCAGGAAGTGTACAGCAAGCAAGCACACTGCCCACTGAGCCATCTCATTGGCCCCAAACTTCGCTTATTATTATTGTATTGGGGCACATGCATACATAGACATGGAGATAGATGACAATGTTTTGGAATTGATTCTCTTTTTTTACCTTCATCTAGGTTCCAGGGATCCAACTCAGACCATTCAACCTTCACAGAAAGCATTTTACAGATTGAGCAATTCTGTAGTCCCAAGGTATCATAGGCATGGCATATCTGTCAGTTATTTTATAACTTGAGATAAGCTATGCTCCTATGCTCACAACCTTGGGCTCTAGGTTCGATCTCTTGATTTCTAGGAGGCTTTGATAACGTATCTATAAAATGGGAATAATCATGCAATGGTAACTGTATCATGTTTCTGCAAGGATAAATCATGACGATGCATGCCAAGACATGACAGGTGCTATGTAATAAGGTCACTTGGCACCCTGTCAGTCATGTTATGCTACCACAAATGCCTAATGTGATCAATTTGTAAAGAGAAAAACTAGTTTTAGAGGAGGTCCCAGCTCATCATCGATGGACCTTGCTGCTGGTAGGACTGGGGCAAACCAGGACTTTATAAGGGAAAGACAAAATGACTCATCTCTTAGCCAGGAAGAAAAAGAAATGGCATGGGTCTGGGCTTCTTCTGTTCCCTTCTAGGGCATGCTTTCTGTTGCTTGAAGATACCACGGCACACCTCTTACAAGTTCTTCCACCTCCCGGAACATTTTTCTGAGAACCAACCTTTTATTATATGAACTTTGCGAGGGAGTATTCTGGGGTCCAAATTCTAGAAGTCTTTTTTGATTTCTGGTCCTTTGGGGACCCAAATGATGTTGTCAGATGAATAGAGGTTTTAGAAAGCTACTGCTGAGGAGAGGAAAATAACCACACCCTTGTCCTTTGAGAGAAGACACATGTTGCTTCCCCTCAACCTCCTATTCTTGGCCACCAACAAGACATACTATGTTTTTCCCTTTGAGTCTTCCTTGACTTTGAAACATCAGCCCTGCTGTTTATTATGAGTGGTTTTTGTCTACCACAGTTGATTCATTAAACATTGAGGAGTATCAATAATATGTAAAATTCACATATGTGAAATGGAAAGCTAGGCCAGTAAAGGCACAAATTTCAAAAAAGTTTTGTTAAAGTTGTATTCTGTTCTAAGGACTTCTTTTGGCTCTTGGCATCAGCTAGGGCAATAGGAAATGATTTTTAAGAAGTATGCATTAGGCTCAGCTGTGCTCACAAATACAGTAAAAAAAAACACATATAGTAGAATTGATTGTGTTAGATTTCTTGGGACCAAGGGGTTATCTGAGACATAAAATTTTTTGTTTCTTTCAAACCAAGTCTGAGTGATTTCCCAGAATACAGTATTTTGATATTGAAGCCAGGAAGTGTGTGGCTTAACTAAAAGGGCTTGGTAGTGCTCACAGGATTTTTAAATTCTCTATTGGGCACTGTTCTAGTTTGCTTTCCTGTTGCTGTGATAAAACACTTGACCAAAGCAACTTGGGAGAATAAAGAGTTTACTTGTCTTAGATTTACAGGTCATAATCAATCACTGGGGGAGAAATTTGGCAGGAACTGAAGCAGAAACCATACAGGAAGGATAACATACTGACATATGCCCAGGTCTGCCTAGGGATGGCAACACCCATAGTGGACAGGGCTTTTCAACAACTACTGCAATCAAGATAGTTCTTTACAGACATGGCCTTAGGCACTATGATTGAGACAATTCTTCAGCTGCCATTCCCTTTTCCCAGGGTACTCTAGGTTGTCTCAACTTGACAATAAAAAGTAGTCATAATGGACAGCCTCTTTCTATTCTCAGCCTTTGAAAAATGTCATCCTAGAATTTAAAATTGAGAACTTTCAGGCTGGGAATTTAGTCAGCCACAGAGCATTAATTTAGCACATGTAAAGCCCTGAGTTTAATCCTGAGGACACATAGCATTTGCCAAAAATGTCTATGGACATGAGTTCCATTTCTGGAACTCATGTAAAGGTAGAAGGAGAGAAATGCTAAGTCATGGCATGTGCACTCTGACAAACATATCATGCATACACACATGTGCATTAGTAACAATTAATCTTTTTAAAAATTAAAATGATTCCAAATACATGCTTCAAGCAGGGATGCTGTGGTGTCTAGGATGCTATGGTGACATGTAGAGAGCCGTGGAGCTAGGTTAGGCTAGAGCAGATTATGGCTTTACTTCTTGGCATTGGGATTTCTGTGAGACACGATGAGCCTCTCTGAACTTTGTGTCTTTCAACAGTAGACATCCTTTAAAGTAAGAAGCTCTACATACATGATTATCTGTGCTAACTTCAATCATGTGTGTCAGAAAGCCCCAGAAATGCTCTTTGTGTTTCTAACCGAAAGCCAATAACCAAATTGTTAGCTCTTGGCTGCTAGCATGGCTGTGTCTTGGGTGTCTCCTAAAGGCTTTTATACCTTATAATAGTCTGATCCTGAAGGGTACAGTTTTCTGAATTTGGTATGTAATGCCCTGGGGAACACTTCTTTATTATCATTTTAAACTGCCCATCTACTATCATGAATGTTAATTTTATATAGATAAAAGGAGCTAGCTCAGATCACATCCTTTGAAGCCCTCTCCATGCCTAAATCATTACAATTAAATCCCGTTATCTGATTCCTTGTCTTGTGCAGATTCAATGGCAGGAGAAAGTGGCAGAAAAGAGACAGATGCATCCCTTGCCATGCTAACGAGGCAGAAATCCTTCCATGCCTCCAAGCTTGAGGAAGCACAGTTGAAATGTCAAAGCTAACAGTGTGAGTCCCCGAGTTTATAGGCAGCAGCAAGCAGCCTCATGCAACCCACTTGGCCAAATAGAAGTAAACTTCTTTGTAATTTCAGATTTTCTGTTAACATACTGTGAGTCTTTTAGAAAATCCCAAGAGCTTTCTTCTAAAGTACCAGTTGGAAAAGATAACCTCAACATTCAGTTACCTTTACTCTCCCTAATTTAACCTTTCTCTTCCCCTTTCCTACTTTTCTCTGTCTCCTAGTTCAGGCGGTTTCTGTGACTGGCTTCATGCCAAGTGTTCATCTGATGTCTTGCTGTTCTCGTTGTCTGTATTGTTGAGACAATGGGGCCGCATGTATTCCAAGCTGGCCTTTAAATTGCCTTGGAGTAGAGGATGCCCTTGAACTTCTGATCATCCTACCTTCACCTTTTGACTATGGAGGTTATAAATGCAAACCATATTGTCCAATTTCTGCCATGCTGGGGATTGAACTCAGGGCCTCAGAGATACTAGCAAACCAATTGGGCTACATCCTCAGCCCTTCATCTAGTATCTTTAATCCATGTTAAAGATGGTTGGAGTGCTCTCTACTCTGGTCTCTTGTCTATTGTAGCAGCTGGGTCAGGTGTTCTGGTGCCTAAACACACAGCATATTCTGAGAGCTAGCTCATTACCAAGATGTCGAGCTTTGCTCTACATTAGGGTGGAGTGTTCTGCTAAAACTGTATAATGAACACCCCACCCTCCTCTAATGCTTAAAGGTGCCGCCGAGTTTGTGATGGATTCTAAAAGGTGATTCTCTTATCTCTTGAAGGTTCCAGAAGAATGAGAGAGGGTAACTGAATGTTTGTAATTTCCCAAAGAGCTAATGTTACCCCAGGTTTCATTAGGAGTACTGCATTTGAAAATGGGAGAGCTTTTAGCTACACACAAGCTATCTTCAAACTAAATTATTCATTTCTTCAACTAAAATGCGTGACACCTAGTCTGTGAAAGGCACTGTGCTGTGAGAGATACAAAAATATTAAGTAGCACAGCAAGGCACACATAAATCCTATCAAATGAGCACTCTGTCGGGGGACTGCTGCTGCTCTGGTTTGGCTCATGGAACGACCATGGACTTTAGCAAAGCGATCCACAGCCCACATATCTGAGGAAAATGGTCCATGAGAAATGGAGCCAAAGTGGAGAGGATTTGCTTGTCCTGCTTAAAGTAGACAGAGGTTGTTTCCTTCTCTTAGACTGTCATAGTTTAGAATTAGCTAGTTTTGCCAAAAGTAGCTAGACATCCAGATTGCATGAGAAGTATATTAGCATAGAGATATTCCTCCACTTGTGATGGGGGTTATGTCCTGATAAATTCATCTTGTTTAAAATATCCAGTTAAAAATTCGTCAACTGAACCTAATCTATTACCCATCATAGCTTAGCAACACAGGGCAATGTTTACTCCCCTGACTAAATGGTTAGTTCAGCTTATGAATTCTATCCCATATCACAGCAGAGTTTTGTGCTGGATACACACAGCCTGGGGAGAGACTAGAGTCAATAGGAAGTATGGTTTCTACCAGGTATCTATTGCTTTCACACTCTCAGAAAGGTGAGCAGAAGGTTATATCAAAACATCATAATTTGGGTTGCTATTTGTATTGTCAAGATAGCAGCTTGATAATATTCTATTGCTGAGATCAGAGGAAGAGGCATTGGAGAGATGGCTCAACAGTTAAGAAGACTTACTTTTCTTCTAGGGTTCTTGGGTTTGATTCTTGGCGCCTATATTGAGCTATTCATAACCACCTGTAAATCTAATTCCTGCGGGTCTGATGTCCTTTTTAGCCTTCTGTGTGCATGTAGTGCACATACTACATATCTTCAGGCATATACTCACATACATACTTACATACATACAGTACATACATACACACATACATACATTCATACACATACAATAAGTAAATAAATCTTTAAAAAAAGAGATTGGGGGAAGGAAGGGGAAGTGTAGGTTGAAGGATACACAATCCCAAACACATAGGATGAAAAGAAGAACTAGTACAGCAGAAGGCTGTGCTTAACAAGAGTGGACGTGGTCAGGACTTTGTCAACTGAGTAAATTATACCTGTTCTTGCGAAATGTTAAAAGTGTTTTGCTATAACACATTTAGTGTATATCTTGTCATGTGACATACCCTTAAATATATAATAACATATATTTTTAAAAGTTAATTGATAAATCATCCCTAAAGGAACAGTACATTCAAAGTTTTAAAAACTCCCTAAAGCAACTTTTCTGTGTTTTTGGGCTAAGCTCTCTTGATACATTGACACTCTGTCTGGTGTATCACCACCAACACAAAGGATATTTTTTCCTTTGTAACATGATAAAAGGAACTCATGTGGCTAATTGTTAGCAGAGAGGCTCTTGAAGAAGTTTTGGAGCTTGTCAGTTGTTGGAAATTTAGTTCCTTGTATAATATAATAGCATCCTTCAATTCTGACTCTTAATGATTTATGTGTATTGATGCCTGCAGTGCCTGTGGTGACCAGAAGAGGGCATTGGATCCCCTGGAACTGGAGTTAAAGGCAGTTGTCAACCGCCTTATATTTGCTGGGAATCTAAGCCTTGTGCTCTCCTATTGAAGAGAAGTCAGTACTCTTAACCAGCAAGCCATCTCTTCAACACCAATATTTAACAAGGGAAAGGCATATATCTGTTTGTGTGTGTGTCTTGGGGGGAGGGTACCCACAAAAGCCAGACAAGAACATTGGGTTTCGTAGAGCTGGAGTTGCAGACAATTGTGAACCACTGGATGTGTGTGCTAAGACCTGAACTTGGGTCCTTTAGAAAAACAGCAAGCACTCTTACCTACTGAGTCTTCTCTTTAGACTCCCATTTCCTCTTTACTTGATGTCTGAATCATGCTAAAGAAAGAAATACTGTACCTACACCATATGCTTGGACTAATTCCGCCAGGAAAGGAAGTGGTGGACCATGTTATGGTCAGTTGTTACTTACATTAAGTTTACAGTGCCAAATCTGGACATGGTTTCCACTCTACTACTTAGGAAGAAGTTGAAAGAGAGTATACTCTCCTACCCATTTTCTCTCTTTTTTAAGAAAGCAAATGAAGAAATGGTTGAAATTCTAAATGAGGGCTATCACACTATCACTCACTGGTTGTGTAGTGAACATATGACTGATAAATTTGTACCAATTTACCTTGCCTAAAATTAAAAGGTTAGACTTCAGGGAGTATCTAATGCCTACATAGAAACCAATTATATAATTAATCATATTTGTATATAACATTGTTTTTAAATATTATATAATTAGTCATATTTTTAAAATAATTATTTTTTGTTTTACGTGTATGGGTGTTTTGCTTGCATGTATGTCTGTGTAACACATGTATGCAGTGACCAGAGAAGCCAGGAGAGGACATCACATCCTCTGAGACTGAAGCTATAGTTGAAGTGTAAGTTAGCTCCCATGTAGAGCTGGGAACCAAACCCTATCCTCTGGATAAGCATCAAGTGCAATTAACTGTAGAGTAGTCTCACTGGATTTTAGCCATCACTTATAGTAGGCAGTTACTCAGGTATTTTCACATTTATACATGGAAGGAACTTGAACTTGGTGTCTGGAAGAGGAGGCCAGAGAGGGAGAAAACACCATTCAAGTCTTTTTTTCTGCTAAGAAACTTTAATCTTTTTATTTTCATGAAATTTGTGATTATGTGTGTGTGTGTATGTGTGTGTGTGTGTGTGTGTGTGTGTGTGTGTGTGTGTGTACATGTGTATGGGTATGTGTGCATGTGCATGTTTCTTTGTGTGTGTGTATACTTGTGTGTGTTTGTATGTGTGTGTATATATGTGTTTGTATACCTGTGTGTGTTTAGTCCATTATTCTTTCTTAAAATATGTTCTGTCTATTGTCCAGATTTTCTGTTATGAAATTCAAGGAGTCAAGCCATTAACACATAATTGGTGGATCATTTGTCAGAACTTGAAACATCAGGACCTGAGTTTGACCTCCAGCACCCCATGACATAGTAGCATATGCTTTATAATCTCAGCACTGGGAAGGCAGAGCGAGATGGACCTCACAGGCCAGTCAGTCCAGCCAAACTGGTGAATCCCATGTTCCAGTGACAGATACTGTCAGAAAAAATAAGGTGGACATATCACAAAGAATAACATCTGAGATTGCCATGTGGTTTGTAATTGTGCAAGCATACATGTACATGCATATGCCTCATGCATGTACATACATGTGAACGTAGACATGTTTTCAGGACAGAATTTGCATGAGAGCAGTAGTTCTCAACCTTCCTAATGCTGCGCCCCTTGAATATAGTTCCTAATGTTGTGGTGACCACTAAATGATAAAATTATCTCATTGTTATTTCATAACTATAATTTTGCTATTGTAATGAATCATAGGCAATTATCTGTGTTTTCCAATGGTCTTAGGTGACCCCTGTGAAAGGAGTCGTGACCCACAGGTTAAAAACTGCTGCACTAGATGTTGGAGTTGAGGGAATTTTTATACTTCATTTATTTTTAATGTGCCTCACATAAATGTTACATGTTATTGTGAAGAACTATACATAACATAAGCTATCATTCATACATCCTCAGAATGTACAAAATGCTAGAACTACAGGTTCATAGAAATTTTGAGAGTTCAAATGAGATGTTCATTTGATCTATGATGGAGGTGAGGTGTGATTCTCCGAACTATGAGTTGAAATTCAGCATGAGTGAAAATGATAGCATTGTTTTTAAATAACTTAAAAATAATACTTAAAACCTATTTAGGCATCATCAGAGTAATTTTTTGCCCCAGTGTCTGCCAGATGTTGTTTACTTTGCCCTTGATGTACTCCAGTCTCTTTGCTATTCTTCACCTCCCTTGTTTTACTCTTAGATACTGTGCTGGCTAGCTAGTGTTTATTTTAACAATACAGAGTCATCTGAGTGCAGGGCACTTCAACTGAGAAATGCATCCGTAAGATCCATAAGATCAGGATATAGGTATCTCTCAATTACAGACTGATGGGGAAGAATCTAGCCTACTGTGGGTGGTATCACCCTTGGGTTGTACAAGAAGGCTGAGCCACCCAGTAAGCAGCCCTGCTCCATGGTCTCTGCATCAGCACCTGACTCCAGGTTCGCACCATGCTTGAGTCCCTGCCCTCATCCTTCAGTGATGAACTCCGATGTGGAAGTATAAACAAAATAAAGCCTTTTCTTCCCAACTTGTTTGTGTTTCATAGCAGCAGTAGTAACTCGAACTGAGTCAGAAATCAAAAGAAGTTGAGTTGAAATGTCAGGTTTGGAAAGACCCACAAAGATCATGAACTTCAGCAATTCGCAAATCTCACATCTCAAGTGGATTTTCCTAATGGGCCACCATCCAATCTGACTCTCAGAGATATTGATTCTTCTTCTTTTCCTCTTCCTCCTCCTCTTCCTCCTCCTCTTCCTCCTCCTCCTCCTCTTCCTCCTCCTCTTCCTCCTCTTCTTCCTCCTCCTCCTCTTCCTCCTCTTCTTCCTCCTCCTCTTCCTCCTCTTCTTCCTCCTCCTCTTCCTCCTCCTCCTCTTCCTCCTCTTCCTCCTCTTCCTCCTCCTCTTCCTCCTCCTCTTCCTCCTCCTCCTCTTCCTCCTCTTCTTCCTCCTCCTCTTCCTCCTCTTCTTCCTCCTCCTCTTCCTCCTCCTCCTCTTCCTCCTCTTCCTCCTCCTCTTCCTCCTCCTCCTCCTCTTCCTCCTCTTCTTCCTCCTCCTCCTCTTCCTCCTCTTCCTCCTCTTCCTCCTCCTCCTCCTCCTCCTCCTCTTCCTCCTCTTCCTCCTCCTCCTCCTTCTCCTCCTCCCCCTCTTCCTCTTCCTCCTCTTCCTCCTCCTCCTCCTTCTCCTCTTCCTCCTCTTCCTCCTCCTCCTCCTTCTCCTCCTCCCCCTCTTCCTCTTCCTCCTCTTCCTCCTCCTCCTCCTTCTCCTCTTCCTCCTCTTCCTCCTCCTCCTCCTTCTCCTCCTCCCCCTCTTCCTCTTCCTCCTCTTCCTCCTCCTCCTTCTCCTCCTCCCCCTCTTCCTCTTCCTCCTCCTCCCCCTCTTCCTCTTCCTCCTCCTCCCCCTCTTCCTCTTCCTCCTCCTCCTTTTCTTTGTCTTCCTTTCCCTTCCTCCTCCTTCTTTTGACTTGTTTTGGAGTTCCAGAGTCTGCCCAGAAGCAATGAATCAAATTTCCCAGACACCAGTGGGTGGATGTATGTACATGGTATAGTCTGCTGATCCTAGAATCATGATGAACAAAAGTACATGGTATGAAGTCAAACATAAGAGGCAAGAGATATCTCAGTGGGCAATGGGCAAGGCTATTTGTTGAGTAAGCATGAAGACCTGAGTTTACTTTTTCTCTAGCATCTACATTAAACCCCTGGCATGGCCATGGATGTGCTTGTAATTCTAGTGTTGTGGGGACATGAAGGAGGGCTGTTGGGGCTTTCTGGCTGTCAGCCTAGTTCCAGGCTTAACAACAGAATGTCTCAAAAGAATAAGAGGGTGACAGAGCAGGACACGTCATGCCCTCCTCTGACCTCAGCACTCAGGTGTACATCACACTCACAAGTACATTAATATAATATACACATCCCACATATTTACCACGCATAAGTAGATAAATAAATAATTCAAGTGTAAGAGAGAATGGTGTAATAAGCAAATGTGTTAGAATTGAGATTATGAGTGTGCCTTTATGGCATGAAATGCTGTATAAAATGCCTCTGTAAGTAGAAGAGCACTATCAAATAATAATAAAGACATCATATAGTAAATATATGATGGTCACATGTTTATCTTCTATACACAGGGGATGAAGAGATGGTTTACCAGTTAAAGAGCACTCATGCTTAGTTCACAACCTGGGACTCCAGAGAACCTGATGTCCTCTTCTGACCTCTGTGGGTACCTACACACATATGACATATACCCATAGACAACACACCCATACATAAATAAAGTAAAACTTTAAAGCAATATATAAAATCATGTGCTTATTAACTCACATATTTGCACATAATTATGTGTGCTCTTGTGGCTTTGTTTGTATTCGTATCACCACAAATACTTAAATAGTGCACTGCATTATGATGTCAGACAACAGTGATGACATCACTAGCTGACAGAAGTTACTCAGCTACATTGTAGACATATTGGACCACCATTGTACATTCAGATAGTACTCATCTCATGATTTCATAACAATCTCAAGAGAAAACGGTTATTCTTCCTTTTCTTGTCATTGCTGAATTTGCTATAGACTTACTGTTCAAGGTGTTGGTCCACCACTGCTTGCCCAAGAGACAGTACTACCTAATCTGCAGACCTCAATGCTTGCCTCTCTTTTGAGATTTGCAACATTGGTGCTTACTTCTTCCATGTTTCATTGGGAAGGCCACACAATTTAAGCACTAAGAATGGATTCAAGAGCCCGACTCAGGGTTTTAACTCCAACTCTGCTTCTTTCTGGTGCTGTTGCTCTGAGCTAGCTCAATCTGTGTTGCCCCCATTTCTTCATCTGGGAAATGGAGAATTAAAATAGCATCCCTGCTGAGCACTAAATGTGAACAATCGATGCGTGAATGCACATTAAACATTTAGCTTAGGGAGGAAATAAATGCCCCATAAATACTACCTTTCATTATTTTATTACTTGTCTTTCTCACTAATGAGTCATGAACATCTTGAATCCTGAGCTGATGTCTTCTTCAACCTTTATGCTTTACACTTGAGATTCCAAACTTTTTTTCATAAAGAACTTTGGATCCCAGGGGAAAGCTCTCAGTCACTCTTGTTTTCAAATATAAGAAAAATCCAAGTTCCATTTACTATTTATGAGTCCTGTCTTCATATTGTCACGTGGTCAGATGATGCTCTGCTTTTAACAACCAGCAGAGGAGATGAGTTCATTATCTATTAATGTAAACGGGATGGTGGAAAACTCTGCCATGTCAGACACACCCAGGCTGCTCACTGTTACCATAGAATTGGCATTGATATCTTTAAGCTAGAAACTAGTAAACTACATGCCATATTTACAAACACAACATTTGACATAAAAGCAGTATTTGTTAGAAATAGCATTTCAGAGTTAATTGCTGCACATGATTCATGGAAAAAATAAACACAGCAACATCCTGAACTAACTCTCTCTCTCTCTCTCTCTCTCTCTCTCTCTCTCTCTCTCTCTCTCTCTCTTTTTCTGTAAGTCATACAGATTTCAGTCTGGGTCATTCCACTTCTAAGTAAGAAGGAAATGGAAACTGCTAAAAGAATTAGAATTGAAACTAAAAATTAACCTCATCACCAACTTGTTCTAGAAGATAATTTAATTTTTATTTATACTCTTTTCCTTTGAGTCTTTGCATGGTAGTGCATGCCTTTAAGCCCAGAAGCACACAGATTTCTGTGAGCTTGGAACCTGCTTGTTCTATACAGTGAGTTCCAGAAGAGCCAGAGCTGTGTAGTGAAACCTAGACTCAAAACAAACAAACTACTACTCCTGCTAGTTTTATTCTGAGGTAATAAGTCTTCTATTGCTGTCTAAAATAGTGTAGCTGGATGCCTAGTCCTATCATGAAGATGTTAGCACTGTTCAATGTGTTCTTCTATCTAAACGACCTCATTTTCAAGAAATGTATTTGACTATGGAGTGATAGAATTCCTTTTGTTGTTAGGGGAACAAGCCTATATTTCCTTGGGTAAGTTCTTACATTACTACAGCAGCATAGAGATTTTTTTCAGTGTCAAATTAAAAAAAATAGTTTCATCCTTGCCCTTGGAAGACCAACTGATCTCTGTGAGTTCAAGTCTAGTCTGGTCTCCACAGTGAGTTCCAGACCAGGGCTACAAAGTAAGACCCTGTCTTAAAAAATTCCCTTTAAGAGTTTTACCCTCAAATGACTGGATTGTCACACAATTTTCATAGAAATTGTTCTTCTTTTGAAATTCATTTTCTATTACTTCTCATTTTATCCTGTTTCCTAAAATATTGAATATTTATTTGTTCAACTATGGTCCGCCACTGGAATTGGTAAACTAAGACCTACTGCCTGTATTTGAGCTGCTCGTTGAGTACATTTTACCTATTCATTTTGTTGACAATTCAGCAAACATTACTGATAGTTTTAGACAAAGGGTGCCCTAAAGACTGCCCATGCCCCCAGTTCCCATTTCATTAAGTCTGGGATGGCAGCTGTAAGCAGTGGAATTTCTCAGTATGTTGGTAGGCTGAGTTGGGTTTTGGACTCCCTAGCAGTCTAGAACTTCCTTTTATCTCTTATGCTCTTGTTGAAGTTGGTGGCCCTAAGTGCTCTTCCTTCCTTGAGACTATGTGTATCTGGGTCTCTCGGTGAGACTGAATGAATTTGACAGCATAGCCATTGAGGGCAATGCCAAGTCCAGCATCCAAGGAGGAAGAATGGATGGCATTGTTAAATTAGAGTGGTACTCAGCATGGCTTATAAAGCAAGCCCCCTGAGCAGTCTTCTGATGTTTGCTTTCCCACATTACTGATTCATCATATTTAGTAGCCTTTTCCATGAGGTAAATCAGACCTGGCTGTAATAGACACTTTGGGGTTGAACATGCTGAATGCCATGCCAGTGACCTTTCCACTCAGCTCCAAGATAAACTTATCTACAATCTTAGGCACAAGAATGATGTTCTGTGCAGCCTCATGATCGTCATGCCACAGTTTCTTAGAGGGGCTGACAATACATGATCTTCTGGGTGGTGATGATGACATGAAATATAGTAATAAGATCCTTCATAATATCATAAATAGTCTTGATTAACAGGGCTAAGCTTAGGTGGTAGTATAGGCGTCATTGTCGATAACCTTAATAGAGTTGTACTTTTCATAGTGCATGCCCATCGGGTTATCACTAGAGGCTCTTGGCTCTAATTTTTAAGTGGGCTTTAGCCTTCTGCATGTAATGAAGAGAGGTTGACTTCATAGTGCACTCTTTACTGACATCGAAAAGTTGACGTTGGCATTCTATGTTGGCAGGATTTTGCCCTTGAAAGTGACATGTATCACCTTCTATCTTAGTCAATGTTCTATTACTATGAAGATATACCAAGACCACGATAATTCTATTCAAAGAAAACATTTAACTGGGGCCTACTTAGAGTCTCTGAGGTTTAGAGCATTATCTTCTTGGCAGGGAGCGCGATGGCATGCAGACAGACATGGTAGCTGAGCTTACCACATCAGTACATGTAGGCAACACAAAGCAAAAGATTGTGGGATTGGGATGGGTTTTTCCCAAACCTCAAAGCTCACCCCCAGTGACACGCTTCCTCTGACAAGGTCATGCCTCCTAATACTTTCAAACAGTACCACTCCAAGGTGGCTAAGCATTCAAATTCATGAGCTTATGGGGCCATTATTATTCAAACCACCAAATTCCACACCTTGGCTTGCATAGGTTTATAGCCATATTATAACACAAACATCCGGTTCTACTTCTAAAGTTTCCATAGCACATAACAGCCTCCATACTGCTTAAAAGTCCAAAATTCAGTCTCCTCTGAGACTCAACACAATTTCATGCCAGTTGGATTTGCTGAAGGAAGCAGAGGCAAGAGGATCATGAGTCTGAGGGCAGCCCGATGTACAGAAGTTGGTTCTTCTGTAGGGAGTAGGGTATTGCTGTGATATGCCTTATCTTGCTGCTTGTGGAACAATGTGGATTTGGGGACTTTGGGTTAGGAAAGCAATTGAACAGTAAGTGAGGTTTAATGGGACATACTAGAAGAGTGGAAGACAGCAGTGCTGAGAACAATGTAGATTATGGCAGCCTGATTTAAGGGGTTTCAGAAGAGATAACTATTCGTGTTCTAGAGAATGTTCTTGTGATATCTTGGCAATGTATGTGGTACTTTCTGCTGCTCTCAAAAAAAAAAAATCTTCCCGAGGCTGAATTGAAGAGTTTTAGACTAATGGCATTGGCAGAGGAAATGTTATGACAACCTAATATTGACTCTGTCACATGGTTATATAAATCTATAATGAGAAGGAACAAGTCAGTGAGCAGAACCCACCATGGTTCTGCATCAGATCCTGCCTTCAGGTTCCTGCCCTATTTGAGTTCTTGTCCTGACTTTATTTGATGATGATCAAGGATATGGAATTATAAGTCAAATAAACCCTTTCCTCCCCAACTTGCTTTGGTCATGTTTAATCACAATAAGAGTAATCATAACTAAGATCCCTTCCTATTGTTGATAAGCATTTTGTTCTCAGCCTACCTGGTGCCATGGAACTTTGAATATAAGAAGCACACTGTAACATGTAGACCATGTAGTCCAGGTCAAGAAATGGTTGGTATTTCTATTAGTGGAGTTCAAAATGGTCCTGGTGACCAGAAACCCAGAGTAACCACATTCTGATCCTCACCATTATACCATTATGTATCAGGTCTAGGAACAAGTTTAACACTATTTAAAAAGAAAACAATGCTTATCTAGTGGAGTAGAAGTGGTGTGGGGCAGAGACACCCTTTTAAAATTTTAAATGCTTTATAAAAATCAAAAGAATGACACTTTTGACAGGTGGAAATTATATGAAAATCAAATAATGTCTATAATGTTGTGCCAGAACAGATCACTTTTTTCTGTTGAAGTGTAACAGAACACTCACCACCACGACCACCACCACCACCACCACCACCACCACCACCACCACCACCATCATCATCATCATCATCACCATCATCATCATCATCATCATCATCATCCTGTCCTTGGTTGCTCATGGCCATTTAATCACTCAAGAATCCTGCTTTGTTCTCCTGGCACTGCATCCATCCACCTACACTAAAGCCATTTGTTCCTGGCATGTCCATCACATTGAACTTGATTTCCTTGGCTCTACCCAGTCCCTTTTCTAAGACAGCAGCAGTCTGCCTGATTGACCCCAAATTTGCTTCTTTTACAGCAGATCTATGGTTCATAATCTAATTTCACCCACATCTCTTTTCAGTCTCTTCCACCTGTTTGGCATCACAGATATTTCATGTCTAGATATTGATTTTAGATAGTGTAAAAGTAAAGGCCATTGATATTTGTTTAAGAAAGAATAGTCCTTACTCTGGGAATATCTGATTTATTTGGTTGTGTTTATTTGGTTGCTTAAGCTTGGATGTAGGAATCACTTTGATACTTGTTTAAAGAATTTGTAAAAGATATACAGAGGAGGGTTTTGCCTGCGTGTATGTCTGTGTACCATGGGGGTACCTAGTGCCCAGGGAGTCTAGATAGACACTGGGCTTCATAAAACGGTAGTAAAAGATGAGTGTTTGCCACCTTGGGCATTTTGGGAGTTGAATTCAGGTCCTCTGCAAGAGTAGCTATTTCTCTTAACCCCCAAAAACTCCAACATTCACTCTTCTTAAATCTTTCTTAATTAGTTTTATCTCAGCATTTCTGTTCCTGTTTTTGAACTACTATATTTTGTATATTACTGTTTTGGCTACTATATTGCTTATTTTTTGTGGTTGTGTGTGTTGTAAAGACTGCACCCCTAACAGACAAATTATACATTTTAATCTGATATGTTGATCAAAACAGTCTGGAGCATTCAACCACAGATTGAACTTTGCGGCACTGTCTTACAGATTTCCCTCCAATTTAATATTGATCTATTAAGTATTATTTTGTTTGCAATGGCTAGTTCAAATAATTGTTAATCTTTTGAACACTATGCAATTATGGAGTATATCAAGCATTAATTTTTTTACCAACATTACAGTAAACCATATTTCAGTCCTCTTATTCCAGTAGCTTAGAGTCTAAGTACTACATGCCCCAAAATTTTGGATTCATTCAGAGCTGGTGCAAATACTCATCTATCACTTTATCTTTTTCCCCTGCATCCTTGTGGTGAAAATTAAGTGGGATAAGGGGTACAATTTGAAAGAGGTAATATGCATAGGACCTTCCTTGCAAATTACAGGAGCATTGCCAATAATGGAATTATTAAGAAAAGAATTAGACAAGCACTTTTAGTAATTTGGAGGCTAAAGAGGAAAAAAGCAATCTGTTACAAAATGTTTACATATGATTTGTTTTTATCCTTGATTTCTATGGTTTGAATGAACCTGATACATTGTATACATTTCTGGCTGAAATTTGTCATCCTATGTATTTGATTCCAATTTTTTGATAATCTTTATTAAAATTCTTATACATTATTGGAAGTCTTATAGTTTTCAGTTGGTAGCCTCTTAATTTTTCAGGCTGTAGCAATAACTGACTTGAGCAACTTGGCAAATATAGTAGCCACGTACTTCTGCATCATCTCCCTTGAGCTGAAAAATTCTGTTTAAAGTTAAAAGTGCAATGTCAAGAATAGAAACTTTTAGATACCAGCTTTTTCCTCTCTTATTACCTGTGTGACTTGAGATAAGGAGACTAAACTCACTTAGGGTTCATTCCTCTTAAAAAGATGTGGATTCCACCAAATGCTTTCTCTGGCTTCCTTCTGATAGCATAACTCCACGATTATAAACAATCTAATCAGTATGCATAAGAAATCTACAGAAGATTTTATTACAAATATGTGTGTCCCCTTTAAAACTACTTGAGTTTGTGATTACTAAGGAAATAAGGGTGGCACATAATCTCTGCAGAAGATGGGTAGGGTTTATGGATTCCAGATTGTTAAGAGTAGGGAGTCTGTGAATGAAACACGATGTGGTCTCATTGAGTCTACTGCAAAAGCATGTGTTAAAGGAAACTTAATCTTCAACAGGACAGTTGTGGATATCATGTAGATAATGAGTGTTCCACTTTGAATCACTGTGTATTGATGACTTTCCTGTTGTCATGATTAAAATCAATGTTTGAAAACAATTTGAGGAAGAGTTTATTTTGGCTTATGTCTCTAGAAGAGTTGAAAGTCCATCATGGAGTGGGAAGCTAGGAGTAGGAATCTAACTGATCATATTTTATAGCCACACACAGGAAGTAGAAAGGGAGATGAAGCTGGGAGCAGGGTGAAGTTATTAAACCCCCAAAGGCTACCCCAGTGATGTGCTTCCTTTACCAAAGCTCTATCTCTAGAAGTTCCATAATGCCTCCAAGCAGCACCATCAACTGGGGACTACTTGTGTACAAATACATGAAGTACACTTCTCATCCAACCCACCCCATGCTGTTTGTAGTAGGAATGAGATTGCAAGTTTGATCTCTTGCTTTTTTTCATGCCCTTTCTTTCATTTCCCAACATAGGTTGAAAAAGCAAGGAAGACCCATCTAGTGCTGTCTTTATGTTCCTTGAACTTACCAGCCTCCAGAAATAAACATTCAAATTTCTGTTCATCATAAAATCACATGGATAGTATTATATTAAAACAGCACAGAGAGAACTAAGAGAAATCCAATCTGAGAGAGAGAATGAAGATGGAAATGATTGGTGTCAGAGAGATCATCTAATCTGATTTTTTATTGAGGTGAATGTCAGTGCAACAGATCTATCTGCCCACCAGTCTTTTTAAATACCACTTTGACTTTACTCAAAGCACTGACTTCTTCTTTAGTATCAGAAATGGGTACTCAGTATATAATTTTATCTGGAGTAAAATAACACTCAATTTATTGGGACTAATAAAGAGGAGAGGTGCAGGATGGGCAGAGTAATGAAGAAATGGCCTTCTGGCCTCACCAGCTTTTGTTTTGTGCCCAGTTTGAAAACTAGCATCTCAGATAATTTTTTACCTACTGTTTGCTTCTTAATGTTCAATCAGGGCTGATTGGAAAACTAGGAGGTTGAATAGAGCACATTCTCCTTATTTGCTAAAAATATATCCCTGTGAGTATGTTGTTTAATATATTTTAGCTGTATTCACGGTATTTGTGTCATTGTAAATAACATTATGGACCTGTTAATATTTGTAACCCACTAAGTGCTATTAATACTGCCTATACGTACATGGATGTGGTGCCATCAAAACCTATTAGTGGCCATATCATGAAAAAAGTATTATCTTTTCTCTGTTTTACTTTTTATAACTGGTAACTAATTGATTCATGTTTTTCATTTTTAAAGTAAAAGAGCTCCTTCAGCCTTGGTCATTTCTTGCTCAATTCTCAGCTTTATAAGTTCTTTTTGTGGCCATATTCTTACAAATCAATACAATAATCATTAGTGTAATATACTTTCTCCCCTTACAGATACGTTTTTGGTGAACTTAAATTTTGTACTTTTTAAATATGTTTTTCTACTAAAATACATTTTTACTTAGGTAATGATCATTACTTTATTCTATTAAAAATCATATAAGGTTATCAAATTATAATTTGTACTCTCTGCTATAATTGTTTTGAGATAAAAGTAATTTTATCATAGCATGTATGTCTTCAAGATTGATTGTCAGTGATGTGACTTTAAGCAAAGCATAATAAATAAGAAACCTTTACATTAAATACTGAGTTTATTAATCAAGGTAATTAAGTCTATAATAATAAATTATCACTCAACATGAAAAAAGTTACAATGAGGAAATAGATGTTTCAATGTTCTCTAAGAAACTGTTTAACGTTCCTGTGATTGGATATTTAGTATGATCTCATTGGAAGAATAAAAACAATGACTTTCTCTACAAAACTTTTCCTAAAATTCCATAATCCAGTCATTGCTTCATGAAACCTCATGCTATTACTATTTTATATTCTATCATGTAATTTCTTGACAATTGTATTGGCATAGGTAATGCATATTGTTCATATCTACAAATATGTAATGATCTATGTAACTTGGTTTCAAATGTTTGACAATAAATTATGTGAATGCTCAACTTAAGTGAATTTCTTGTTTCACAAAAGTTATTCTTTCTTATTATTTTTATTTCATTGTATATCATGTTCTTGGTCAGTGAAACTAATATTTCCAAAGATATTCTCACTAATTTAAATCATTACTCAATTCCAATGTATTATATCCAAGTTTTTCTTAAGTAACTATTTTTGTAGACGATATTTTAATAAATTTTGGACATGCAAATTTAAAAACTAAAAAAAAGAAGAATTAGTGACTTAGTTTTCTGTCGTTGTGATAGAACACCATTGCCAAGGGAATTACAGAAGAGTGTATTTGGATTTATGATTCCATAGGGAGACGAGTCCACTGTGGTGGGAAAAATGGCAGTAAGTAGCAGGCACGGAGATGAGAATAGGAAGAGGAAAGCTTATGTCTCTCAATGCAGGAGTGAAACAGAGAGAGCAAACTGGAAGTAGCCAGATTTAAACTCTCAAACCACAGCCTCAATACTTTCTCCAGGAAAACTGTACTTCTTAAACCTCCCCAAACATCACTGAAAATCCAAGCAAGAGATGGATATTTTTCACTTAAACCACCATAGGAGCGATAGATGGTAGCAGACGAGGTATACTTTGGGGAGCACAGGAAAGTTTGTGTGTTAGGAATACAAGGCTTGGCATTAGATGCTAGACTTGCTGCTGAATTGGATGAAGTAAGATAAACTTGGAAAAAAAAAACCCTGCCTTTTAAAACACCACATGATTTATCTTACAGGATGGTCCTAGTTTAAAATCTTTTGTGGTTTAACATAGAATATATAAAACATTATCAGGGAAATTATACTTTTTGGGAAGGCTCAGAATATAGTTTATATTAAAATAAAAGTAGAGATAGAAAATACTGGGGGAGAAAACGTTCCAGGAGGAAGTACGATGCTGAGAATGAGGAAACAATGGGCCAGGAGAAACCTTTACCAAAATCAAGTCTGTGTAAAGAAGCTTCTTAGGAACTTACGATCTAAGAATCCAAATTAAATATTATAATAAGCTGGATAGTAGAACATATGTGATATGAAAGAATAGGAGGAGTCTGCGAGCTAAACATTTAGGATGGCATCCTCCATAGGGGAATAGGGGAAAGGAGGAGAAGGGGTGGGGTCAACCCAAACTAAGGATGTTCAAAGCAGCTGCATGAAATCCCACTAGTTTGTAAGCTAATTAAAAACACACTAAGAAATGAGAGTTTGTACCACCCAAAAGGAAGAAAAATTAAACTTTGTCTTTATTATTTTTCAAAATGAACATTATAATAATAAACTATAGAAATTTTCATTAGAGGGAATTGCATGCTCAGATAAAGAGCTTAGAGGAGGCATTGGATTGGAATAAATGGCCACTACATGCCATCCATTCTTTTCTTAATGCTTTTGTACTCTCTCACAGTGCATACATGTTTTATTGATAGGAAAAATATTCTTTGTAGAACATACTTATGAGGTAATATGAAAAAAATAAGTAAAAAGTTTTGAATATTTCTAATGCCACCGATTAAAGTTGACAAAGCCCCTAAAGTTTCTTTGAATATACAGGGCAGGACTTATCCAATAGTTTATATCTTCATATTTCCTCACTTTTGAGTGTAAGAAGAGTTATAGAAGTATTTTTTAAGTCTTAGAATATTAAGTAATCTTTGTGGATCTTAAAAAAATTATCATATCCCTTGGCTCTAATTGGTAGTTTTATCATTTATAATTTATTTATCACTGAACTCCCATTAGTTAAACATGGTAACAATACAACAGACAAAATTCAGACATTGCTGGGCTTAACTTGTGAATTCACTGTAATAGACTAAAAGATTTTAAAAAATGACTTAGGGAAATTCTTAGGCAAATGGATAGAACTAGAAAATAATCATCCTGAGTAAGGTAACCCAATCACAAAAGAACACACATGATATGCACTCACTGGTAAGTGTATATTAACCCAAAAGCTCAGAATATCCAAGATACAATTTACAGACCACACGAAGCTCAAGAAAAAGGAAGACCAAAGTGTGGATGCTTCTTAAAAAGGGGAACAAAATATTCACAGGAGGAAATACAGAGACAAAGTGTGGAGCAGAGACTGAAGGAAAGGCCATCCAGAGACTGCCACATATGGGGATCCATGCCATATGCAGTTATCAAACCCAGTTGCTACTGGGGATGCCAAGAGGTGCATGCTGACAAGAGCCTGATGCAGCTGTCTCCTGTGGGGCTCTGCCAGTGCCTGACAGATACAGAGCAGATGCTTGCAGCCAACCATTGGACTGAGAGTGGGGTCCCTAGTGGAGAAGGTAGAGGAAGGACTGAGGTAACTGAGGGGGTTTGCAACCACATAAGAACAGTAACAATGTGAACCAACCAGATACCCCATAGCTCCCAGGGACTAAAGCACCAACCAAAGAGTACACATGGAGTGACCTATGTCTCCAGCTGCATATGTAGCAGAGGTTGGCCTTATCAGGCATCAGTGGGGGAGAGGCCCTTGGTCCTGTGAAGGTTTGATGCCGATGCCCCAGTATAGGGGAATGCCAGGGCAGGGAGATGGGATGGAGTGGATGGGTGGGTGGGGAGCACCCCATAGAGCCAGGGGATGGGGGATGGGATAGGGGGTTGCTGGAGGGGAAACCAGAAGGGAGATAATAGTTGAAATGTAGATAAAGAAAATGTCCAATAAAAATGGAAAAAAGATCCAATTAGGAAATGAAATATAATCATAAGACATTTGTTAAAAAAATGAAATGCATACTTGAAAACATAATTCTTTTCTGAGTGTTTAGATAAAAATTTGCTTTACTGCCTATCTCTTGAGGGTAATAGACACTCTCCCTTTAGAATTCCGAGTGCTTTCATCTTGCATTTACTCAGTTGAGGCACAACAATTGAAGGCTATAGTCAGGTGAAACGCGACACATGGGAGTGCAGACATCTTAAAGGGGCCTTGGAAGCACTAGGGTACTGGATACATGTCCATCTGCTACTGCAGGGGTCAACTATCCAAAGTTACAGAGTGCTTTATGCACACTGTAGTTCAATTAGCAGCCATTTCCTCAACCTTCTGCGTGCTTTCTTCTTGACACCTTCCCACAGTGAATTTTCTGTCCTGGTTTCCTCTTTCCCCTTCTCAGTGTGCTAGCTCTTGCTAGTAACAAAGTAGAGGGCTGCTGGGGAGTCTTAAAAAGAATTAGTAAGACCAATTGATTCCAGAGCATATTGAAAGTGCAAGAAAAATGTCCGAAACTGCAAATGCACCAGGAAGTGGAAGGCTCTCCGTGTGCTATGTCTAAGATGAAGTTACAGAGTGTGTGGGACAATATACACAAACAAACTAGAGTGTCACTCGGGTAGGAAGACAAGTTAGATGCCTTGGTAGAGTGTTGTTGTTTTGTTTTGTTTTGCTTTGCCTTTTTTTTTTTAATCTTAGGATTCTTTATTTTGCTAGAAAAATATTCTAGTTCAGCAACCAGCATTCTAGCGCACTGGGAACATAATACCCAGCTTATGCAAGCAGGGTAGATTTGAACAATAGAAACCACAGCCAGGAAAGATGAGCAAGGCAATGGCTTGTACACAAAACTAAAAGACCTTGGTTTCACAATGAGTCCCTGGCTGGATGTTAGGCTTTTAAGTAGATCACAGTGTGTCTGTGGAAATGGGCATAGGCCCATTTTCCCTCACAATGTTGGATTACCCTAGAGAGAAGACACATACATTATTCGACTCTTGAACGTTTCTTTTTGCCATTCAGTTTGGGCCATCTCTATTTCCTTTGTTCACAATATGCCTGATACTTTTCTGCAACCCCAACCCCCCCTTAGGTAATTGTAAAATAAGACCGTAGTAGAAATGACACAGCAAACACATTTTCCTCACAAAAGAATTCAAAGCCACAGAGTATCATAGGAAACAAATTTGCGTAACCTTTTCAAATGTCTTGACTGGTAGCATCATTATGGGAGCCCCGGTTCTCACCTCTTGCTTGATTATCCATCATCCCCTTGGCAGCAAGACTGTGTTCCGGTTTGTGATCTCCCCTCTGAAGAGAAGCATGAAAAGTAAAGGCCACCTGTTGCCATTTAGAAATACAGTTTTTCTCTCCAAATCCTCTTGACATTTCAAGGCTTCACATCTGCTTCTTTGTGATAACATTTTCTTTTATGGACTACATGGTTTGTAGAACAGTGTCATGTGGGCCAAAATCTAGTTGGAAATTAATGGTCTTAAAATTCCTAAGTATAAAGTTGTTTTCTGTTTGTATTCCCTGCAGGGGAAGAGTTTGTAACCATACCATGCACTCCTATTAAAAGATATTACACACGTTCCCTCATTTGAGCTTTGTCTATGATCAATGTCTATGCATCCACACTGAGAATGGCTTATCAGTACACAACAAAATAAAATAGCCTACATCCATTTGGGACCTCTATCAATAATGAAGGAGTTGTTACTATCCTCTGCTGTTTATCCCTTTACTCCTCGCTTCTTCTGAGTTGCTACTCCCAATCCAAACACCTAGATTCCTAGCTGAAGCAATATCTTCTACCTAATTCCCTATCACTCATTCGTTCTCTTACATGTTAACCTTGATGGATAGTCAGCCCCTATAAGGTTTCCAAAATGATGGCGTAAGTACTAGTTGCAATTTTAAAAAGTCCAGATAGTGGTGTGTGTGTGTGTGTGTGTGTGTGTGTGTGTGTGTGTGTGTGTGTGTGTGACACAAACATTTGTCTGCAGCCCTCTTCTGAGAGCACCAGAGGCAAGCTTCTGGTTGCAGCAATATTTGCTCTGGCATTCTCAGAGACCAGGGTAATTCTGTAGCCTGCAAATGAAGATAAGAGACAGGTTGCAGGCTATGCAGCAGTTGTGGGCAGATAAAAGCAGGTTAGTCCATGCCAGAGGTTAATGGGAAATTTCAGCACAGTGGTGATTTTCCAGTTCTTTGTTCTTATTTTGACAGGTGACTCAGTCTGAGCCAAACCCCAGATCCTATTTCCAAGAACACCTGTCACTCCATGGATCAAATTGGACAGATTCGTCTTAGGAACTCTGTCTATTCCAATAGCCCTGTGTCTATGGTGTTCATTCTACATTCTGGGCATAAGTTTTCCCTGGGGTAAGCCTTTGGTCACCAAATGACTAAGCTTCCCTTCTGTGCATCATTTTCATGTAATGTTTAAAACTTTTCTTTTTTGTGTTTCTGAATAAGGAATAACTGAAATACATTTCAAGGCAACCTTTAAATAGCTTTTCCAGATCTAGCAGACTCCACAAAGGAGTCAAAGTTTATTTTCATGATCATTTTCAAGAAACAGTCTTTCTGATATCCATATAAGTATGCCCACTCGCTACCTCGGCATCTTGACTCCCATGACTGCATGCAATTCCTCATCTCAGGAAATCCATCCCTGAAACAGGAAATGATTTGTGTCCAGTACTCAATGAGCCACATTAGTTTTCAGCAGATATTTTTTCTCCTACTGCTTTTGGAGTAGCTGTAAATAGATTTTATAATTTTAAAAAATGAAAATAGTTGGTGGACCAATCTACAATGTGACAGGTACCATTTACTAGGCTGAAGCAAATAATTTCCAATAACTGGGTAACTTCGCCTGAAAAATCAAGGGGTGCTGGAGAGAATGAGAATGCTCCTTGGCTTTGTTCAAAAGCTGTTTATCATTGCATTGTCGTCTACCATAATAACACCACATCCCATGGACCGCTTGCTTACCCTATGCCAAGCTTTGCATTAATTTTATATTTCCATATGTATAATCAGTATAACCCTCATGGAAATTTCCTTTTAATAAACTTTTGAGAATTTCTTATATGATCACTGTATTTATAGCATTTCAGTCTTTGTATATATGTGTGTGTGTGAGTGTGAGTGTGTGTGTGTGTGTGTGTGTGTGTGTGTGTGTGTGTATCCTTCAAGGGCTGACAACTTGGGATTGGGTATTCTATGCAGGACCTTATTCTCCAACGAAACTTTTTCTCCCTCTCTTCACTGATCACCTGTAGATCTTCCTGTAGATCATTCTATATGCATGATACCATGTGGAACTTACATCATCCCAGGTGTTCTGAGCATTCAGCTCATATAATTTTTCTACTCTCTCTTCTGTGATTTTCCTTCGACCTAAGGCATAAAGGTTATATTGCACATGTATAGTTGGTGGTGGGTATCCCATTATCCCATGTTTTCTACATTTTGATCAGTTCTGGATTATTGTAATAATCTCCATATGTGGCAAAAAGAAGCCTCTTTGATGAGGGGTGAGAGCTATACTTACCTTTGAGTTTAAAGAGAAGCATTAAGAATTCGGTAAGAAATTAGATTGGATTAGGATAGCGGCAGTAGTAGAATCTCTTTGGTATATGGCTTCTCTAGCCTGGGGTTGTTCGATTAGGTTTTTAGCACTAGCCATGGATTCCTTTCTATTGAGTGGACGTTATTCAATTAGATAGCTATCACCTACCCACAAGATATAAGTGCCACTCTTGCGCTGTTGTAGATATCCTATTGGTCCTACCATTGTTGTGGTTTATAGGTCTTACAACTGGCTAGGACTGCCATACTCCTCTTCTTTGGCAGCTTGCATAGCACTTTCCAATACCATCTAAGTAAGGTATCTTAGGAAAGAGGTTTTAAGTTAGTTCCAGCTTGATTTCTCCTAGTTCTGTGTTGGAAGTGTACGGTGTCTTCAGCAATAGAGCCTTATCTTCAAGTTCTAGGAGAAAGCCAGAGCAATAGTGGTAGCCTGTATTGTTTAGAGACACTTTTTTAATTTCTTTGACCAACAGTTTGAGGAAAGGTATTCCACACCCAGTGCAGGGATTTTGTTAGATAGTGGCTCTTGAAGGAGCATCATTATTCCATGAGGCATAACTCTCTTAGAACACACACACACACACACACACACACACACACACACACACAAACACACACACGCATGCACATATGCATGCATGCATGCATACATGCACACACACGCATGTGCACACACACTGTGTATAAATACACTCAGCAAAACATGCATCTATATTCACACATATATAAACTTTAATCTTATAAAATAATGTTTCCCTGTGGTTTTTCAACCAACCTTATTGTTCTTTCTTTACCTTTTCTGTTTCCTCTTATATTATCTTTTTTCATTTCTCCCTGCTAAGCTCTACCCCTATTTCCCATCATCCTCTTCATAGTACCTGTATCCTACTACCTCCTTTCTAAAATTCCTTCTTATCCTACCCACCCACCCCATGATCCTTTTCTGGTTCTCTGGGTTTTTCAGATACTTTCTGATCTAAACATTTGGAGCTAGGAACCACGTACAAGAGAAAACATGCAGTGATTTTTCTTTCTAGGTCTGGTTTATCTTACTCAGGAAAATGTTTCTCAGTTTCATCCATTTACCTGAAAAATTCATGGTTTCATTTTTTCTTTACAGCTGAATAGTATTGTACTGCATATATATACAGTTTATTATCCATTGTTGTATCCTTTAGGTTTCTGCCATTTTGGGTCTATTGTGAATAGAGCAATAGTGAACATGACTGGACAAGTTATCGCTGTGGGAAGATGTCAAGGAGTGGTATAGATAGATGATATGGTAGATGTACCTTTAGCTTTTGAGAGCTCACTACTGATTTCCATAGGGGCTATACCAGTTTAAAATTCTACCAAGAGTAAAACCATCATGGGAGAGTGGTATAAATTTTAATTTATTGGATCTGAATTTTACTTAGCAACAGGGCAGCTTGCTGCAGTATGTCACACAGATCAGTAGAGGTTGATATAGGATTTGAACTTAGGGGGTTCTGCTTCTATGCCCACTTCTGAATAAAGCAAGACATAGGTCTGTCTTTCAAATGGTTCCAGGGTCTTTTACAAATTTATCTCTTAGTTTTTCCCAATTCTCTGGACTTGCCTCTGTCCTTGAATATGTATCCTTAATAATCTTACCTTCTATCTTCAAAGCCAATTTTCTTTCTTGGTTTCATGGCTCCTCGATGGAAGCTAAAGCCTTTTGAGTGTGCCCTTTCTACCACCTACCTCCATCTTGCCACCTTCTTCTGTTTCAGAGAAAAAGCCCCTTCTTGAAGTCCTATTGAATATTTTTCATTGCGTTGCCCCAAAATAGAACTTCTGCCCCAAGAGAAGTGATTTTTTTATCATTCACCGTAGGTCTTCTTAGAAACAAGCAGAGTTCTCTGCTCTCATAGGTTCTTGGCCTATGAAATGAATAAACAAAGACACGAGCTTTCATAAGCCTTCTTTTCAGTCAAGAATCCTTCTCGTCAATATACCATTTGTGAAGGGCTTTGGGTACTTGTTATAGGATTCCAAGAACAGCTTTGTTCTTATTTATAATAATGATTTATAATAATAATTACTATGTCATTAATATGACATTGTTTCACACGCAGGACTCCATCTATACAACCCACCCTTTTTAAAGCTCAGGCTGACTTGTAATTAAATATACTTCAGAAATATTGAACTGCAGCATCTGATCCTGCATAGTGGCACTTGAAAAACACATTTTCCTGGTCTGCACAGTGTGAAAGGACAATACAAAATGAACAAACAAAACAAGATATCTTGTTGCATTATTTCTACTTAAAAGAAGAAATACTTATGTACTGTTATACTTAGCAGGAGTTGTGTATACATCATCTCAGTCAATAGGCTTGGATTTCCCAAGGCTAAGAAGAAACCCAAGTATCAGGGAGGTTTTTTTCATCTTTCCAGGAGAGAGAAAATAATTCTTATGCTTCCCTAGGCCTCCTGACCGCCCTTCTTTCTCTTTGGTAATTTCAAGGATCACAATCCGTCCCAGAAGCTGTACTCACAAAGATATGCTTCCAAGTGGGCCGAGAAAAACCTGTGAGTTACTGGTACTGAACGAAAACACAGGAAGACATTACTTTTCTGTCTCATGGGTTATCTGAGAGAGAATCTTCCTTACACTTGAAGAAAGAGAAAGGATGTTCTCCTTACACTCAAAGCAAAGGCACAAGCAGTGATCTGTCTTACGTTTGTGAACACCCCACTCTGAAAGGCTCTCGCCAGCTAGGGTTATCATCCTGTAGGCTTCTGCTTCCTCTTACTTTTTCTCTCTCCCCTCCCTACACTGAGGTTTCATGTGCAATTTCTTTTGAAAGATCCCAATTCCCACTGACTCTTCTTACTTCAAAGTGTTTACTGTACAACAAGTGATCAATGTTGAGTTAAACAGGGAAGAAATCATCTGTATAGTTACATTTCTTTAGATATCTCAGCACATGTTCGCCTATTTTAAATACTAACATGGCAAGCTATGTTGGATAAGCTTTCCGGGGTGCCCATGTGTTCCTTATTTTGCAACATAAAAAATGCATTATAGGAGAACCATTTGTGTTCTTGCTGGATCAACTTAATACTATTAAAGTTGGCTAATAAATATTGATAAACTTTAAGGATACTGATGTATGTGTCTGCGTGTGTGTGTGTGTGTGTGTGTGTGTGTGTGTGTTCATATGTATTTTAAAATGTAGCTACTTGCTACTTAGTTTGACTTCTTCAGCAAAGGCTAGCTCAAGCTTACATCCAAGGTTAAGTGCCTCAAATCAAGAAGGGCAAGCCTAGGCTTTATTTTACCTTTACTTTTGCAGCTTGGTAAGTGCTTACTTTCTGTGTGCATTTTTTTTCTGGCTTCCTTCTCTACAAATGAGGATAGTCATAGCACTGATTTTAAAATTGTTTTAATGTGAGGTATGAATGGTTGATCTGTGTAAAAGCACTGACCAAAAAGGTGAGAATGCGATGACTTCACAATTTACATTTTGATATTAATTCACTTGGAAAATAAACATGTGATGAAGCTGCCCAGAGCTTGGAAAAGGATGGTGACCTATGAGCTCTAATTATTTCCATGTCTCCATGGAAACTGCTTAGAATCTTAGGGTAGGCAGAATCTAAGCACTCTGGTTGCACTCTGGCTGGGTGCTTTTTCATCATTCGATATCATTTTCTTTTTCACATTCACCACACTTTAAATAAATTAATTGTTGGATTATCCATTTCAGCTGTAATAGTGAGAGAAGGGGGCTTATTGTGTTTAGTACCAGATGCTCAGTTCATATCCCAAAGTACACAAAACAGAGGTGTTGTTTAAAACCAGTTACCAAATGAGGGGGAGACTTAGTTATTTTATATTGCAGTGGAAAAAAAAACACGACCAAGGCAACATGCAAAAGAAAGTGTTTACATTGAGACACAGTTCCAGAGGGTTAGTCTTTGGTCATTACAGCAGGGACCATGACAGCAGGCAGTCCAGCAGGGTGCTGCAGCTAGAGCTAAGGATTCACATCTGATCCACAGTCCTGAGGCAGGAAGGTGGGAGGCCCACTAACTGTGAAAGCTGTGGTCTTTTGAAACCTCAAAGCCCGTCCCCCCTTTCCCCAGTAGCATGCCTTCTCTGACAGGGCTATACCTCTCAATCCTTCCCAAATGGTTTCACCAACTGAGAACAAAACATTCAAATGTATGCATTTATGGAGGTTATTTTTCGTTCAAACTACCTCAGGAGGTAGCCTCCACAAGGAGATATAAAGGAATCCATAGGCTTGTCGAAGGACTTTTGTAAATGGATGGATGGATAGATGGGTGGGTGAGTGGACTAGCAGCTAAGTGGCTAGGTAGTTGAATGGCTATGCATGGGTAAGTGGGTGAGTAGACAGAAGGATAGATGATGAGTGGATAAGAGAGCAAATGGGTGTGTAGGTGGCAGGCCGGCTGGCATGGTAAGTAGATGGATAGGTGGATGGATAGACACACGGTGAATAAATAGCCACGTGATTTCATTTGACTTTTTTGGCACCTTTGTTTGGTATTCTCTGTTCACTTTTTCTCCTGTTGCTCAATGTTGAATTGAAGAATTACATTAGATCTGAAAGTTAGGGCTATGGGTGACAGGTTATTCCACTTATCCAAATGAGAACCGCTTTTCTTGTGACTTAGACATGGTTCTTGGTCATATTTGTCACATCTCTAACATATTTTGTACTTTTAAAGGCCCCAGTTGATGACAGCTTTGCCACATGCTATGACTCGAGGGAGGTTTGGAACTGGCTCTAGGATACTGGTGTTTATTAGAAACACCATGTTCACATATGCCCAGAGTCAAGGCAGAAACCAGAGAAGCTGACAGGGTCGGGCTGGTAGTGCAGTGGAAACGAATGCTGTATTCCAGAGTAGTGCTCTTAAGTGCTGAGCCAACTCTCTAGCCTCTGGGTCATTTTTAGAAGGGAAAAGTCTTAGGAAAAAAAATATGTCTCCTTTTATAAAAGGAGTTCATTTTTATTTTATTTTTTTGCAATTTTGTTCTATCTTTATTCAGGTGCCCTTTAAATATGATTTTCAAATTACTTTTCTCCATATTAAAGTAATGTCAAACTGTGGTTGTGTGATCTCTGTCACAAACCTTATTATAGTGTCACATAATGCCAATCTTAGTAGAAGCCATTCTGAGGGCGCTTTCTCCTTAGTGAGTGATGCGAAGACACTGTCCTCAGGATTCTGTTGTTCAGCACGTTGGCAGATAGACCCTAGTACATTTGACCATACCTAATCCAGAAACCATTCATTTCTATCATGCAAGCAACCTCTTGCTTCAGGAGCAGAATTTCTCTGTAAGCTGTAAAGGTCTATTTAAACATATCATTGATACACAGAAAAATGCACACATGATATACAGGAAGAAATTGCCTTCCCAAAAATAAATGCTTTTTATCTCTTTTGTATTGCTAATTCTCTATGTGACTTTCTATAGCTCCTTTAAATATTTTTTGTATTAATCTTGAAATGAACCATCTGGGTGGCTTCTGCATCTGCCTGGGTATTAATAGTCTGCTCTGCTCTGTCTCCATTTATGGAGGAGCTGTTATACCAGAAAAGACTCAATGATTTTGACCTGAAACCCTTAGGAAAAAATGCCAAACCAAAACAACAACAACAAAATAGACCCAAAGGTTTGGTGCTTCAGGCTTACTGACAACCAGTGGCCACAGTCACAGGGAATGCTATTTGATAACTGATTTTTAAATCAAAAACTTACCACAGATGGTACTATATAATCCTCAATCCCCAGCTTTTCTTTCCTTTTTTTTCTTTTCCAATAGTTAATGGTATTGATTTTGGAAGATGCCTCATCTTATTCAGTAATCACCAGTTAACCGGTTTTTTAATATACACCCACACTAAATTACTATATGTGACCAGAGTTGCATTGTGAGCATGCAGGGCTTTGTATTGAGGGTTCTGTGTTATGATCCTAATTACTGTTAAGGAAAAGGGGTTTCTCTTGGTATCAAAAGTTCTCATTTTTGATTCAGCACAGTCTCACTATCTGTGAAACTGATTAAACTTCAGTTGAATTGATTACCTTTTCTGGGCTTGTTTCCCTCCTTACACGCAGCTAAAGAAAGCATACCTAACAGAGTACAATATAGATTCCTTTACATAAGGTGAATTTTGTCAAAATGAGTTCCGAGCAAAATGAAGAGTGTAGAACATGTTACCCTCGTGTTGTAGACAGATATACCTTGCAGGTTTGCTAATTGTAAAATGAGTAGCTACTCACTGAAGGAAAAAGCATTATTTTCATGAGGTGTCTTGGGGGATATAGGAGTGTATCCTTCTGAAGTCTCAGGGTGCTACAGGGGGTCTCTCTTCAGTAGATAAGATTTATATTGGACTTTGAAACAATTCTAAAAATTTGAGAAAGCAAAGGTGCCAAGGCTGTGAACCCCCAAACTTCCTAGAACCTAGCCAATCCAGTCATCAGTCTGCATGTGAAGTTCATGATGGGGCAGGAAGGTGTAAAACTGGTGGAGTGGAACAGAGATAAATGTTGGAGAGTCTTACTGTCCAAGGGTTTTAGACTGTGGTTTATGATAGGGCGATGCTCAGGACATATGAGTCAGTTTTGAATGTTTAGCTTCCTTTAACTTGGAGAACATTCTTCTATTCACTGGTGAGCAGCGTCCGCATTCAATGGCACAAGGTCATTTGTTTTGATTCCTGATAGTTGTCTAATCTTGGCTTCTCTTTGGTTAAGAGCTCTGTATCTGAGTTGCACCCCAAGACACTTTAATGACTTTCAGATAATTGTGTCTGTGATCCATGAGGATGTGTCTGGGAAATATTTCTTTTTTCTTTACAAAGACAAATATTTCCTTTATCTCTACAGAAGCAATTTTCTAGTGCTATTCAAGCCCAGTGTGGTGGGTGGCAAATCTACCTCTTAATTTCCACTTCCTTTTACAGATAAATATTTTGAGCAGTTTCTCAATCTGTTTGAGAAGACCTTTCCCTACTGCCCACCATGCTGGTACAATGCCCAGTAAGTACAGAAGTTTGTTTGCCTTTACTCTTCTATCCATAGGTACTCCATCATTAGACAAGCACAATAAGCTATCAGGGAAAATGTACTGGCGAGTAGAGCAAAGGAATAAAGGAGGGAAGGGGACACAGATGGAAACCTAGCTGACACAGAAAAGGATGAGCCCACAACATCTAAATGCAGCAAATTGCAAACCCATGCCTTCTATCACATTTAAGCTTGCTTCTTTATGATTGTGGGAATAGTGAAATCAATAGGAAAGATTTATCTTGCAAAATAACAGAATGTTGTGAGCAATGCCTTGTAGTAGAAGGCCAGTGGGGAATTTTTAATGGGCTGTATATTCTTGGTCAGTTTCCCATCCATTGACTTGGTATAATGCAATTTAAAAGGGCCTGGGCAGCTTAAAGCAGTTTTAAAGTAACTCTGAGTGGTGACATAAACAGAGGAGAGGAAGGTCCTTGTGGCTGCTGGTTGGTTGAGGCTGCAGATCGATGGTGGGTATATGCAGAGTCGCAAAGCAATTTTGCTTTCTTTGTGGCTTACTAACTTTTTTCTTTCATCAAAGAGAAAGCCTTTCAGTCTATTTTTAGGAGAAAATGAGTACAGAGATATAAGTAATAAATAATGGTAATGTATTATTTAGAGACATTAACAAGTGCTTTTGTGTATATACAGCTTTGAAGGGGAAAGAAAATGACCAGAAGACTGCATCAAGGAGACTGAATTGCAGGGTGACCTTTGAAATGCCTTTAGTGTGTTTCCTCTCTTTTGCTGAGATTAAATTTACTTGGGAGCAGAGGTATTATTTAGCTATAAAAGGAAAAAAGTCACCACTTTCTAATTTACCAGTAATATCTCCTAGCATGATGACATCTATTATATTAGCCAAAACCCTACATGGCTATTAAACTTAATTTAAATGAATTAAAATTACATAAAATTTTAACATGCAGTCCCTCACTTACATTAGTACACAAATAAGTGCTCAGTAGTCATATGCTGCTAGTGGCTGAAATCCTGGACAGCATAGAGAAACTTCTAGCTTCATAGGACGCTCCTTTGTTCAGCTTTGCTCAGGAGCTGAATTCACTGGGTAGCTTGGTGTACTTGTAGTAATCCTAGTCGTGGGAGCAGGGCCTGTCTCTGACTCTTTTCCTACTCGTGGGATGCTTTACCTTCTGCTGGGTTGCCTGGTCCAGCTTTGATGTGATGGTATGTTCCTAGTCTTATGGTACCTGGTTATGCAGTGTTTGGTTGATGTCCCTGGGAGGCCTGCGACTGTCTGAGGGGGTGCAGAGAGGGAGTGGATCTGGGGAAGAAAAGAGGTTGGGGAGAGTCTGGGGGGAAGGGAAGGAGGCAAAACTGTGCTTGGGATCTAATATATGAGAGAAGAATAAAAAAGATTAAAATAAAAATAAAATAAATGAAACAAAATATTGCATATATTCAAGGTTCTAGAATCTTCATTAATATTTTTCTCTTTTTGTTGTGTGAAGTATTAAACCCAGGACCACATATGTGTTAGGAAAATCTTCTTTCAGTGAGCTATAGCACGATTATTAAGTGATTTTTATCAAAATATTTTTAAATTTAATTGCAATATAAAAATCATGTTCCCGGGTCTGGAGAGATGACTCAGAGCACTGACTGCTTTTCCAGAGGTCCTGAGTTCAATTCCCAGCAACCAAATGGTGACTCACAACCATCTGTAATGGGACCTGATGCCCTCTTCTGGTGTGTCTGAAGCAGCGACAGTGTAGTCATATACATAAAATAAACAAATAAATCTTTAAAAAAAAAGTCATGTTCCCCTTTCCCTCTTACCTCCAACCCCTCTCATGTCTGCCTCAAGACCTGTGTTCCTCCCAACTTAATGATCTCTTCTTCAACCATTGTTGTTACATATATGTGTGAACAAGTAAACATGTAAGGAATTTGTAACAAAAAAAATAAAAGAAAAAGGAAACAGCCTGGTTTGGTGCATAGCACTTAATTTCCCATGGCTTCTGGTGTTTCCAGATCTTCAACTTAAGATATGTATATAAATTTTTTACATTCCAGATTTTATCCCCCTCCCAGACACCCTCTGACTGTTTCACATCCCATACCTCCTTCTCCCCCATCTCCAGGAGGATGTCCCTCCCCATCCCCCACCCAACCAGACCTCCCCACTCCCTGGAGGACTCCTGTCTCTTGAGGGTTAGGCGCATCTTCTCTGACTGAACTCAGATCCGGGAGTCCTCTGCTGTGTGTCAGGTGTCTCATATCAGCTGGTGTATGCTGTCTGGTTGGTGGTCCAGTGTCTGAGAGATCTCAGGGGTCCAGGTTAATAGAGACTGGTGGTTCTCCTACAGAGTCACCCTTTTCCTCAGCTTCTTCCAGCTTTTCCCTAATTCAATCACAGGGGTTAGCAGCTTCTGTCCATTGGTTGGGTGTAAATATCTGCATCTGACACTTTCAGCTGCTTGTTGAGTCTTTTGGAGGGCAGTCACGACAGGTCCCTTTTTGTGAATGCCCCATAGCCTCAGTGTTGGGCCTTGGGACATTCCCTTGACCTGGATCCCACTTTGGGCCTGCCACTCGATCACCTTTTCTTCAGGTTTTTCTCTATTTTTGTCCCTGTAGTTCTTTCAGACAGGAACAATTATGGGTCAGAGTATTGACTGTGGGATGGCAACTTCATCCCTCGCTTGATTCCCTGTCTTTCTGCTGGAGGTAGGCTCCACAAATTCCCTCTTCCCACTGTAGGGCATTTGATCTAAGGTCCCTCCCTTTGAGTCCTGAGAGTCTCTCACCAGCCAGGTCTCTGGAGGATACCCTACCTCCTACCTCTGGAGGTTGCCTGTTTCCATTCTTTCTACTGGCCCTCATGGCTTCAATCATTTTCCCCTATCCAACACCTGATCATGTTCCCCTCTTCTTTTCCCTGTCCCCTTTCCTTCCCAGGTCCCTCCCTCCATCCCTCTTGTGATTGCTTTCTTCTTCCTTCCAAGTGGGATTGAGGCATCTTCCCTTGGGCCCTTCAGCTTGTTGACCATTTTTAGTTCTGTGAACTCTATCTTGGATATGATGTACTTTTTAAGGCTAATATCCATACATACCATGCATGTCATTTTGGGTCTGAGTTATGTCACACAGGATGATATTTTCTAGTTCTATCCATTTGCTTGCAAATTTTATGATGTCCTCATTGTTAATGGCTAAATAGTATTTCATCGTGTAATTGAATCACATTTTCTGTAACCATTATCTATTGTAGGACACGTGAGTTGTTTCCAGCTTCTGGCTATCACAGATTAGGCTGCTATGAACATAGTGCAGCATGTGGCACTGCAGTATGGTGGGGCATCTTTTGGACATATGCCCAAGAGGGGTATTACTGGGTTTTCAAGGAGATCTATTTCCAATTTTCAGAGGAATCTTCAGATTGATTTCCAGAGTGGTTCTTCAACCATTTTTTTAAAGCATGTCCTCTGAGATCAAGACAAAGGTGTATTTCTTACTACCTCTACTGATCATATGGGAAGGTTCTAGGCAAGATGATTAGGTGAAGGCAACAAAAATATCACAATTATAATGTGAACAAGTAAAATTTTATTTTCCAAGTTCTTTTATTTTCCTGCAATTTTTGTACTTTTTAATTTTTTTTAAATTTAAATTTTCTGTACTGTATTTTTCATTATTTAAAATAATTTTCAAATTCAGGTATATTTTGATCCACTGCACACAGGGCAATTGAGCAATTGAGGACCAGCTTGTCTGCTCCCCTGAAGACACCACAGCTTTAAAGGCATCCCAGGAGTTCCTCTGTACACAGAACAACTGGGCAATAGACACTGACACCACAGCCTGAAGACTTCCAGGGGCTCTGTGGCATGCAGGGGAACTGACTTAAAAGACTGAAAGCCTCCATGGAATTCTGTTGTACACAGGGAAACAGAAATCACAGTCCACAGGCCCCTGTGAAGAAAAGCTTCACACAGGACAACAGCTTGACTGCTACTCTGCTACTCTGAAGACGCAACAGTCTGAAGGCCTCCCAGAGGATCTACTGCAGCCAGTGCAACAGATCAACAGCTTTTCTGCCCCTCTGAAGACCCCACAGGAGGTCTGCTTCAGCCAGGGACACAGGCCTACCAGGAGACCTGAAGCAACCTAAGGACAAAAAAGGTAGGCTACAGACAGAGACACCCAGATCAGCAAACACTAGGGATAACCAGATGGTTAGAGGCAAATACCAGACCATAAGCAACAGAAGCCAATATATGTGGGCATCATCAGAACCTTGTTCTCCCACCACAGTAAGACCTGAATACACTAACACACCTGAAAATCAGGAAGCTGACCTAAAATCCTGTCTCATGAAGATAATAGAGTCCTTTAAGGAGGATATAAATAACTCACTGAAAGAAATATAGGAAAACACAGGTAAACAGGTGAAGGAATTGAATAAAGCGGTCCAAGACCTAAAAGTGGAAGTAGAAACAATAAAGAAAAATGAAGATATTTTGGCTTTAATTTCATTTTTATCATTTCTATGACTAGTGAAGGTTTTACTGAGATTATTTATAAATCCTGGGATGCTTTGCCAAAGAGAAGCAAAGAAAAGTCTTGTGTGAATTACATCTAGGTATTTATATTTTGCTGTGTTAGTGGCTGGGAAATACTGCAACCGACTAGTGCTATGGCTTGGTCGTGGAGTAAGTGTGTCTTGGAGATTTGTTCTCTAGGGTAGGGAAATGAGAGATAATGAGGGTAGAGGTCAACACCTCTTCCTAGTGGGAGCACTTTAAGCTACTTAGGTGGCACACCTTCCCAAAACTTTGTAAGCCTCTTCTGGCCCCCTGTTCTGTTATGTACTCTCTTCCTGTTTATACTTGTACCATTGCCTCTGTTATGAGGTGATACAGCCAAGGTGGGAGACCCTTTACCATGATGTGTGTCTGACTGTGTCGACTGTCTCTTTTCAAAACCGTGATCTAAAGTAAACTTGCTTCTTTCCCCTTTCTAAAAAGTAATGTTTTGGTTACTTAGTTTTAAAACTAGCATTAGATACCTGCATGACCATTTTTATTTTAAAAATATTTTCATTTATTATTATTAATTCTCTCATTCTGTCTTTTTCTCTGTCTCTCACTCTGTCTCTGTTTCTCTCTGTGTGTGTTTGTGTGTGCGTGCACACATAAACATGCTTGTGTGTGCCTTGAAACTGGAGTTATAGGCAGATCTGGACCAGCTGACATAGACACTGAGATCTACACTTAGGTGCTCTTAACTACTGAGCCATCTTTTAAGCTGCAGAATATAATGTTTTGGTCCCATCCACCCTTCCACCTTGTTTGAAACACTGTGTTTGTTATTTGCTGCTAAGTATAACAGGATAACTGGGCCACAGGCTTCCAGTTTTCTTGTGCCCGCCCCCTGTCTGCCATTGGCTCTACTAGGGTAGCAGCTGTATGCTCTTGTTCTGGGATCTAAATTCAGTTCCTGATACCGGCATAGCAAGCACTTTACCTGTTGATTTAGTGACTCTCTTCCTTCTTACCTCCTTCAACCCCTGTTACTGACCTCTGATGTTTCTTTCTATCCTTTTCCTGTTTCGTGATTCATGTGTCCTTTTGCCCATCCATTATCCTTCCTCATCTCTTGGCTTTACCCTCATTCAGTCTACTTTCTAGTTTCCTATGTTTTACTCACACATACACCCAAATTACATGCATGCGCGTGCACGCGCGCGCACACACACACACACACACACACACACACACACACACATGCACACTCCTATGTAATATCTACATAGGAGTGGGAACATGTTTTGTTGTTCTCCTTTATACGTTTGGGCCACCTCACTTAATCTTACCCTTTCCAGATCCATTCACTCCCCTAAAATTTCATGGATGGGATTTCTCTACAATTGAACAAAATTCCACTATGTATATGTATTCCACATATTCATTATCCATTCATCTATCGATGGGCATTTAGGCTAGTTCCACTTCCTTGCTATCATGAAGAGAGCAGCAATAAACACCAATGTGCAAATATCTCTATGGTAGTGAATGGAGACCATCGGGCATATGAGCTGAGTGACTATCTCTTTCAGACAGTCCTTTGTCTTTGAATCTCCATGGTGATTCCTACAGTAACAGTATTGGCACTCCCATCAACAGTGAATGAGGGTCCCTCCTTTTCCACATCCTCACTAACATTTGTCATCAGATATCTTGACTGGGGGTTGTGGGTGGCATCTCAAAGGATTTTTGGTTTGTATTTTCCTGATGAGGAGGAATAATGAACCCTTCCATATTTGTATGCCTTCTATGCCTTTCTACTGTCTTACTACTACAGCTAATACCCAGAGCACTATCTTGAAATAGATGGTGAGAGTGTCCCTTCTTGTCTCATTCCTGATTTTATAGGAAATGGTCTTGGTTTGCTTCCCTTTAGTATAATATTGCCTATAAATTTATTGTATAGCACATTTATTACTTTGAGACATTTTATATCTATCTCTAACATTTTCATGATATTTATAATAAAGTTATTGAACTTTTCAAAATTTTCTCTATTGAGATGGCTATATTGTTTCTGTCACTACATTTATTTACATTATATATTACATTTATGTTTGTATATCTTAAACTAAATTTGCACTCTTGGATGAAGCCCATTTGATCAAGGTGTATGTCCTAAATTCAGTGACCAGATATTTTCTTGAGAATTTTTATGTCTGTATTCATCAGGAAAGTTGGCTTTTAGTTTTCCTTATTTATCTTGTTTCACTACTTAAGGGTACAGAAAAACATGGTCAGTCAGTAAGTTTTGCAACAAGATCATGAGGAAACTGCTCATATTGTACCACAGTCAGGAAGCAGAGAGCAAGAAATATTCAGCCTCACCGTGCTTTATCTTTTTGATTCAATCTGGTACCCAAGCTCAAGGAATGTTACCATCTATATTTTGGGTATGTCACCTCATGACATCTAACAGAATCTAAGGAATTGCTGACATATATTTTCACATATTTGTTTCCATGGTGATTCTGAATCCCATCACTTAGGTGGTGTGGTTACAATCATGAATACCATTCTTTCAAGGATACTCTATCAGCTCATCGTCATTGTTCATTACCCTCATCAGTTACAACTTGCCAATTCCTGATGATTCTTTATTGAGACTATAGATCAATGTTTGCTATTCATCTCCAGAGCCTAACCCAAATAAGTCACTACAATCGACAGGTAATGAATATTGGTAGACTGACTGAATTAAATACAATTTGTCAAAATCTCAAATCCCATCAGAGTGGAACAACTTACATTTATGGAGAGTGGATAGTTTCCAAAATTATCCCGGCAGATTAATACCATGGGCCATGTATAACAAGATGAAATTTAAGAGGGAGAATATGATGAAGAAAGAAACAGATGGGGAAGGAGTGAGTTTTAATTACCTGTCAGTTTAATATGGTCTCAGAATGTTGTGGCAGGAGAGCTGATGCAGCCTCTGTCTGCAGTAATTGGAACGCACACACTCCACATGAGAGAGATAGCATAGTTTCCCTCTCCTCTGCACTCCTACAAGATTGCTCCCAGTTCTAGGGTAAAAATGTGGATTTAAAAGAAGTGAGTCTAATGAGGATATCCAGAATGGTGTGTGAGAAGGTATCGTTACTGTCCTCAGGTGATTTATAAAGCACATAAGATTATTGAGCTCTCTGTTTTGGAGCCTGAGAGGTTCAAGAACAGGTGCTGGCCTTTTTCTTTCTTTCTTTCTTCCTTCCTTCCTTTCTTTCTTTCTTTCTTTCTTTCTTTCTTTCTTTCTTTCTTTTTTTCTCTCTTTTTAATGTCATATGTGGAGCTTCTCATTACATCATACCTAGCAGAGGACATCACAAGGTGAGATAAAGCAAGTGTATTCACTCTAGGCTTTCCTCACCTCTTAAGCTACTAATGTCATTGTGGGGCCCCACCCTCTTTTAATCATTTGCATCTCCCTAGCACCAACACCATTAACATAGGAGTGTGAGGATTAGTTTTTCAATATATGAACCTTTAAGAGGCATAGTCAACCTATAGCAAAGAGTAAGCCTTAACCTCAAGGAACTAGCAGTGCTCATCACAGAAGGAAGTGAGTTTGGTTGAATGGCGTGGTAGGTTTATGAAGTCAAGATAGAGCTGGAAAAGTCTCCAAGTATTGTGATCCTTCTTCTCCTTCTCTTCCTCCTTCTCTTCTTCCTCCTCCTCCTCCTCTTCCTCTTTGTCCTCCCTCCTTCTCCTGCTCTTCCTTCTTCTTAATACAAGGTCTAACTTAGCTCAGTCTGGCCACAAGCTTACTGTGACCGCGCAACTGATGGGATTTTACGAATGCATTACCTTGACTTGTTTATGTGGTTCTGGGACTAAATGGAGATTTTTTTTGTACATGTTTGACAAAAGTGTTTGGGAAATATAATACTTGAGTTACTATTTCAAGCAATAGAAGAAATACCAAGATTCCAGAGTAAAAATTACATTTAGCAGTACACGTAGAGAACAAGATTTATTTTTAGAGGTCTAGGAAAAACCCATAATTAAGAAGAGCTATTTAATAATAATTATAGATGTCTTGAAATGTGCAGGCATATGCCTATATAACAACCCTCCCATGTGCACATAAAATAATAAACGAACAAATTTAATTTTAAATGAAAAGGGAGCAATAATATTTATATGAATCATAGGAGAAAGAAGGCTGAAGAGGCTGAATATGAAAGGTTATTAGAAAAATGTAGCTATTTCTGAAAAAACAATAGAATTATTTGGGTCTTGAAAGATGGTATATTGGTTAATAATATTGAGTATTCTAATTTAATTCCCAGCACCCACATGATACCTTACGACCATCTCTAACTCCAGTTCCAAAGGATCAAGTACCTCTTCTGGCCTGTAGAGGCACCAGGCACATACATGGTGTATAAAAATGCATGTAGGCAAACACTTATGCACATAAATTAATAAAATAAAACTTGACAATTGCATTATTGGCTGGATGGTTGTATATGGAAGGAGTCACATAAGTATGTCAGTGCTCAGAGGACAACTTGTAGCTTTCCCTTTGCCCTAGAATCTGCAGAGTCAACTCAGATTGACAGCAGGCACTCACTCTCATCACCAGTTGAGTTGTCTCACCCGTCCTGGTACAACTATTTTCCATGCTAAATATATATATATATATATATATATATATATATATATATATATATTCTTTTATAAATTACAAATCCATGTCATTATTACACCTGTGCAAACCATACAATATAGGACATCATAAGTGAACCCAAATGTAAGCTTAAGACTATTTGATAGACATAGGTTTGTGTGCATTCATTGAGTGTAACAGACTTGCTGGCACAGATGTTGGTAGTCAGGGAGATGGTCTGTGAAACCATGCAAGGTACATGCAAACACTGTATATTCTAACTCATTTGTGATGGATCTAACCTCTCTTAGAAGTCTAGATTGGACAGTTGGAGATATGGCTCAGTGGCAAGGTATTTGCTGAGTTTGATCCCCAGAACCACACACACACACACACACACACACACACACACACACACACACACACACACAAATAGTCTGCTTTTTTCAAAGGTAAATTTTTCTATCTATTCATGAGTTTCCAACCTTGTCTTTCAATTTCAAACTTAGAACTTCTGCTCCCTCTCCTTTCCTCCTCTCCCCTTTCTCCTCCTCTCCTTTTCTTCCCTTCCATAACTTTTGTTCAAACAGGTTCTCAATCTGTAAACCACATTGGCCTGGAGCTTATTTATAGCTCAAAACCCGCCCCCTCCCCAAACTCCTGGCAACCTCCTGTCTAAGCCTTCTGAGTGCTGAAATTATAGACCTGCACCATATCTGGCTAGAGTTTCTATTTTTAAACACTGACCACGACTCTCCATTTTTGCTATGTGTTGAATAAATCTGTGGTAGTTTTACGGAAAGTATGGGAACTCCCATACTTTTTCTGAGTATAGGCACCAAACTCAGTTAAGGCTCGCTGCCAATTGTCAGTCCTCAAAACCTAAATTTAGCCATTAAAATGTTTAAGGTTTATGGATGCAAACCCATGTGGTGAGTATTGTGGCAGATTGTCTTCAGGAGAGAGAATGGGGGAGGGCTGTGGGAATATAAGTCTTGAATATATTTTCTCCCTTCCTTCAAAAACACAAATAGAAAATTGGCTTCCACAAGAGAAATGTTAGCATTTTGGGCAAAGAGGAATGATGTTTGGCTCTCTCTAGCTGTCATTGCAACTCACATTCTAGAGCATTGATATAAAAACTTCCAAAGGTAGATTTTAGTTTTCCATGTTTCTGAAACCCATCTTCTCCCAGTGACCTCCAGCCTGATTTACGCTGTGGGCTGTGGGTCTTCTGAGGAGTGTCATATGTTAGAATGAAAACAGAGAAGTTTCAGGGTGTGGTGTTCAGATCAGTAGCAGTGGGCATTCTGAGACCTTTCCTATCATCCTTTAATTCAACTCTGCCCCAGGCCAGCATTTTCATCATCTGTGTCTGTTTGATGTTTATCTAGTGACGGACGGTTCATATAGCAGAGGGACAGTGCTATCTAGACCCTCCATTCCAATCAGCATTCTGACCCATACTGAGATGGCCTTCATAGTAGGGGAATTGCTCAGATGCTGCTGTTGATATAAAGAGAAATGAAGTCTAGGTTTTCTAATATTCTATAAGAAAATAGAATCGGAAGGGAATGTTTTCATGAAAAAAAAAAAAAAGCTGTAATGTCGAGTGTCCTAAAAAGAAGGGAAAATTTTGAGCTCAGAGCCTGAAGATTTCCACCAGGGGCTAGAAGCCAGACGCTGTGGAAATCAGTCTGGTACACTCAGCATCGGTATGTATTTCACGCCCAGAGAAGGGGTGGGGCAGGTGTTCCTCTAGGTCCTTTCTGCGTAGCAGGGCACCTTCTAGGTGAAAAGCTAATCACGTTCCTCTTAGGAGAAGGTGAACCCTTTATTATGTATTTCTTTGGTGAATAAATGTGCTCTCTCTTTTTATCATGGCCGGCATAGAGGAGGTGAAATAGTCCTTGCTTTTGCTTTCTTCCTTGGTGCTAGTGCCGTGGACCAGGTTGGAATCAACTACTATTCCACAAATCACATCTGCACGGCAGAGCCATTTGAACGTGCTCCAAGATGGAGTGGAGGTAGCGAGAGAGAGAAAGACAATGCTGCGAGAAGCAAACCTGGGTGGGGTTTCCTCACATATAGAAACCATCCCACCGCAAGACTTAAGCTTCACTTCTCTTTCTCCTCCCTTTCTGCAATCCCAGGACAAAAGCCATCCTTCCCTAGGCTTCTCCTCCTGGGCATGCTTGATAGGGTTTTCTCCTCTAGCGTCGCAGTAGCTATTATTGCCTTCTTCCAGAAGCCTTCCCTAGCTTCCTAACAGCTGGCTCGGAACAGCTGTAAGCCATGCATTCAGCTGTCTCTACATTGCTTATATTTTCTTACGGCAAGCTACGGACATGTCTCACACTAGACAGGGAGCGCTTTGAGGATTGAGGCAGGATCTGCTTCATGCTTTTATCACCAGTGCTTAACAACTGCAGAATGCATGCTTGTTGATAAGGAAATGTTTCTGGATGAGTGAATGGATAGATGAGGGAATGAGTGAAGGAGAGAATGAATGAATGAATGAATGAAATACTTCCCTGCTTTGCTTGGCCTAGAGTTTCGATATGCTCAGGAACTCAATCACCTATGCTGATCTTATTGAGAAAAATTCTGGGGTACGTCTTTACCCCTGCAATGTGTGGAATAGCTGCCTGCTCCATGCCAGGGTCTGTATTATGGACTTATCTTGCGTTATTTCATCTTGCTTTCAAGTTTGAAATTATTTATTCTACATTTTTTCTTTAAATTATAGAGATACAAGATGTACATTTTTCTGTCTTAACAATTTTAAAGTATATAGTTCAGTGGTATGCTGTCTTCTTTTGCATTATTATAACAAAATATCAAAGATGGCCTACTATATAAGCAAAACTGATTTGTTTTATGTCATAGTTCTGGTGGCTCAAGGTTGACAGGCTGAATCTCCCAAAGGGCAATTTTCTAACAGTCTAGAGGTGACCCAACATAGTGAGGCAGGAGGCAGAGAATACACACACACACACACACACACACACACACACACACACACACACACACGTGTGTATGCTTCAAAGGAGGTTTATTATCACTTTACAGATAAGAGAACAGAGTGGAAAATATTAGATAACTTTCTTGTGGTTACAGAGCTTATAAAGGCAAAAGATAAGAATCAAACACAGATACACCTGAATATGAAAGTCATATATTATTAGTGTTTGAAGCTATCTCCCAATATTATAAATATCATTTTTCTGTATCAGAATGGTTGATGAAAATTCTTAACATAGCAGGCTAGAATTTTTAATTCTTTAATTTGGGGATAATCTAGAAGGAGCCTTTCTTAAACTTTTAAAAATTGCTCCAGTGTTTAACCTTTAATGTTTATCTACTTGCCGGGAATATAAGCAAAACTCTATTTATTCAAAGAGATTTCATCATACTGCAAATAGGCAACAATATGAAAATAAAAGTAAACTTTCTTCAGAGATGCAATTCTTTGATGAAGGATGCAATGACACATCAATTTATGATGTCAAGAAGAACATGAGGAAAAATATATTACCTACCGTAGTGTCTCGTCTAGGAAGAAGAACCAAACACACAGAGTCAAGGATCCATACCTCCACTTTAATGATAGCAAAAGCATTTAGTGCCTTGAAGCTGTGTGTCCAGACACTGTGCTAAACTCTGAATGCTGTGGGGTTATTTTTTGGATGAGAATGGCCCCCATAGGCTCATATATTTGAATTCTTGATCATTAGAGAATGGGACTGCTTGAGAGAGATGTGAAGGTATGGCCTTTTTGGAGGAAGTTGTGTCACTGGGGTGGGCTTTGGGGTTTTCAGAAGTCCAAGGCAGTTCCAGCTGCTTTCTTTTCCTGCTGCATGCAGATTTGGATGTGGAAGACTCAACTAGTTCTCCAGCTCCATCTCTGCCAAGACATGCATAAGGTTAGCTGAAGTGGGAAGGCGTGATACCCTCAATGGAGGCGCCATCATTCCATAGCCTGAGGTGCCACACTGAATAATAAATGAGGCGGGGAGACTGAATGCAACGCCTGTCCCCCCCTGTTTCCTTACAGTGCATGAATGGGACCAGATGTTTTAGGCTACTGTTCCTAGCCTTCCCCGTTGTTTGATGGACTGTAGTCTGGCACCGTGAGCCAAGATAAACCTTTCCTTCCTTCAAGTTGCATTTGTGGGATGTTTTGTTATAGTGACAACACAAATATCTAATACAGACAGCCATGTACATATTGGCCACAAAATTCTAAGAATTGCCAGCAAACTCTAGAAGATGGAAGAAGTAATTGTGTTCCCATGGCACCTTGATTTCTGTCTTTTCAAACCTCCAGAGCTGAGAGGCAACAAACGTCTGTTGTTTATGTTATTTGGTGATGGATACTTTGTTCCAGAAGCTCAGAAGACTAGAACAAGGTCAAAAACATCAGCAAATTGTAGGGTTGATGTGTGGACACATGAATCTACTAAGAGCTCAATAACCATCATCTATTATATTTGTAATACTACCAGTGATATTCATGGTTGCTATTAATAGCTAATTCTCATCTTCCTTTCCTTCATTTTTTTGCCTACTCTGCTCGGTCCTGATTGTCATGTCTTTAAAATTTTAGACCACTGAACTTCCTCAACACCCACTAGTAAACCAGTTACTTACACATGGGTAACTTGGCAAGTCCAGACAACAGCCTCCACTAAAGGAAGTATACCATTAAGAGCATACAAGAGCCATCTATGGGACCTTGCAGGACACGTTTATGAAATGTTCCCCAAATAACCTGCCCGTCTTAGTTACTTGTCTTATTGCCGCAACAAAATAACCAACCAAAACAACTCAAGGAAAGAAAGGTCTGTATTGACTTGTACTTTCAGGGCACACAGCCCTTGTGTCAGGAAAGGTATGGTAGCATCAGTAGAAGGCGGGTTGTGTCCATAGTCAGGAAGCAGAGTGCTTAGGTTTTCTCAGGCCTTTTGATTCAGTCTGGGACCATAAGTGGTTCTATCTCTATTAAGGATGGGTCTTCCCCTCAGTTATCCTAGTTTAGACCGCACTTCATATACATGTCCAGAGACTTGTTTTCCTGACCATTTTAAATCTTAAGTTGACACTCAGGATTAACCATCACACTGCCCAAACCTTTAGCTATGCTCCCTGTGCTTGTAATGAGAGAGAAGACTGACAGCCAAAGCCCTGCGTTTTATGAGGGTTCATCTGGAGAGGATCATTATGACACTCAATTCTGTGTCCGTGCCAACCATCTGCATATATATCCACAGAAATGTAATTTAACTCCGTAATTTTCCAGATCTGCGGATAATTGGCTCCATAGAGACACAAAGACTTGTGTTTTTAATCCCAACATCAGAAATGCTGCTTTCTTGCTCCCTTTGAAGTTAGAAAAAAATGGTGTGTATGAGGGAGAAGGATGCAGAGGGAAGAAAAGAACTGTTTCTGGGTCCTTTATCATAAATACGGAGGATTACAGCTCTCTTAAGGTAAGTCAGATAGAACAGAACCAGGCTGCACTCCCCTGCCTTCTTCCACTCTATACCTCAGCTAAATTCTCATGGGTTTACGTACAAAATTATTTAGCAGAAAACAAGCAGACTTTTCTTATTCCATAGATCGTCCTCATATTTTTTGGCAAAATTAGGAAGTTGAGTGAGGTGGCCCTGTCGATAAACCACGGGTTGGACATTAGGAGATGTGGCTTGTGATTTGTGTTTGCTACTGACCCACTTTGAAATCTTGGCAAGTCACATCATGATTGTTATGACCTTGGTGAGGTTATTTATGAAATATTAGGCAGATCCCAAACCTGTGGTGTGAGGTTTTCGGAAAGATGACTGTGATGAATTTTGTAAAGCATGGAGTCTTTAAAAAAGTGAAGGGGACTATTAGGAAACCCTTGTCCTCGGATTTCATTGCAGGGTACAATGAGGTTTCTAATTCTTAACAGATTTGTGAAGGGTTAGGCACTGTTGGGCAATGATTTATACCTATTTGCTTGTATAAACTTTTTAATCATAGTTTTAGAGTAAAAATAACTCCACAAGCCTTCATTCCGTTTCAGTGGCTCTGACTATATCTAAAGGTGAACAAGTCAGGGCTCAGTAGTAACACAACCAGCCACAGACAACTCAGGCATGAGTCGGAGTGGTAAGATTCATTGCTTTATCCTGACTTGACCTCCAACTCTGAACTAATTTCCTCAAAGCCACAGTGCCCTGAGTTTGGAGATTGCACTGTTTATATCCTTTTATCTTGGCATTTGATAATAGATGGTTAGACTTTCTTATTAAGCTTGGGCCCTGTCTGGCTTTTGTCCCCTTGTTTGAGAAGCTTAGATCCCAAACATCTTATCTTGCACTTTTTTTTTTATAAGTATCTCTAGATGGCAAACCATTAGTGCTAACATGGTTCCTTAAAGTAGCCCATCTCCTTCTTAGTGTTAGACTTTGACAAAGGGGACCAGAGGCTTGGTTTCCATGTAACAGTGAAAAGACAACTAGAGCAACTTGCTTCCTAATCCAGATTAATAAGAAAGCCTTAATTGTGTCTCCTTCTCTTCTTCAAAGCTGCCACTTACTGTCTGATCCTGTCATTTTGCATCCACTGCCTTTAAGTTATTCTAAAAATGCAGTCAGGTGAATCAGGCAGTACTTGTTATTACTCATTGTTCTGTGGGTTGGCTCTACCCTTCTGAGCTAGATTGGCTTTGCTAAGGCTGGCATGTCCAGGTTCTCTTTATTCATACATTGGAAGGTGTGTATGCTGCTTTGTCGAGGAGCTTTTTGGAGTTAGCTTACCTTGGAGTACTTAGTCTCCTAGACTCTAGCAGATAAGCATTGGTTGGTTTGCATGTAGTCTCAGGGTTCTGGGCACAGCAGAAAAGGGAGGCACCCAACATACTTCCTGAATTCCTGTCAGAACCTTGAGCTGAAATGCTTTTCCTCTTCTTACCACTGGGACAGACTGATCGCAAAACAGCAAAAAGCCTTATACTCTTGCTACCTGCCTAGTGTGCTGGGTGTCAGAGAAAAATTGAATATAACTTAGGCTTCCAGAAGCTTGGGGATATGTATTGTTAAAGAACCAGTTTAAAATTCTACCTCTTTAACTCCTATTTAATATTTACTTACATACTTTTAAAATTATGTGTTGTATAAATTATATGTTAAATTAAATGTTATGTGCACATAAAAATTATATGTTTCTGTGGAGTTAAGGTGGGAAGGAGTGTATTGCTTATCAACATAGGTGCCTTCAGAGTCCAGAAGACAGCATGGGATCTGCTACAGGTGATTGTGAGCTTCTGGGACAGGGAATAAATTTTCTGCAAGAGAGGTACTGTTCTTAATCACTGAACCATCTTTCCAGTCCCCTGTTCAAATCCTCCATGATGCCTTTAGATGAATTCTACCTCTTACTAAACTCTCTTGAAAATTTAATGGCCCCATTCATGGTTCCACCTAAGTACTTTGTTGTATTCTTCGTATACTTTGTTTAATATTTTATTCGATCTTTTCTTTTCACTCATTCAATAAGAATTTATCAGACAGCAAATATCAGCAACCCTCTAGGCATTTAGAATTCCACTGAAAATAAAAACTGACAAACTGTTTGGAAAGAGGAAAGGGAAAGGGGGAATTACGTTATAATATTACAATCTCAAATAATGAAAGAATTTTTAAAAGCATAAACAAATTCCCTGCTTTCTTTAACTTTCATTTTAGTGGAATGGGAACATTCACAGAAAACATAAAGAGGGAATTGTATCACATGCTCTCAGTGAATGAGTAGTAATAAATATACATAAATCTATACTAAAATTGTATAATGTATAAGGAAATTACTTTGAGCAGTAGCTGAGGAAGCATGTGGTGGAAAAGCAACACCTTTGAGTCTTATCTTTGGTGACGTCTCAGGTGAAAATGGTCCATAGTTGATTGGCAATAGCTTTGCCAATCTGCTATGAAGCCCCTCATGAGCCTACAGGTTGGCTGTGAGGCTGAAGGGTTATCTATCTATCTATCTATCTATATCTATATATATATATGTATATATATATATTGTTGTTGTTGTTGTTGTTGCTAGCATTGTCATTGTGGACCAAAAATTTAATTTAGGGTACATATAGAAGCATAAGCAGCCAAGGTCTATTCACAGGAACGTGGAGAGCCAACTTACCAGTGAATATACATTAGCTACATTACTCAAGGAAGTCTTTCTCTCCTCAGCATCCATTAACTGTCTGAGAATGATCAGGGAAGGTCATGGTCTCATGAACTCAAGACCCTTCCGTATCAGCAGCTCCAGGGGTTCAATCTTAATGATAGTTGCTGAGTGAACAAAAGTGCAACCATCATGACATGTCTGGATGACAGCATCCCACAGACCCCACTCCTTACTCCAGCTCTTACTTCTCTCTTCACTGATGGTCCTCGGACCTGGGAGGACTTGATACAGGCGCTCATTTAGTGCTGCTCATTCAGCAGTCACCCCTTTCTCAGAACTTTGACCAGCTGAGAATCGCCAGAGTAATCACCACACTCTGCAAGATGAAACTTCACTGACTAAAACCAATAACATCAGTGTTTTATGGAAATTAAAATAAATATTTGAAGGCAACTTGGTCATCATATCATGTCTATTTTAGCAAAACAACATCAATACCTTTCCCACTAGGTCCTAGGACCTCCCCACCCATACGTTTTTGTCCAAAATTACAGTAGCAGACATGAATTCGTATCTCTGGAATGGATTTTAAATCCAGCAAGAACAACTGTGCCACTATTGCACCAATGGGCACAATCTTGATTGGCAGGTTGGAAGATCATGCTGTCCACAGGTCCACAGTTGAAGAAGTTCTCACCCTAGCAACATGTGTGGCATCTTCTGGCACTAGCGAAGCTAGCCAGCAGGGAGGAAGCGTTTATCTCAATCTGACTTTATGTGTTCACATCTTGTGAGCAAACATTGGCATTTTCAGCAACAGGACTTTATCATCTAATTCAGGTGGGCAACCAACAGTGGGGGATCAAGGGAGTTTTTATTTATTTTTGTTATATAGGCTGCATATGACAATATTTCTGTGAATTATCAGATCTCATAGATCTGAAGCCTGACAGAAGTCTCTATGATATTTAGTCCAAGTATGGTGTACTCAACATTGAGGAAGATACTTTAAAATAATTTGTATTTGTATGTTTTTGAGAACCATGGATACTTTCTTGGTGTCCTTTACAAGTAGAGTTTTCCTCACTACTCTTATGGCTAAGGACAAGCTCATGGGAGAACTGGTCTATCTATTCTGGAGAAAATCCTGGTTGCAACTCCAAAGAGGTTTTGGGATAAGATGGTGTATTAGGAACCCTCCTCGACCTGAAAGTATCTATCCTTGTTCTTCTGGAATTATATGGGTTCTGTCAAGAAGCAGATTCCTCTTTAGGCATATAGTAGTTCTTTCTATTTATGGAGTTGGGAAGATATTTTGTTTCATCAAGTAGTAATATTGTTACTAAGTTAACTTCCCAAAACTTATTACCAACCAACATTTTCCTCATTTATACTCCCTATTTCCAAGAGTGTCTTAGAGGGTCTGAAAATGTGCCCCCATATTCTCTTTTGTAGTTTCTAATAATATATCTCCTGAGATTATCAGGTACTTTGATTAAGGACATGTTCATAGGAAAAGGGGTATCCTATCCCTAAATGAGGACGTTGACTCTAGCAAAGAGTTTTCTGTAATTTTCTATCAGCCTTCCCATTAATTTCTATTCCTGCCTTTTGATTCCCAATTCCCTTTCAAAGCAGACTTGTCCCTGCTGTGCCTGGAAATAATAAACTTCTCTAGGATTAACTGAGTAATAATTTCATCCTTGCTATGCTGTTCTGGTTGCAACCAAGAGTGAAAAGTCTTACAGAATCTAGCTGGGTTTTAATGATCTGAGTTGAGTGTTTGAGAACTCAAGAGGATTACTCCCTCTTTTGGACAGCAAATCCATTGGGTTGATTTAAACTCCAACTTTTCAGATTCAGCATCATTTCAGCAAGGTTCATCATGAAAGGAACAGGGGTTAAAGCCACTCTTAGCAAGAGTTCTTGGAGTCAGCTTTAGCTGTCCAGCCTCTGGTGTGTTGCATCTCCAGAGGGCTGTTGCAATGGTTGGTGGATGTTTCAAGGCACTAAGTTCTTTCTCAGCTGAAGTTTAAATAAGGTGACCCCCAGGCTCTATGGCAAGCTGTTCTATGACAAGCTTTCTGCTCTAAAGCCATCTCTTCAAGCAGTATTTATTTGGTACTGAACATGAATTAGGCAATGTGCTGATACCGAGAGATATAGAGACACAGGTACTACAGGTTCTCTGCCCTTTGCCTGGAACATTCACTGGGTTATCAGGGTGATGTCAGTAGTGGGATGCCCTGTCTACTCTCAGTGGATGCGATGATGTTCCTTGCACATTCCTATGCTCTCTGCCTGAGGGATTTCAATGAGACTGAGTTTCTGAGAGTCAATCAATGTCTCTAAGAGCAGTGTTGCCTTAAAAGTGGATGGGAATTAGTGGATAGAGAGTTCAGCCTCTGTGCTCATTCAGTCATTATTTCATCAAGTTATGGATAAACTAGAGTACATAAGCAACTTAGCTCCGTTGTACATCTGGTATGACAGCTAGACATGTCCTCCCAGGGGACTGTAATGTAATGGGACCAAACTTCAGTTGCTCACTCCATAGCTGGCTAGATAATGCATTCATAAACCGCCAGGCCTTTTTTTGTGCTGCCCAGCTTCTCTATATCTTTTCTATGCTTCTGGGCTTATGTGCAAATGAACTACTAGTTGACAAGCCTTGTCTCGGACCACGCATCCTAAGCCAAGGAGCAAATATAGAGGTTTTTGCAGCTGTTCATTAGTGGAGAATTTAGATAGAATGGGTAATCACAGTACCGTATAAGAGCTAACATGTATTGTGTAGTCTCAAAGCATTTCTAATAAAAGTAAGAAATATTATCATCCTCATTTTCGAAAAAGGGAACCAAGGCTTTTAAAGGCCAAAAGTGGTCCAAGGGTCATTTAAGCCATTAGTTATAGGAGAGTTAAACCCAAGCCTGAATGATTTCAGAGTTGGAATCCTTCCTTGCAGTTACCCGTCTCTCTCTTAGTTCTTCCTTCTCTGTTAGCAGATGGTGTCAGAAGTGTTTGATTTATTAGAAAAATCTTAGCAGGGACTAAAAACATGAGTCATAAACATGACCAGGTGTCTAACTAATGGTTGTCATCTATCACGAGGAACCCTGGCATGGAACAGGAAGGCAGGCAGTGCAACCTAGCACTGCCTCGGGCTCAAGACACACTCACCTCTTTAAACCAACTGGTTACTCCTAGCAGCTTCCGTTTCTTCACTTGTCAGCCAGGCGCTTGGAACGCCGGAGTTGCTTTGCGAAGCATAGCCAGTGGGCCTTGGCATCTTCTATAACAGCAGCTGTGACTCTCTTCTCCCCAGCGGCCAGAATCTCATCCTTCAAAACTCACTGCTGCTTCGCTGTCATAGTGTAATGTTGGGGGTGAGGCACTTTCACCTCTATGTCCCAGGTCACTAAAGACATCAGCTCATCATTGGCAGCTAATTGCTCTGTTCTCCAAGTGACCCTTTTATCCATCTCAGGTCACCGGGGCACACTTTCCCATGGGAAGCCAGAGAAAATGAGAAGCAGCTCATTACTGAACCCACTGAGAGCCACTGTTCTGGGGAGCAGCACCAGGCACCTGGGGAGTACAGGCAGAACACTCCTGAGGCTAATGGACCACCTTCAGAGCTGTGAGATACTACTCACTCTCAGGATTCTGCAGTTAAGAGACCAGCAACCTCTTGCACTTTCTCAATTCTCCCATCAAATTAAAACCAATAAATAACCCACCAAAACAATTTCCTGCAGTTCCATGGTAAAATTAGTCCATTCTGTTCAATCTAGATCAGAACGTCCAGTCCCAAAAGCCTAAGCTACATGGCTTTGGGCCAATGGACTAGTCTCTTTGAATTTCAACTTTTCTAGCAATCAAATGTAATGAATTTTCTCTTAGGCCCCGAAGACACTATGGCATTGTTAGGATTTTAGCCCTTGCTTTTGTGGTACCAAAACATAAATTGCTTCTTGTTAGATAGAGTAGTGAATAGCAAACACTCAATAACTTAGCTGCTGGATGGGACCATGTTACCACACTGAAACTGTGATGGTGATGTGGAGAATTGCTCTTAATGTCACATTTGTTGTCTCTGCAAACTATAGTGCAGAATGTTACTCTGATACTTGCTTTTTCAGAGAAGCCTGGAATTTAGATTCAGAAATCCAGAAATCCTGGGATACCGTTCCAATTCTACCACTTAGTAGTTGAGTCAATTGAGTTACATCTACTTTCTGTTACTCAATTTTTAGAAAGGACTGGTTTAAAGGATCTGATTAAAATTGATTATTGCTTAAAATATAAATGCAGACTCAGACAATTGGGAGTGGGTCTTTAATTGGCCTAAACCTACTGTGAGTTACTTGAGAATTGGGACTAGTCCAAGTTGCCTACCTCATAGGTCATTGGAAGGATGGACAGGTGAAAACAAAGCAGTTCTCAGGATGGCGCATGAGCTGTCCTGATTAGCAGTAATAATCCTAACATCAAGGAGATGATTCCCACTCAGCCAGAATCTTTTTCCCAGGTAACAGTTGCTTTATAAAGGCATTATTACCTGTGCAAGGAATTTCAGTAAGGAAGAAGCATTTGAGGCGCTTCAACATTTCCAGCCAATGATGCCACTTGGGCACCTGACTAGGCAGACAGTCTGTAAAATGTGTTATGTGGAACAACCAGGGAGTCGGACCAGGAAGTGGCATTTTCCTACAGGGACTCTTTGCAGGATATTACAATCTACAAACCAAAAGTCTGCAGTGTGAAGAGAGAGAAAGAGGGAGAAGGAGAGAGGGAGGGAAGGGGAGAGAGAGAGAGAGAGAGAGAGAGAGAGAGAGAGAGAGAGAGAGAGAGAGAGAGAGAGAAAGTTGGGAGAGCACACTTAAGAAGCCAGCCCTGGTTTGACATTTTCTTTTCAGAATAGGAAAGCTTCCAGTAGCCTTCACTTTCCTTTGGCTCTGCTTGGCATTCTTATTCAAATCAGACCCCAATCCGAGGGGAGTTCACATCAGTCAGTCAGACATGCTTGCATGTGTGGGTTTTAATTACCCCGCGCCTTCCAACCATTCATACCCAGAGGAAATCACTGCCGTGGAGTGGAGTGATCTGGATTGTATTCTCAAAGGAAGCCACCAGCGAATAGGAAGTGCAAAACCTGTGAAATGTGATGGAAATCAGTGTGCAGTCATAGATGGAGGCAGGCTAAGGACACTCAGGGAGACACAGCTCAGGGAGACACAGGAACCAGAGGAAAGCCCAGGTTCTGAAGTATGCCGAATTTTCCCAGGAGTCTCCGATTCAGTATATTTGAAAAAGTTTTTTGTCAGTGGTTGAAATAGTGGTTGGAACCTTTGTATGATAAGATCAGAGCCTCATAAGGCTCTAGGGGACCTTAGTGGGCAGCTGAACTAATCAGTCATCTTTAAATTTAAATCTCCATTGCATTGGTAAGTGTTCTCCAGAGAAACATCCAATAATCAGTATTCTATAGAGACCCAGAAAATGGATGGGTAGGCAGCTACACATATAGATAAGTGATTGATAGATACATGAAAGACACATGGATAGGAAAATAAAGATACAGAAAAGATATAAAACAGGAATTCATTCACTTGGCCAAAGAGACCATCAAGTGCCACAGTCTTTCATTCTCCAGCTACAGACTATGGAAGGACAGTTGTAGCATTCAGTCTGCATCTGAAGGCTCGAGAATGGAAGCTGGCATTCGGTGACTGGATACATTCAGGTTTAAGGTGAAAGACAGAGAACCAGAAGGATAGAGCTTCAGCAGAGGATATAAATTCCCTCTTCCCTTTACCCCTTTGTTTCTCTAGTCTAGATGTGCCTACCTATCTTGGGTGAGGGCAACTTTATATACCTATTAGTATGCTGATCCTTCCAGAAACCCCACTCCCAGATACTCCCAGAAATCACGTTCTTACCAGCTGTCTGTTGTCCCCAGCCCAGTTAAGTTGACGTGAAATGCCCTCTCATCACCTAGATCCTATAAAGAGCTGTGCTAATCTGTGTTAGTGTGCTTCCAAGAGCCGCCACTTCCTTGTCATTTTGTTTGTTCTGCTTTGGTGCTGAGTGCTTTCATAGGAACATAGCTTCCTGGTACTCCCACATCACGTCTTTGGAAACTCTTTGAGGTGTTCATTACATACATCTGAATATTTTCTCAAATTCTATCATTCGTGTACCATCCTATTAATTGTCTTATGCCCGTACATTATATGTAATATTTTTAGTTTTAGCTAGTCTGTCTGACACTTTTAGTTTAATGGAACTCTTTTTAAAAACTTAAATGCATTTTAATATTTTTTTCTAAGTGAACTTAATCTGAGACATCTTGACATTAAAGGAAAGATATTCTGAATTTAATACATATAAAATTAAGTTGTCTTGTGTACAATTAGATAACTTGCCATATGCTTGAATATTCACATTGCTACTTTGTTTTATTGAGTTAAATGAAGTAAAGTGGGACAGATATTAATGTTTATTGTGCAGTTATTGTATACCAGACCTACAGTGTGGGTTTCATCTGGTTTTTCAGTGGGTATGCTGAGTCTCACAACACTTTCTGGGTTCAGAATTTCTTTTATAATTATTTCCTAAAAGAAAAAGTTCAGAGACAGTCTTTGTCTGAAGTTAAACATTCAGTAGCTATCAGTGTTAGGGCTTAAATTCATAACCTTATGCTTTTGAATGCCAAGATTTTCTAACTGGGCAACAGAATGAACAGAAATATTCTATTTGTCTCAGAAAGTTACTATTTCTGATGGCTTGGGTGTGTGTGTGTGTGTGTGTGTGTGTGTGTGTGTGTGTGTGTGTGTGTGTATGTTTGCAGTAAGCTTTTCAGAGACAACAAATAGACAGTTTGGAGACAACAATTTATACCCATTGTCTCCGAATAGCTTACTACTGATTAAAACAGCTGTTTCTTCATTGGTAAGGGCTCTTATGCACTCTCATCAGACAGCTATGTTGACAGACATCATGTGGCAGGTGTACCATAACCAAAATTCCTTTCTCCTGAAATATGTCTTGGTCTGTGATCAAGCATGAACCATGCTAGACACAAATAACAGATGTAGCTTTAGAAGTCTGGGACAGGTTGGGTAAAGGGATAAGAACAGTTTCTTCTCTAATCCTTTCGACCCTTCAAGTACTATTTAGAAAGAGTGTTGTATACCAAGCAGGAAAATGAGGTTATAGCTGAGGGAAGGGTAAGAAAAAGGAGTAACTTCCTTGCTCAAGAGGGTGGGAAATTTGCAAAGCTATCTAGATACTTTGGCAGGCCAATTGATGTCCTCCTTACCCTTTTGTCTATAAAGTTTCAATATAGCATTTTCCAAGGAGATCTTTAATGACAAGGAATGATCTATAATGCCTTTAAAAAACAGGTTGGAGAGATAGATCAGTCATTAAGGTGCTTACTGCTCTTCCCAAAGGCCTGGCTTTAGTTCCCAGAACCTACTTCATGAAGCTAATGACCACCTGTAACTCCAGTTATAAGAGGACCCAATGCTCTCTCGCTTCTGCAGGCTCGTGTACTCATGTGGTACACGTAAATCCATGCAGGCACACACATAGACACATAAATAAAATTAGTAAATATCCATTAAGATATAAGTAAAATATAAATAAAATAAAAATCTATTAATGGATGACATGACCAAATAAATGGTTCATATTACATTTTTCTCCCTCCTTTTATATTTTATTTGATGTGTGTGTGTGTTTGTGCATGCACCTGAATGTTTGTGTATCATGTACATGCAGTGCCTGTAATGATCGAAGAAGGAATCAGATCCCCTGGAACCAGAGTTTCAGACAACCATAAGCTGTCAATTGTGAATTAACTTAGGTAAGAGATTAATAAATGCTCTTAATTGTTGAGCTATGTCTCCAACCTTCTTCACATAGCTTTGTATCTGGCCCCATGTGACCTATCCTAGTCATGGCTCCTGGCTCTGGTTCCCCTCCTAGTTCATCACTTTCAGATTAGACTGTAGATACAAGCTTCCTTCTGGGTTTTGGAATCATGTCTTTTGCAATGCTGGTGGGTCTAGTAGCCTAAGGAGCGCAGAATCCAACATGGCTTTCCTAATGATGTGATCAGGTTATGTGGCATATGTTTAAAAAATATTATCACTTCTTTGAGAATTTTACAAAATGCATTTTGATCATATTCAACCCTATCTCTTCTCTATTTAACCCCACCTTCATATTTCTCTAACCTTAAATCCTTTAAAAAATAACCCATCAATTTCAATTTGTACTCTCTATATACTTCTGGGTATAGGGTCATCTACAGGAGTATGGTTAAACTGCTAGGTGCATGCCCTTAAAGAAAACTGACTATCCCTCCTTCATAAACACCGCCAACTTTCCACAGTTCCCCAGTTAGGAGTTGGAGGGGGGTGGTCTTGAACTCCTATTCACTCCATACTAAAATATTGACTACTTTGATTCTATAGGCCTAGGTAGACAGCCATAGCTGTGACATTGATGAATGTAATTGTTTTGTTATGTGCAGAAGACGATGCTTTTGCTATGGTCCTCCTGCACTTTGCCTCTTTGATATTTCACCCCCTTATTTGGGATGGCCCATAAACCTTGGGGGAGGGATGGAGAATAGATAGCTCAATTGTGCCTGAGTCCTCACCACTCTTATACACAGGTTTTTGGGTTCTTCCTTGATACATGATGACTCAGACTTGCTCCCTGGCAGCTATATTCTTTTAGGAAAGCCATTTATGCAGGTGTCTTGAAAGCATTTTAGAGGAGAGACCTAGGTACTTCATTTAACCTCATTTTCCTCAACCATCCCTAAAAATCCATCTCAGCACTCCAAACCTTGGGTAATAGCTTGAAACTAATGATCTAAAAACTACACTCTAAGGTTTATTTTCTCTGGGAATGTGTGAGGTTTTCAGCATGTGGTAATGCTGAAGTTACGCTTATACACTGAAGATGTCTGTGATAAGTTCTCAGACCTGTGAATGCACCCTGCTGAAAAAAAGGGTCTTTGCAATGACTATGTCTTACTCTGGTGACACTAACTCCATAAAGTGCCCCTAAGAGGAAAAAAAGGACAATCCAGACAGACAAGATAAAGATATGTAGAGGAGGTGACAGAGACTCAAGTGATATGGCCGTGGACCCAGAAGTGCTGGGTCAGTCACAGGACTTGGAAGAGGCAGGGCATCAACGGATATGTATAGGCTCTGGAAATAACATCGTCCTGCAAGAATTGGTACTTACTGACTTCAGTACTGTGGGAGAACTACTTTTGGTTATTTGAAACCATCAGGCTAATGGCAATTTGTTAGAGCAACCACAGGAAGCAAATACACCATGTAATTAAAAAATAATCTTCCAAGGTATTAAAATAGTCCTGTCGCTGTTCTCTGTGAAAACAATTGTTGGCTATTGTCATCAGCTTCCTCTGGGAAGAAAATCGGCTCAGTGCTAACATCAGAGTAATCATCCAAATGAAATCTGTAACTTCCCTCATTTTTCCTCTCTGGAGGGGGGAATAATAACTATTATTTCAGCTGGTTTGCCTTTTTAGTTGCTTTTCCATCAACTTGAGCATTGGAAGGACTTCTGTAATTGAAAAGCTTTAGGTAGTTTCCATGCACATTCTACTTCTCCTGTCACATTTTCCCCTTCCAGCATCGCATATTCTTTCTGAGCTCCTAATCCTTTTACCTAAGTTTGGTCTTGGAGAGATGGAAATTTAAACGACTTTGAAAAAGAGAACCGAGCCTGCATTAAGAGATAATGTACTTTTTTTTATTTTGTGGAAATTAAGCTATTATGGAACCCTCACAACATAAATATTTCAGCATTAAATGGTGTTTCATGCAAACTGATAAATAAGAAGGAAAAACTATTTGCAGAAAAACAAGAGCAACTTTATGAATCTAGAAAGACCAGTTGTAGTCAGTATTGTTGTAGGATAATTGACAGGATGGCTCTATACCATATGGTTCAATAAACAGTCTCCATCAAGTACATTTGCTTGAGCCCTAATATTCCTTAGCATTTTTATACTACTTTACAATCTACAAGTTGCTCTTCTATCATTCCGTCTTACCTCAGCTTAAATCAGAACTGTTAATTTTGTCCCTTGAAAATTGAAATGTGTCCCTTCAAAAATGCATATGATGGCTTGCCAACCTCCAGTAATTCCGTATTGGAAATATGACTTTTATTTGTAAATAGGGCCATTGGAGATGTAGTTAATTAAAATGCAATTGGCTTATACTGTAAGACTGCTGTTCTTATAAAACTGGGATGTTTATATACAGATACAGAAATTAGGAATTAGAGTTAGAGACATATGGACATGTGGGCCAAGTGTAAGTCAAGGATAGTTGTAGATTATCAGTTAGTAGATTTCTGGGATAGATCCTTCTCCCATAGACTTCAGAAGGCTTCTACCCTGGATTCTGACTTCTAGTACCATGAGATAATCAGTTTGTGTGTATGCTTTTAAGCCAGAGGCAATCGTAAGCCAAGCAGCTAAGTCTGTGACCGTCCAGGTTTGTTATTCCCTGGCGGTCTCTACCCATTCTCAGGGAGTAGAAGTACTCATCTACACCACACTGACTGTCTGTAAAACAAACTATGCAGGCTGTGTTTCTACAAACCAGACTAACCACTCATATGCATGGAGAGATTGTTTCTCCAAGCCAAGTGGAAATGCACCTGGAGAACAGTCAACATTTATCACTAAGCAAGAGCTTAGAGGTATGCTGTATGTTGAGATAATACAGTATGAACTCCTTAAGTGGTTTTCAGGCAAATCTTTGGCTAACATAAAACAAGAAATAGATTTTGTTTAGAAAACATAAGCAAATGTTACTTAAGTTTCTACTGGATAGTCGTTTGCTGGGATGAACTTCTTATTCTTAGTTCACTGGAAGAGGCTCTTTGCAAGCTACAATCCCTTTGGTCACTGGTAGGAAGGGATTGAGTGTCAAATTCTATTTGTGCCGGAGACCATGTGTGAGGCTCAAAAACGTACAAAAATAGCTTTTAATTTGCTTCCACTTTAAGCGGATTATATAGAATTTGATTTTCACGTTCTGAGGATCATGTTTCTAACCCGGGCACTATTACAAAAGATGTTAGGGTGAAGGGGGATGCCACATTCTGCAAAGTCAAGTCACCATGTTTCCACTGAGTTTAACAACAGCAGACAACAGGAGCACTTCCTTCAGAAACTTGGCTTGCAGTCTGCAGGTGGGGCGGAGGCATTATACACCTCTCTGGTTTTGGAAATAGGGGACTCCTGATGGTCTTTATTTCTTTGATAACCATTTGATGAGTGGACAAGATGTGTGCTGGGATCAAGCAAATAAGTAGACCATTTCTAAATGCACTGAGCATAACCAAACTGTCTCAAAACCAAACTGCCTCAAAAAGCAGGCAGTCTAAACAAGTGCAGCTGTTCTTCAAAAATCTTCTTGTCCTATTTTTAGGATAATATAACCCCCTTGACCTTCTTTCAAATCCATGACTTCTTTTTTCATTGTTATTGCATACATGTATGTACATGTATATACTTTGGGGGGCTAAAAGTGGTTATTCTAAAGTTGTTTTTATGAGAAATTTAGAAATAATTGTTACTTAACAGGGAGGAATTAGGTAGATTGAGTTATACAGTCGTAATCTTATTTGTTAACTAAGCTAAAATCATATCTTTGTTTTGATATAGAATTTATTTGTTAAAAGAGATTAAAAGTACAAGGTTTATAGCCAGTCCTTCTATTGATGTCATTACAAACTTGTGAGTTGATTACACATGTGAGTTAAGGGCCAAATAGCAAACATATTACTGATTTTGTGAGAAAACTTTCAAGATATTATTAAGATATAAAGACAACAGTCCAAATTGTCTTATATAGATAGATGGTTTTCAAAAACATCAGAAATCCACAAAATTAGAGATTTAAAGTTATTTATCTTTTGTTGAGACATATCTGCTCCTAACAGTTCCCCTTTGACGGATTTAATAAAGAATTTGAACATCTCTACCTCCAGATGAGGCAATACTTTGTGGCTAGGCAGCCAATGGACAAAACTGTCTGTTTCATCTACAGACTAATACTGTCCAGAAAAGGACAAATTATACAAAATAGTTGACTGATAAACCCTGTCAAGACAGGGTGATCACCCCTTCAAAACTCTACATTTCTAGAGTCTGTCAGTTGATTTTGGGCCAGAAGGCTGAAGACTTGAGCTCACATGTTGCTAACAGGGGACTGTGCTAGCGGCGGAGATTTGTCTCTACAACCTCTCAGTTCTGGAAGCCACGTTAGGCTTCCTATGTGTATAGATATTTGGTCATTCCCAGATTTTTGACAGGGTTGAAGACATTATAGTCTCATAGCCTATCAGGCTGTTTAACTCTAAATATACATATTTTATTGGATAGTTATCAGGTAGTATACAAGCTAGCCAAGATATAATACAGATTTTAAGCCTTTCTTAAGCTGGAATAGATAACTAAATGTTCTGTTTAACTGATATAATGTTGGACTGGGTGTTAGATATATTTTATGGTCTTAATTACAAAATGATAATAGTTGTGCTCAACTTCTATTTGAGAGAAAAGTTTTTTTTTAATTAGACAAAAAGGGTGAAATGTTGTGGTTTGCCCTGAAGTTACTGTATTTTGATGCTAATTCCACTGCCCCAAGGACAGCTGCCTAGTTAAGGACTCAGAACTCTGGTGACTTCACCAGAACCACCTCTCCATTGAATTTGTAAAGTACTGGTGAGGGGCAGGTACAGGATAGAAGGAGGCCTGTCATTGGAGGAGAAGGAAGGATGGGTGGGAGAGAAGTTTGAAGGAAGAGGAGGAGACTAAGGGAGAAAGGAAGAGACAGGAGGGAGAGAGGGAGAGGAGCCGTGGCAGGACAAGATGGCAGGTGACATTAAGATTCTGCTCTGTGTATTTACAGGTTGTTATTAATGTTCTCAAGGGATGGATGGTGCCGGGCTTTATATGTTTAAGTGGGCAATTATATCTTACCAATTGGGTCAAAGATTATTGTGTTGTGCGTTCTTTTATGTGAGGGTTTGAGTGTAGGAAAGTGTGTGGCTGGGCTGTGTTTCCGCCAAGATATCTAGCAGATATCTTGGGGCACCGCGGTGAGGACCTAACGGGGTAAAAAGACAATAATACTTCTTTTATTTTTATATTTTTACAACAACATGCATTTATCCCTAAACACAACCCCAACGTTCTGTAAAATGATACTTGTATGCATTGTTTCTCATGGCTGACCATTTAATATTGGATAGTCAATCATTATGCTCTGCCATAGATAACTCTATTTCTCCCACACTCAGCATTCCTTAGTAGCCTCTGGTTCTTTGTGTAGGGTTGTGACCACTGCGTCTTTCGTCTGTCCACTTTGGTTTGTTTATTGTTATTGTCCATGTTCAGGTCATGTGTAGGCAATCATGCTCGTGAGGTATTATGGGTGCGTAGCTTTTGACATTAGGGGGGACACTGTGTCACCACAAACTTCATAATTCTCTTGCTCTTACAGTATTTCTGTCTTTGTTGGGGTTTCTATAGCTACAATGAAACAACATGACCCAAAAGCAAGTTGGGGAGGGAGGGTTTACTTGGTTTATACTTCCATGTCACTATTTATCACCAAAGGAAATCAGCACGGCAATTCAAACAGGGCAGGAACCTAGAGGCAGGAACTGATGCAGAGGCTACGGAGGAGTGCTGCTTACTGGCTTGCACATTATGACTTGCTTAGGCTGCTTTCTTATAGACCCTAGGACCACCAGCCTAGGAATGACAGCACCCACAATGATCTGGGTCCTCCCACCATAAATCACTGAGAAAATCCCCATAGGCTTGTCCATAACCTGTTCTCATGGAAGCATTTCTTAATTGAGGGTAGAACAATCAGTCACTTCTCTTCTTTGCAACTTTGCATGGCACCTTCTGGAATGGGGAAAGGCATTCAAGTTAATTACACCTCAGGGGCCTCTGGATCATATGTCTGAAGTACATGGTATTTTCAGCAATCAGAAACTTACCTTCCATCTCTGGGGACAATCAAGGGCAGGAGAAATATCCTGCAATGTCCTCCTGTCCAAAAAGTCAAAAGGACTTCTTGTACCTGATATTAGTGTTTTTGTTAGGTGGTCTTTAGTTCTTGAACATGTGTATTATAAGTTTTAGGTAGGTAATCAATACTATGTATGAGTCCTTATGACCTTTTCAGACTCCCTTACTATTGTTTTACCCTAATCCCTCCTTCCTATGAATGTATCTCTTCCATCCCTGATTAGAGTGCTCCTCCCTTTCTCCATTTCCCTGATCAGAATACTTGTAACCTGCTCTTGCTCTTTCTACTGTTCTTCCTCCCCATCTGCAATCTGCGATTGTCCCTTTCTATGTTCCTGGTTTCTGTAGTTACTTCAGGCTATACACTCACATCTGAACATATGAATTTGGGAGCCACATGCGAGAGACAACATATGCCATATTTTTCTCTCTGAGTTTATAGTTCTAAAATCATGATTTTATTTATTTTTTATAGCTCAATAGTACCCCATACTGTATATGCACCAGATTTTTATGATCCCTTCACCAGCTGAAGGATATTTAGGTTCTTCACTTCCTAGCTACTATTACCAGAACTACAGTAAACATAGCTGAGCATGTATCTGTAGAATAGGATGCCTAGTTCTTTGTACATATGACAAGATATAGGTAGGTCATGTGGAAGATTGATTTTGTCTTTGGGAGAATTCTCCACATTGATTTTTCATAGTGGCTACACTGATTTGCAATCCTACCAACAGTGATCTTTTCCTTTCTAGCTATAGTAAGATGAAATCTCAAAATTGTTTTGATTTATACTTCTCAATTTGATTTGCTAGTGATGATGAACATTTTCGAGATATTTCTTTTAAGAAATGTATTTTGCTTTTTTTGAGAATTCCCGGTTCAGGTTCCAGACCCAATAATATTATATTTCGCAATTTGATTTTTTTATTAGATATTTTCTCTATTTGCATTTTAAATGTTATCCCCTTTCCTGGTTTCCCCTCCAGAAACCCCCATTCCACCCCATCCCCAAACCCCTGCCTCCATGAGGGTTCTTCCCCACCCACCCACCCACCTACCCACTCCCTTCTGTCTCCCTGTCCCATGTATACTCTTTTGTTGGTGGTTTAGTCCCTGGGAGTTCTGGGGTGATTGGTTGGTATTGTTGTTGTTCCTATGGGATTATAAACCCTCTTAGCTACCTCAGTCCTTTCTCTAACTTCTCCATTGGGGACCCAGTTCTCAGTCCAATGATTGTCTGCGAGCGTCCACCTAAATTTTTTTTTTATGTTTTAAGTTCTTTATATATTTTTGATATTATTCCTCCGTCAGATATATAGCTGGCAAAGATTCTTTCCCATTCTGTGGACTACCTCTTTACCTGGTTGATTGTTTCTTTAACTGTGCAGAAGCTTTTTAGACCTATGAAGTCACAATTGTCAACTGTTGGTATTAATTCTTGGGTAAATGGATTCCTATTTAGGAAGTCCCTTTTTACACCTATATTGTCTAGGGCACTGCTTATATCTCCTAGCAGTTTCATATTTCACATTCAAATGCTTGATCCATTTAAAGTTTTTATGCAAAGTGCTAGATACAAGTATAATATCATTTTTCTACATGCAGGCATCCAGTTTTCCCAGCACCATTTGTTGAAGATGCTTTCTAGATTATGTTCTTGGCATCTTTGTCAAATACTCAATAGCTGAAGTTACGTGAACTCATGCTTGGAGCTTTAATTCCATTTTTTGCATGTCTGTTTTAATGACAGTACCATATTGCTTTTATTCCTAGGGCTCTATAATTTAATTTGACATTTGGAATGGTAATTCTTCCAGCATTGTTCTTTGTGCTCATGATTGTTTTGGTACTCTAGGGTCTTTTGTGGTTCCAAAATGAATTTTAGTATAGTTTTTTTTAATGTTTCTATGAAAAATGAGATGAAATTTTTTGTTGAGATTCCATTAAATCTGTAAACAGCTTTAGGTAAAATTAATTTTAATGAAATTAATATTTCACAATGTTAATCCTACTAATCCATGAGGATGGGTATCTTCCCCTTTTCTAATGTGTTCCTCTATTTCAGTCTATAGGTTCTTCATTTTCTTAATTAGATTTATTTCTTGGTTTTTATTTTTAAGCTAATGTGAGTTTAAGGCTAGGGAAAAAGTGTGTGTGTGTGTGTGTGTGTGTGTGTGAGAGAGAGAGAGAGAGAGAGAGAGAGAGAGAGAGAGAGAGAGAGAGAGAGAGTTTTGCAATTATCTGACAGTACTGGCCTAAATTCTTCAGAGAATTTTCACAGGGTGGATCAAATCATAGGATAGAATCAGATCTAACCAAGGACTGTGCTGTCAAGATACAGTCTGCAAACAATGCCCAAGGTTCTTTTGATGGAAAGCATTCATTTTCTTTAGTTCTAGAAGGGTTTTGGATCCTAGACATCTAATCTCAGCTCTGTGAAAAGGCATTTTATTTATTTATTACATTCATAAAAAAGAAAAAGAACACCACATCTTGGTCCCAGTTAGCCTCAGGATGTGGCAATATTGTTTTTTAAAAACTAATAGAATTGATCCCTTGGTTAAAAACATTTCAAAAGCCCTTAAATTTCTAGCATCATGTTTTCTTTAAATGTGAAAGGAAGAAAGAAGGCAGATGGAAAGAAAAAATTAAGAAAAACCCTGATGATAGGGGAAGAATGGGGGGGAACTAAGGGGTAATAAAATACATGTGACTTTAACAAAGAAAGGGGACTATTTGGAAGTAAGAAGGTGATGAGGAAGTGAGGAAGGGAGACTGGAGAGAACAGAATGGGGCAGTAATATATTAGGACAAAATACAATGATATATATGTATGAAAAAAGCCATAATAAAACTTATTACTTTATATGCTAATATAAAAACATAAAAAGAAAGGAAGAAAATACTTCAAAGCCTTTGCCAATGGGGAATCTTACTCCCTGTATGGACCTATGTTGAGCTCCTCTGCTTGCTACACAGTGGCTGGTCATTAAATATTTGTCTTTCTTTGAAACTGTTGAGCAACCTGCAAATTAAGTAGCAAGAAGCAGAACATTAACTGTTATTTATAGACAGTCTTTGTGAGTTCACAAGGCAAATACAACACTATCACACCCTGGGGTTTTTTTCTGAGTAAATATAACCAGATATGGAAGGTCAGACCACCTGGGAGGAAGGAGGTTGGCTCTCCATGGGTAATAACCTCTAATTATTCTTTGATTTCAATCATGGTCCTTTTTAACCAGCAGTTGTTAACTTTTAAAGTAAGAATTTGAAAAAGTGGAAAATAAAAGCCTATTTCTTAGACAAAAAAACAAACAAACAAGCATAAATAAAGTTATTGACTTACAATTGGTAAGGAAGTAACCTGTAGAGTACCCATGGATGTTGTTTAGAGAGCTTGACCTCAGTCCAAGGCAGTATAAATGCGGCTGGTGAGGGATTATAGAGTGTATTCAACCCATAAGTGTTTAATGATTCAATGAATTGAGACTTTCCATTTCTACAGTTTTACGGTCATCTCCTTAGTACTTAGCAAGAGTATTTTGAAGAGTATCAGCATAAAATATTAAGCGTGGGTCAAAGCTTCCTTCCTCTGCTGTTTTGTTTTATTCTAACCAAGTGAATATTTATAGAAACCAACTCATTCAAATATTTATAAATAGCTCTATGACCTTGAGCAAAGCCTTGTCTTTGTTACAGTCAAGATGTTATTTCCATACTTTGAGTCTCAGTGACTTAGTTTCTTTCCTTGTTGCTGTGATAAAATGCTCTGACTACCACAGTTTACAGGAAAAGGGTTTATTTTAGCTTACTGTTCTAGTTATAGTCCATCGTAATAGGGGCGCAAGCAGCCGGCCACATTACATCTACAGTCAGACAAAAAAAGAAATGAATGAATGCATACTGGTCAGTTTTCTTTCTATAGTCATACAATCCAGAATTCCAGCCAGGAAATGGTGCCATACTCAGTGGGCAAATCTTCCTATATGAATTAAAATCACCAAGACAATTTGCCCAAAGGCACGTCTTCTACACCATTCTAGATTCTGTCATATTAACAGTTGAAATAAGCCATCCCACCCACTATCAGTAAAACATTGAAGAAAGGAAGAATTATGCATAAGTAAATTTCTTTCAAAAGACTCAAGTATTATCAAAAGCATTCTAACCTCCTGGTATGGTGCAAGGAATAAGAATACATTTGCACCTAACCCTCCAAGAGACTTGAGGGCCCAGGTAGTCGGGATGTCTGGTGGGGTGAGTGTTGGGGTTGTGGGGACATCCTCTTTTGTGGGGATGTGGAACAGTCAGAGGGTGGTAGACTGGGAGGAGGATAAAGTCTGGACTGCAAAAAAAGATTAAAGGATAAATTTTTAAAAAGAGTTGAAGGCAAACATACAAAAAAAGAAAAAGAAAAAAGGTAATCTGTACACTCAAATGCATTTTTATTTTTGAAAAAAATGCATTTGCTGATCGTATGGGAAAATATATGATCTGCTAAATACTTAATTCTCAAAGTTTGACCTTTTGTATAAGCAATATTTTAGAATGATAGATTTTTTTCCACAGGTAGATACTGGAATATAAAACAATAGATTGGAAGTCTCACTTGAAGAACTAACACTGGAAACGAGGTTTCTCACCTTGACTCCTTATTTTCTTAATGTTTTCATCTGCCATTGTGATATCATCCTACATATTAGTCCAGATAATGGGAATGACGTTTGGTCTGAGACAATCTAAGGTCTTTTTGATTGTCCTCTCTTGCTGAGTGGAAGCTGATGTCTGTATGTCATTACGGCTGTTGCTTAAATAATTACAATTGTCAGAATTCCCTCCTGCTTTTCTTTCTAGTGCCCGCTGTAAACACTTTTATCATATGATGGATTTGATTTCAGATTCAGGTTCTACTCTTTTGATGGCTGTGTGCTCATGAACATATAGTGTTCTTATTTGTGAGACAGGGTTAAACCTATCTTCCTGGAGTACTGTTAAGTTTGAATGTGACTATCTCTACCAGCACCCAGTACCCTCTTTGAAGGGAGAATTTTATAGGTGTTAGGTACTGCTGGTCTTGTCCGTGATCTTTCCGACTCTTGTTGACTGAAGAAAGCTGTCTGAGAATCTACAGTGGTTCTGAGCAGGGAATGAACACAATGGCATGACCCAGAGGACTTCCTCCAGGATTGCCTGCTGACCCTTAGTCATTGTGGGAAGAGCTCAACTGTCTGCTAAAACATATGGTCTGATAATTTTCAGGGTCCTTTGGGGCATGTCTTTCCTTCTAGGTTGAGACAGACAGAAGTTTCATTGCCAGATGAGTCTCCCAGTCTTCAAAGAACAGAAGAAATAAGTTATTTCCTACCATGGAACTCAGAAAGAGCCCCAGAGCTCTCAGTCTTGCCTCTGACTGCAGCCTCTAACGCTTCAGCTTTGCTCAATCAGGCTTCACCGACCCCATCCTAATTCTGCTAGCCTCCAAGTTTCATTATAAGTAGTTGAACACATTTTTCCCCTCAGACAAACTGCTGCATCAGAAACCTTATGATCTCCTGTACACCAGGGGATTCAGCAATGCTTCCTGCGCCCCTGCAAACCACATTGCCTAAGGCTGAAAGAACGCCACCTGCTCCCATGCAGCAGCCAGCTTTCTGTCTCCTCCCGGTCCTTCTGTTCGTACCAGTACAAGTGGTTTGCCAAGATCCAGTTGTGTCACTGCCCACTCCATTTGCTCTGACATTACAGATTTCAATGAAATGTTTCCCAGACAGATCTGATGCAAGTGCAGAAAAAGAGCCATTGATTCTGTGAATGCTTTGGAGATAGCAAGTCTGAGCTGCTAGAAAGCGACTTCTCACTGGCTTAGGATAAGGTGATTGCAACAGCTTTGGGGTGGAGGAACCTAGAATGGAGTCAACATTCAGGTCCACAAAAGGACTGCTCCTTTCAAGCGGTAGAACCTGTGATTCAGAGCCAGTGAGAGTCTGCGCTGTTTATGCAAGGTGAATGCTGATCCCTGTACCATATTGTCAACCACACATAAGAGCTTTGGCATCAGGATTTAGGTTATCGTTCAGGGGAAGACACATGCATGAGCTTCAGTCCCAGTGTGAGGGTAACGTGGAAAGGGGTATTGGTCCAAAAAATATGCTTCGTTCCTTTGCCTTTCTATGTTCTGTTATAGCAGAATTTTATTACAGATGAATCATTTAAAAGTAGTTCCCAATTTGACCATTATTTTCCATTAACTGATCAATTACTCATCTCAACACACTGAATGAGGAACAGCTTAACTTTCAAAATGTCAAGGTAACAAATTAGCTTGTGCATTTCCAGTGTGCACAGCTCACGGTATAGAAGGACTGGCTAGCGATGACGGCGGGCTGGGTAAATAAGTTAAAAAATGTAGGTTCCTTTGAGTTTGCACAGTGAATCAAGTACCTATGGCTTACAGTATATTCTATGACAAAGGAATATCTGTGAATAGCATCCTATATTAGCTAAGATTTATGGATGATTTTTCAATGTATTCAGTTTCCCAGTAGTCCCTGTGAGGTATGAATTATTATGCCTATTTTAAAGATGAGGTGGTTGAAGTTCTCAGAAGTTAACTTTGACCCATTTATATACCAATGAGAAGCATATCTCAAGTTTGTCCTATACCAAAGTCCTGTGAAAACTGGCATGTTTCTTTGGTTTGGTTGGAAGCATTAACTGTACTGATAGCTAGACAGTGACATTGTGCTATAACATTGTTAGTTTTTGGATTTGTGGAAACTAAAGCATCCCAAAAGGTTTCACATGAAAGTCACAAGGATGTTAGATCACACACAGAGGACAGTATCTATCCATAGGGCTAAGAGAGCCCAGAATAACAATTTGTGGTTAGGCCTCAGACCTGCAACATTCTAACCTCTCTATAATCACTGAAGTTCTAATCGACTTTTGTAGATTGATTCAGCCTGTGTGTCTTCACCATAACAAATCCACTCTCACATGAGTAATACTGACATACTCATGAAAGCTCTACCCTTTCCCTTAATAACATTTTACAGGTCCCAACCCCTAACTCTGTTACACTGCGGATTAACATTTCTGCCGAGGAACATTAAAGCACACTGCTACACCACTATACCTTCCAAGTAAGGATTTATCAAACCTCACGATTCCTGACAATCTTCAGCACCCCCACTTCTGACTGGCTGGCTATGTTGCAGGTGTGTTGTGAGCCACTGGACACACTAAAGCATTCAGAAGGAGCTGCCAAAACTGTAGGGGACAGCTTTTGGCAGCACATGTCATTTGCATTGTTGTAACACCTGCTTGTTTTGATGCAAGATCAGGGTCTTGTCAGAATTCCCATATTCTCTCTATTCAAAGGGAAGTCATTTGGCTGACTCTAGTCCCTCTGGGCTACAATTTGGGACATGGTGTGTCAGCTCAGCTAGCATGGCTTTATCATTAAAATCATTGTTGACCATTTCAAGTTAGTTTTGAACCAAATACATATGCTTGGTTTTCTGCTTCCCAGTCTATTAGGGGAAAAGAGCAAGGTAGACAGGGACTGATGTTTGATTAAAGTAGGGGAAACAAAAGCATCCTGGCACCTTGGTCAGTGTAGCTTAATTTTCCTGTAATGAATCAATCTCACACTTACTTGTTAACTATGTACTTTTCAAGAGTTAACCCTTGGCTCTCAAGAACTGGAACTAAGGACCACAAGGCTTAGAGTCATTTATTTAAATAAATGATGTAGAACAATTTGTGCCTATGTACCCAAGGGCTGCTGTAACCAGCCACCACAAAAATAATGTCTCTATACAAGAATTGTTTTCTTACAGTTTTAATGGTCAAGGACTTGAAGTCTATGGGCAGGACTATCCATTTTCTGAAGACTCCAGGGTAGATCTCTTTCATGCCTTTTTCTTGGCTTCTGATTATTACTGTCTAACTCTGGATACTCTGACTCTGGGAAAAGTGTTCCATCTCTGCCTGTATCATTCCATGACATTAATCCTCTGAATGTTTGCTATCTTTACGGATGGACAATAGTATTATGGGTAGGAACCGATCTTAAAGAGCTATGATCTCATCTTAACATCATTACATCTGCAAAGATTCTCTTTCCAAATAAGGTGATAGTCACAAGAATATAAAGGAAGGTTTTGACACCAGATGTATAAAATGAAGATTTTGGTACCAGATGTATATAAAACTCATGGTTTTGGCACCAGATATATAAACTGGCAACATGATTGCTCCAAGGTATGGTTAAGTGGGAATTATTTTTATTGTGTATGAATGAGAGAACAGATAAAAGCATCTAGAAGAGTCCAGAGAAGAAGGAGAAAACAGTAGGCTCACCATGACCAGCAGATTAGACTTGGCCATGAGATGAGGGAGGGGTGAGAGAGGAAGACAGAGAGGAGCAAGAGCTAGGACTAAGAGGGGACCAAGAATGCTTAGCCAACATAGTAGGGTTATAAGGAGAAAAGAGAAGCCCAGGATCTGGGGAACTTTACTGGGTCAGGTTGCCAGCAAGGGCTTTGAAATGTATAACAGGTGCTTGGGATGCCAAAGGAGACTGGAGGCCAGATTGGTATGCTGATGGGTAGCATGGTCAGTCATTTGTCCCTTCTGTGAGTGATAAAGAAAAATGGTTCCTTTTGAAGGGGGAAACTGCCTCACAATTCCTAAGGAATACTGGCCTTTCTCTAACCCCCAGAATTTGGGGGAGATGGAGTCTCCTTTGAGCCTGACAACAAAGTACTGCTAATTAGGAATTATCTAGACGTTTTTGGAAGACTCAATTCAATGCAAAACAAAATGAACTCTTTTTTACTGAAAGTGATACATATTTTGCATCCTGATATGAAAATGTAGCATTTCATTCAAATTAGAGATGTGTGTTGTGTTTTATTATTTTTTCCCATTTTTATTTCATGACAGCCATTTGAAATTCTGAAATCTTATTTAAAATGTGCTTTGGGGCATGGAACTTCTTTCAAAATAGATAGATCTTAGATTTCCTAATTTTGAAAGAAACTTTTCCACTAACTGGAAAATTGTGACGTAGGTCCCTACTTTGCAACATACAGATGCTTTTACTCTCAGTTGTTCCTACTTACGTATCACTCCATCTCTTCTAGCCTACACACTATTTGGAGATTTACAAGCAAATGCACCTCAAGTTCTTATCACAGACAGATTTGCATTCCAGTGGTGAAGAATGATAAGCAAATGAGATATCACATATAACCTGGCAAGCATTATGATCAAAGTTAAGAAAATTATGGGAGAATTTAGCAGGAGGAAGAGATAAGATGCACATAGAGGATTTCCTGGGGGGACTAGCTTTGATGAGATGTTGGAAGGAAGCACAGGGGGACCTCTGAGAACCAAGGAATAGACAGCAAGTGGCATGGCTAGTTGTGATGAGAAATAGAAAGGTTTTCTCAGGCCATCATTGGCTGAACTGTATATACCAAGCCAGTGATCCTACGGTTAAATTGTGGGACCCATTGTGATCATTTAGAGGCAAAGGAGGTACCTAGGATTAGATTAGGAGGTAAGCTTAGGTTCTTCGTGATGTTCTATAGAGAAGAGAGCTCCATCTCCCCTCCATTTCTCATCTTCCTCCCTCCATCCCTGTCCTCACTTCAACTGTCTGTTCTTTTCCAAGCCTATATACCAAGGATGGTGGGAGCCCACAAGGTAAGAAGGCAGCTATCTATAAGCATGGGGTCTGAATGTCTATCTCCTCTGTGCTCCTATGTTAAAATACAACCACAAAGGTAGCACTAGAAGGTGGGGTCTTGAAGAAATGGGTAGGAATTGAGAGTGGAGTCCTTATGAATGGATTTAGTTCCCTAAATTCCAGAGGCCAAAATAGGGAGAGGGTTAGCTCCTTTTGTCTGCTTCTTGGAAGAGACCCCTCACTGGAGCCAGACCATGGTTGAAGCCTGATCTTGGCTTCCAGCATGCTTAGAATGGCAAGAGATAATTTCCCACTGTCTAAGCCACCTTGTCTTTGATATTTTTATTTCAGGAGTTCATGCTGACTGAGACAACAATAGGCCATTAAGAACCTTTTTGTATCTGGATGTTTTGCCTGAGTTTTTTTCCTGGGATGGGGCTCTGGTAAAAGCTGAGCCTATTGCAGTATAGAGAATCTTTAAGAAAAGAAAGAAGGAAAAGGAAAGAAAGAAAAGAAAGATCATATTGATGAAGTACTTTCTAACCACCACAAATGAGTACAAATTTCTCTTTGCAGATTCACAATTTCCTACTATTAAAGGCTCTAAAATATCTTGTAGAAAGAAAATCCATATTACTTTAATTTAGCATTCTCAAATTTCTTTAATAATGAAACTGCAGCTTAGAACTATGAATCTCAGAACTTCTTGGGCAGGTACTGATATAGCTTGAGGCTGGAGCTATCCATAGGAAGCAGGAGACCTAACCTGGGTACCACCTCCCCAAGAAGGGTAAAGAAGCATTCCTTTCAGAGTCCTGAGTGAGAACATTTATGAGGCTGATGCTCTAAGTTAGGCCAAAGAAGTAGAAATGATAAAAAAAAATTACATTGAAATATTTATGATTTCCTAAGATAGGCTTTTTTAATAAATACAATTTTGATTTAAAACAAATTATAATTTTAAAAAACCTGCATATTTACTGTTAAAATAAAGGAATGGGTTTGACAAAATGGTTCAGTGGAAAAGGGAAATTGCTATGCTGGCCTTGTGACCTGAGTTTCATCCCCAGTAACCATGTAAATTTAGAAAAAGAGAATCAACTCCACAAAGTTATCCATTGACTCTCACAAGTCCTGTGCAACATGCACCACTAGTGATAATAGTGAGTAAAAATTAAAATAATATATGAATATATAAAGCAAAATATGGTCCATTTCATTCATGTATATCTGTTTTAAACTTAGATTGTATGTTTTTAGACTTGTTTTTTCCCCACTGAACTATGTACTTTAAACATGCCTGTATTAAGAATATTACTACATTTCACTAGCAAATCATTAATTTAAAAAATTATTCACTTATTTTATATCTGTGAGTACACTGTAGCTGTCTTCAGACACACCAGAAGAGGGCATCATAGCCCATTATAGATAGTTGTGAGCCACCATGTGGTTGCTGGGAATTGAACTCAGGACCATTGGAAGAGCAGTCAGTGCTCTTAACCACTGAGCTATCTCTCTAGCCCCATCATCATTAATTTTTGCAAACCAGTATGTTTGTTATATTTATTGATTTAAGTAAGCAGTGCTGCAGCAATTATTTCCCACGTACTTCTTTGATACCTACACAATTTGCTTCTAGTGACAGATGTGAGTTAGATATTGGGCAGGGATTCCCAGTGGGCCCATAGTATCCATCTCTGCTTTCTTTAATAATCTCATTTGCTTCTAGAAAGATCAGTCTAGGTATCAGGCTAATAACTTTTCCCAACTTCCTTTATAGGAAGCTATAGCTATGAGACTTACTATTAGCCAATAAAAGAGCAGATTTTTTTTCTTTTTTGAGCAGTCTCCTTTCTAAGTAATGTCCTTCTTTGCTCTCTCCTTGTTCACACTGATTGTAAATCCATCTTGGATGACAAGGTGACATGTTAATGGTACAAGTATAAGAGCGAAGAAATCTGGGCTCCAAACATTTCCAAGTGATATTATACTTTCCTCTGGACTTGTTTTACAAAGTCATAACTTGAGTTTCTATCGTGTTTAAGCTACTACAGTTTTTTTTTTCCTTTTATATGCTCTTAAATGAAATTCTAGCTTTTTCGAATGGAATGCATATTGAACAATTTGACAAATTATAACTAAATGTCCTGAAAGGGGCTGTACTGACAGACATGCTCATCAGCAGTGAATGAGATTGCCTGGAAGAAAATTGAACTCATTATAAATGATGTGGTCTTTATCATTTTCATTCAGGGGAATTTTAAGCATCTTCAGAACCTTTGCCTGATGCTCCCAAATCTATTGCACCCACCAAAAAGAGAAGTAGAATTGTTCAGACTTCTCTGGACAACTTGATTTGGCTATTGAACACCGCTGTGATTCTGAATTAATCATAATCTAAACTTTTAGAGCCCCAGCTTCCTAATTTGTAAACTTTTAGTCATTGAACCTCTTGATGAGGAATAAAAATGGCTTGTGCTATATGTATCATAAAACAATCAACCAGTATCAGCTACTTGTGAGATACATACATATATATATATATATATATATATCTCAATTATCTTGGTTTTGGGGTTATTGTGGGGGATACAGTAATGAACAAGCAGTGGCTGAAAGTAAATAGTTAAATAGACATGTTGGGATAAAAGACAGTTACAGACACTGCAGCCACTACATTGAAGAAATTTCCCCAGGAGGGGAAAATATCACAGGAATTAAAAGTAGACTATGTTAATTCTCTTAGGGGGATAATATCAAGAAAGTCATTGTAAAGGATTTGAAGAATGGAAAATTTCCATCTGTAGAAGTATCACTGGATTTTATTTTAAATCAGCAACTATATCAGTAGCCAAATATTGGGTTAGGACGTTATGGTGGCTGAAATGAGAAATGTCCCCCACAGAATGCTTTGTCCGCAGTTAGTGGAACTATTTGTGGGAGGTTATCCAACCTTTAGGAGACAGAGATTGGCTGGGGGATGCATATTACTGGGGGTAAACTTTGAGAGTATATCCTTGACCCATTTCCAATTTGTTTTTTCTGCCTCATGTTTGGGTTTGACGATCTGGTCTCTCGGCTTCTTGCTTTGACTGCCTGCTGCCATGCCTTCCCCATAATTGTAAATCCAAATAAACTTTTAATTCCCATAAGTCACTTTTGGCTATGATGCTTTGTCACAGCAACAGAAAGATTAGCAAGATAGAAGATACAGAAGAATGAGTGAGCCAATGACTAAGGTACAAGGCACATGTTAGGATAGAATCTGTTTGGCTGCAGCAGAAAGAGAAGGTTAGATCTCAAGAAGATTGCACCAAACATTTTGCAAAGGTTCTTAATACACATGGAAATTTCTGGAAGGCTTTGGTTCTTGTATGGAAGAAAAGAGATAATCAGAACTGTTATATGACAGTCTAGCAGCATGAAACATGGACTGGAGTAGTTGGACAGGATGTAGAATGTAGTGAATATCATCTAGTGATTTTGGTCATCACTGGAATGAGAAAGGATATATACTCTGCATAGAATTCATGTTTATCCAGTTATCCTTCAGGGAAACAAGAGCCTGGTAACTTCCACAGTTTATAAACTAATCAAAAATTGAAACTATGAGGTGTGGTAGACTTCTGTTCTTTATCCACAGGTCAAGTGTGTTTCTTAGCAATACATTTTGAACTTGGATGCATTCAAAACTCTCTGTGAATGTCTAAAGCAAAATGGAGGGATATGAGAACATTGTATTCATGTAAGGAAATGTGCATGTTGGATGTATTTTTACAGGACATGGACCATATGTTCAAATCATTGAAAGTCAGTAAAATTGAACAGCAGGAGAGTTGGTATTGTGTTCAGAAAATAGAAAGTTCTCTCACTGCCTTGCCTTGCAGTTTTAAATGAGATGTCATCTTTTTTTATTCATGTACTGTGTGTTTGTGTGTTGACAGGGTGCATGCATACGTGCACATATGTGGTCACAAGTGTAGGCAAATATGAAGAATAGAGGTTGCTATGAAGACATCTTCCTCACTTGTTTCTTTATCTTAGTTTTTATGGTCCCTTAATGCTCTGTGCTTGCTTATGCATTTGATTGGCTGACTTTTGAGCCCTTGGGATACTCTTGTCTCCATATACCAGCTCTACAACTAGAGAGAAGATTGGCCACTCCTGGCATTTACATGAGAGCTTGGGATCCAAACTTAGATACTTATGCTTATACAGAAAACACTTTGCTGAGCACTATCCTCAGGCCCTGAATGTCATTCCTAAGGCTACAGCCAAGATGTGATCTGGATTATATTTTTTTGTAGAGTCTCAGTTGCAGAAGAATCAGTCTATCTTCAAGTTCTCACAGGTTATAGGGATCATCTTTCTGTGTGTCTATCTCTATCTATCTATCATCTATCTATCTATCTATCTATCTATCTATCTATCTATCTATCTATCTATCTATCTATCTATCTGTCTATCATATATCTATCTATATCATATCAATCTATCTATCCATTTTATATATCTACCTACCTACCATCTATCATCTATCTGTTTCTCTGAAAACTGTAGTGCTATGAGTCCAAGAAGTTTTTGACTCATCTACAAGGTTGCCCTCACCTCCCAGAGTCTGCCTTTTGTCCCCTGTCTCCTGGTCCTCTTTAGGAACAATTATGATGCCCTATCTTATTCCATTGAGGCAATCAATGAAAACACAGATACTAGAATCTTTCCAGGAGTCTTCTATAATATAAAGTCACCTTGGAGATGATATATTTCTCCACATGGCTATGAGCAAACGACAACTGACACACACACACACACACACACACACACACACACACACACACACACACTAAGTGTTAGGATCCTATTAATTACACAAAAGGGTGAATTCTAGAGGATGACTATATTTGATACTTTTCACTGTGATAGAATGCTTCAAAGAATTACCTTAAAGGAGGAGGGTTAATCTTGGCTCATAATTTTAGAGGTCGATGTCCGTCATGGCAGAGAAAACCTGGCATGATTCATGGTGATGGATGAATGCGCTATGATTGCTGATATCTTGATGGGTTGACAAACAGAGACCTTTGGTCAGAGCATAAGTGTCATTTTGAAGGTCTATATTTAATATTCCCATTTTCTAAGCTAAGCCACTACCTCAGATGTTCCTCAACCTGTGAGACAATGTTATAAGCTGTAAATGAAATATTTAAACAAATGAGCCCATGAGGTTGCCTTCTTACTTCAGTCACTCTATGATGATTAAGTCAAGAACAAGAGTAGAACTTAAATTGACCTCTTCTTATAAATGTCTTAAAACTTTTTTCTAAGTGGCCCTCCATAAGAATGAAGCCATGTTCAACTCAAGCGCCAAGATTGTGAAGCCCAGTGGTGAGAAGCCATTCCAGTATGGCATTTCTCAGGTGCTGCACGAGCTGGAGATGAACTCAGATCTCACTGCTCTGGGACCTCAACAACATCACGGCCAACGAAATTGAAGCTGGTGGTGATCGGAAAGCTATCATAAATTATGTACAAGCTCCTCCACTGAAATCTTTCCAGAAAATTCAAGTCTGGATAGTTTGTTAATTGGAGAAAAAGTTCAGTGGGAAGCATGTGGTCTTCATTCCTCAGAGGAACACTCTGCCCAAGTCCACCCGGGAAAAGCTGTATGACAGATAAGCAAGACCACCTCAGAAGCCACACCCTGGCAGCAGTGCAGGATGATGCCCATCCTTGAGGACTTGGTCTTCCCAAGTGAAGGTATGAGTAAGATCTGTATGAAACTGGATGGTAGCTGGCTTATGGAAGCTTATTTAGACCAAGCACAGAAGAGGAATGTGGAGCCCAAGCTCACATGCAAAAATGTTAATTTTGAAGTCCCAGAGTTTCAGTTATAAAGAAAAATGACAGAATAAAGTGTCATTCATAGCAAATAAATAAATAAGTAAATGAAATGCCTTAAAAATATAAAACTTATTCTCAAGCAATCAGAGCCCACCAACAAACTTGTATAAGTAAAGAGGCTCCATAGGACCAAACAAACAAAGGAACTGAGGTCAATTATATATTTCCTTTGTTTTACCTCTATGTTTCTTGTAAATATCTCATTTATTTCCTCTCATTAAGTGATGAGATGAAAGCTGTGCAAATATATGGCTTGGGAGGAGCACAGAGCTTTTACTTCTCTGTCCCTAATGTAAACCCGGAAACTTCTAGCCTCCATTCAATCTAATCTTCCAAGCTGACTGATTCAACCTGGCTCCTCTCTGTTTCTGCCTGAATTACTCTGCTTGGTCTCATACTAACATTGGCTATATGCTCTAGTCTTATGACTCCTCCTCATTCTCTGGCTCATGGTCTTCACATATGTCTAGCTTTTCTGCAACCTATCTCTCTCTCTGTTAAAACTACCATACACCTCTCCCTCTCCCTCTCCGTCTCCCTCTCTGTCTCCCTCTCCGTCTCCCTCTCCATCTCCCTCTCCCTCTCCCTTCCCCTCTCCTTCTCCCCCCACCCCTTGCTACTTTTAAGTAGCCTCTCTTTCCAGTGATATTCTTGAGAGTTGGGCATAGCCAATCTCAAGCTCATAATGTCAAACCTTTCTCTAATCCATCATTTTATCTGTCCCTCATTTAGATGTCACTTTCAAATACAGCAGCTTACTTCTACAAACTAACCTTATCTTCATTGTTAGGATTAAATGTTTGTGCTAAAGGCACATATGCATTCTAGCCAGACCATACTACTGTAATTCAGTGCATGTCCGCATTCTGGCTGGATCATATAGATGTAGAAGGTCTTTGGATGTGATCCCTTACCAGAGCACCCATGTTACTGGATTAAATTTCCTCTACAGTTTCTCTCTAAATGTTATTCCTTTTATCTCTGTCATTAAGACTCTTAAAGCACTTCTGGTTTGGAGCTGGGGAATTCATATATCATTGTTTGCTCCAGTAAACTTCTGCTCTTCGGTTTACTTTTTCACAGTATTTGTCTACCAAGGAAGGCATTAAAAAACCAGTTACTCTAGATCAACCTGGAATGCATTTAACTGTCAATCCGTATTGCCTGGAACACAGTAAATAATCAAAACATGTACTTGATAGAGTTTTTGGCTGATTGGATGTGAGGAACAGGTATTTGGTGTTTGATAAGTAGCTTTAAGAATGAGTGCTGTGTTTCTAGCCTGGGCTAATGGAGTCTGATTCTACTAAGACACAAAAATGAATGGAAGAAATTGATGTTTATGAAACAGTAGATTCACTCTAAAACATTATCCAGGTGAAGGAAGTTTGCAGCACAGTTCTTCACAACCTTCAACACATGGATTAGGAATCACATGAAAATGATCTTGAGTTGGTGGGTCTCAGGTTGGGAGTTGGCCTCTGTGTTCCTTACAATCTTCTGGCTAATGTAGATCATAACATACTGGAGTGGTAAGTTGGGGGGTCAATGAATGTCGACAGCTTCATTTCTAAACTGCCCAAGGGATTTTAGGAAATCTACTCTTTCGCAACTAGTATTATCATCATATTTAAGCATTTGCAAAGGGTAGACTTGCCAGTGCTGTCACTATATACATTCTGAAGTACGACTTCTTTCCTTTCAACATATCTACAGATTCATCATTCATATTTATAGATTCATCAGTCACTGGGAATTTTCATCAGTGTTAATTGGCGATATACTTGAATTTTTTTCCTACATTGCCCCAAATGTCATCATTGCTTTTTCCTGTTGAACTCACATGTTCATTCTATGTCACCTCTAAAGTTTTATCATAAAGTGATATTATTTGTACTGAGTTTTCATTCCCCATTTTGGTTAATTACTCCAAATACACCCATATGATTTAAACTTTTAAAAGTCCAGAATTTCACATGGTCATAATCTCTCAGTGTTACAATTTCTTCTTAGATTATTATGGACATGAATCCTTAACAACTGGCCAAAAGAATGCATGATACAAATATTAGAAAACATGGAACACAAGAGAATGGTACTGGAAATGTGTCTTTTGGGTGAGATATGTGGAAGTGGCTTTCCTCTTTAATCAGCCTATGCATGAAGAAGACGACAATTAATTGTTGGAGACAGAGGTAGAGGCAGCGATGCTGTCATTTTTTTCTGTTCTAAAATTTTAAAATAGAAGTTATTTGATTTTATGATCATCTTTCTAGGTATAGACTAAAATTACAGAATAACCTCTCATCACAAAATGCATTAATTAACATGTTCTTTAAATTCTTTCACATGTTTTGAAAGCAAAGGATTGGAGACAGCTCGATCATCTTGATGTGGCCAAGACCAATAAGGTGAAGGCTAGGCTTTTTTTGTTTTTATTAGAAGGGAGAAAATGGTGACAAAGAATGGAAAGAAGATTGACAAAATTCTGACCCCAGGCACCATCTAGTAAGACACAGTACATATTGAAATAGAGGACTTACAAATGAGGCTTGGTCTACATCTGCCTACACATTCTTTGGAATGGTTATACATCAAGTCCAATTATATCATTTTGAAGACTGCCATTGTAAAGAACTGAGACCTTGTGGTGCTCTGGACAGAGGCCAGGCTGAAGATGGGGAAACAAAAGGCTACATAAACAGAAATTCACATACATGAAATGTGTACTTCATGGACTCTACTAATTCAGATTTGTTGAAGTAGAGAGCATTCATTTAAAAAATGTTCTATGTCTGTAATAAGAGAAAAGTGATGTTATCAAAACAGGATACATGGAGGCTGAGAAATGCAAAACTGCTTCAAGCCCCGGAGGACACCCATGTGTATATAAGTAGCTGATACACAACTATACCCCACGCTTATCTGAGTGTCAGAATTGACTCCTGACTCAGCAGCACTTTGTCAGCTCAATTCTCAGTGTTCGGTGCCTGAGTTAACAAAATTCATAACTGTAATAAAGAGAGGGACAGGGAGAAAGAAATCCACTTTGGCCCTTTCACTTTGGTTGACTCCAGAAATTTCTTTCAACACTGAGGTGTTTTGATTCTATGGTTCAGTCACATTTTAAAGGTGTGTAAAACAGTGCAAACCCCAGCTCTCATATATTCTGTCTTTCATTCTAAGTCTTGAAAGACCTGTTCATTACACACGACTTGGAAAAGCCATATATATGTGCCTTTCATTTATTTTCACTGAGAGGTCACTTAGGAGGAGACCTTTACTACTAAATTGACTGTGGAACTCTCTTTGTTTGTAACTTTATCAAATATGCAACAAGAAAATGCCTGTAGCCCTATGCTAGGGAATGGCCGCCTCAGCTGAACAGACGGAAAGAAGGCAAGGAAAGAATTGCAGGGTCACTGTGAAGTCCTGTGTCTGACACCCCAGATCCATTATGTGCCTACTGCTTTGATTTCTTTCCCTGTCTGGGCTGCAGGCTTTTGTCTGCTCTATTGATATCTGAATATGATCAAATACCTTGCGACATTCAAGCTTAAGCAGCAAGGCACCCCTGAAAACAACTGTGGCTCAATATTTTCCATAGAACTAATAATAATTCTGCTTCCTTCACAACTATAAAGAGCAACTGATGCCTCATAGAAAATGTACAGGAGAGTAGGTTTCTTAGAATCAGAGGGCTAGAAAAGCTCTTTGTTCATAGGAGTCTACATATTTTTTTTTGTTTTAATTCCCTGAATCCTTAGTGACAACTGAGGGAAGAATCATTTACAAAATGTTCTAGATCCAAGGCTTTACAGTTGCCACCTCTCCTCTTCTACCTCTGTCCTATTTTCTATTCCTGACCTAACCATATTCATCTCGAGCCTTACCAGCTAAATAGGTTACAGGATGCTGTAAGACAGCAAGCCGACAGGGAAGATAAGTATGGATCAATACCTTGCTTTGCTAGGAACCTTCAGTGTGGAAAGGCAAAGCTGTTTTCCTCTAACACATCTTCTATTTGATTTTCATCTGCCTAAGCACACTCACCATATCAAGGTACTTGACTCTCAAAACTGGATGCAAAATTTTATCTCTTGTCCCATTTTTCTCTACGATTTTCGTCAGATTCTTGAAGAAAAAAATTCCCTCAAAGTTAAAGAACCATTAATATAATGGGCTGATTTTCTTTTTTCCTTTCTTTTCTTTTCTTTTCTTTTCTTTTCTTTTCCTCCAGTGGCATGAGTGACTCTCACGTTTGCCCCAATGAAGAGCTGGATTCAGGGCATTTCCTAACCCTATCTTTTACTAACTGTTAGTAGCTATACAAACACCAAACTATACCAAAACGATTGTTATGTACCAGGTCTTCCTTTGAAATGCTCCTACCCAGCTCCTGACAATCTCGGGTTTTTGTTTGTTTGTTTGTTTTTGTTTTAATTTTTTGGTGTTTGCTTGTTTTTTAAATTTGTTTTAGTAAACCGTTTTCCAGAGTACATAAGAATCCTTTCCCAAGAGCTATGAAACTGGAAAATCATGCTCACGCAATTTGGTACTAAGTCTCTAGTACTTGACTGCTACCTCCTCCCATGAGATTTATTATGTTCTCACTGTGTATCTATCACTGGGCTTAGCACTTCCTGACCTTGATTATGATCAGTCTTCATGACAGCTCTACAAAGATGACATCAGTGTAATTCCTATTGTGGATATTGCCATTGTAGAGAGACAGGGACCTTGCTGGTAGTCACTCAAGACGTGGCATGTAGTATGGTGAATCCTAAATTCACACAAGACGGTCTGCTTATGGATCCTGGACTCTGGCTTAACGCAGTTTCTCCTGGCTTGGTGACACCCATAGTGGTATAGCTAAGCTATCAAATAAGTGGACAGGAAAAGATATGTAGTCAGAAAACTGACTTCAAGAAGGTGAGACCCTGCAAGCTTGTTTTCCCAATATCCCTTCAGTTATTCACATCTAGGATAATATTAGGACAGCGACTTAATACTTCTTCTATCAGATAGGAAGTTGGTACTTAAAATATTCACTTATTTATCACTGAGGCTAAAATAACAGATGCAAAGATAATAAGAAATGGATAAAATAATGAAAATACGGGGCTGGAGAGATGGCTCAGCGGTTAAGAGCACTGACTGCTCTTCCAGAGGTCCTGAGTTCAATTCCCAGCAACCACATGGTGGCTCACAGCCATCTGTAATGGGATCTGACGCCCTCTTCTGTTGTATCCAAAGACACTTACAGTGTACTCATATACATAAAGCAAATAAATAATATCTTTAAAAAAATAATGAAAATACTAGATACAAAGGGCTTTGATTCAGAAAAATAATGATTCACTTATAATACTTGTCATTTCAAAGGTAATAATGATATCATTAATATTAGAAACAAAATATGATAATTCCTCATGAATAAATTCAAATAAGAAACCCTCGTGCACAATGCGCCCAGTTTCTTTGTTGGGAATTATCGATCACTGTGCCTTAAAGACACTCTGACTAGGAGCCGTGCTTTTGCAGGTTTCTCTTTCATCCCCTCAGTATGTCTCTTCCCATCTTTCTTTCTCACTTCTCTCTCTCCTTCCCTCTCTTTCCCTCTTCCTCTGCTCCCCCTCCTTTGGACCCCCTTCCCCGATAACAAAGACATCAGTGTGCCTGGGAGAGTGCTGAAGGGCTGCAGTGGGAGATGAAGATAAGTTTTAACAAACTCTGTGTCTCTTTGCAGCTGCTGTTTGGAAAGCAGGCTTCCTGCCATGCTGAGGCTGAAACTGCCAAGTGCCTTATCCTGGGCTGAGCCCCAGACCTCAGCCACAGACTCCTTTCTATTGCTTATTCCAAATGCAGGCTCTCGGCTGTGCTGCAAGCAGTAAATATCTCTTTCTGGAATAGGGAACCGGGATCCTGAAATCTACCCGTTCATCTTTCACAGCCTCTACCCGCTGCCTCTTTATTCTCACCCAAGTTGCATTATCATTCTTTAAGATAGGATCTTGAGGCATTTATCAAGGGCTGGTATGCCAAAGTTCAGGGTATTAGAATATTCTCAAATTCTCTAAGAGAGAGAGATCAATTGACAATTGTAATCAGAGACTTATTAGCAAGAGAGTAGGGAAGGTATTTTTCTTTCCTAGAGACGGTAGCCTCCTGAACCACATTGTTTAAATTTCTCGGTTTCTCATTATTGTGATAGCTATAACTATAACTATAACTATAAGTATAACTATAACTACATATATATATATACATATATACATATACATATATGTAGTTACATTATCTAATGTTTATGAGTGTCATCCCTCTATGTATTTAGGAGCACCATGTGTACATTCCTGGTGCTGGCAGGGGCCAGAAGATAGCACTGGATGCCCTGGAACTAGAATTACAAATGATTGTGAATCACCATGTGGGATACTGAAAATTGAAACTGGGTCCTCTGGAAGAGTAGTCATTGCTCCTAACCACTGAGCCATTTCTTCAGCCAAAGAATTAGGGTTTTGTCATTATAGTTTGTTTACTTTGGGGAGGGGTTGTTTTTGTTTGTTGTTTTTTGAACGTGGAAGGATAGAACACAAAGACATACGTCTAATATGACAGAGCAGTCAATAGTGACAGCTACTGCAGCATTAGTTATTATCGTTTATGCAAACATATTTTGGGGCCAGACAAAATGCATCCAATTTTTCATTGTATATCATTTTCATTAATGTCCCCAGATAGGCCTGTAAAAGAAGATGATGCTCACTGACTAAAGAAGTAGGAAAGTAAAAGTGACTTTAACCTTTAGTGTTCCTAATATTGCTCATTTTAAGCTAACATGCTGAATAAAAGGGATGGTTATATATACTGTTAATAAGTTAAATTTTCATTATGAATTGAAACAGTGAAAACATAGCTTGACCTTTTTCAAAGCAGCAACATATCCATATATGCATGTGTATGTGAACATATGTATACATACAATTATGTATGTAAATTTATACCTATTTTTTATTTAGGCAATGTTATGGAATACATGCCTTTAAGGAAGATATTAGAACATGAGTGAAAGAATCTTTTTTTAATAACTTCATGCTAATCTAAATTCTAATTTATTCTTTTATTAGGTATCTTTGCATCTATGTTCATAAGAGAAATTAACTTTGTAGTTCCTTTTCTTTCTCGAGTCTTTATATGGTTTGAGCATCAGTGTGACTATTTCCCTATAAAATGAATTGGACAATGTTCCTTCAGTTTGTCCTTCTGTGGAATAATTTTAGGAGTATTGCAGTTAACTCTTCTTTGAAAGTCTGGTAGAATTCTGCACTAAAATTGTCTGGCCCAGACCTTTGGCTTCGCTGAGAGATTTTTTGATGCTTCTATTTCACTAGGGATTATAGTCCTACTTAAATTGTTTATCTGATCTTGTTTTAACTTTTCTAAGTGGTATCTTTTAAGGAAATTATTCATTTCTTTTAGATTTTACAGTTTGGTGGAGTACAGGTTTTCTAAGTATGTCGTCATGGTTCTCTGGATTTCCTGGTTACCTGTTGTTACTTCCCTCATTTTGTTTCTGATTTTACTACATAGTTTGCCTCTGTCTTTTAGTTAGATTGGATAACGGTTTGTCTATTTTGTTGATTTTCTTAAAGAATCAGCTCTTTGTTTTATTGATTCTTTGCATTGTTATCTTTGTTTCTATTTTATTGGCTTCAGCCCTCAATTTGGTAATTTGTTGCTATCTGCTCCCCTTTGGGTATACTTACTTCTTTTTTGTTCTAAGGCTTTCAGGTGTGCTGTTAGGGTGCTAGTATGAGATCTCTGAGATCTCTCCAGTAGCTTTGCTGTTGTTGTTCTTTGTGGGTTTTTTTTTTTGTTTGTTTGTTTTTGTTTGTTTTAATGTAGACACTCAGTCTGACTTTTGTCTTCAGAACTAGGAGAATTCACTGAAATATGTATATGTAAGGTGAGAATCGACTAGTGTGAATTTTGAAATGGTTCCTGGGTCAGTGATGAGAAGAGGGGATTTCCTGCCCAGACTTAGTTCAAAAAGGCTAGGGAGGGAGTTGGTGCTGTAGGCCAAGCAAAAGCAATGGTGTCCTAAAGTAAAGTGATAACAGGGCGAGACTGGTCGCTTTTACAAACTCGTGAACTAATTGCTCTGAGTTCTACACAGGATATGCATATACAAGAGACATCAGGAAATCACGAGACTGGAAAATAATGCATTTCATTGTGATATTGCAATGTGTGTGTATAATGAACATTGATCACAATCATATCCATTTTATCCATTCTCTCTCTTTGCCCATCCCCTACTGTTTTTCTAATAACAATTCTATTTCTTTATCCATGTGTTTTCCCTTTGATTTCATACATGAAACAAAACGTAAGAAAGTTGTCTTCCTATATCTGGCTTGTATTGATGAACAACCATGGCTGAAAGTGCCATGATTTTGTACTTTATGGGTGAATACTACTCCTTGGTGGGGTGTGTTTGTATTTGGTGTGTGTGTGTGTGTGTGTGTGTGTGTGTGTGTGTGTGCGTGCGCAAGAGAGAGAGAGAGAGAGAGACAGAGAGACAGAGAGACAGAGAGAGACAGAGAGAGACAGAGAGAGACAGAGAGAAAGACAGAGGAAGAGAGAGAGAGATCGAGAGAGACAGAGACAGAGACAGAGAGACAGAGAGAGACAGAGACAGAGAGAGAGACAGAGAGAGACAGAGAGAGAGAGAGAGAGAGAGAGAGAGAGAGAGAGAGAGAGAGAGAGAAGAGCTTGGCGGCCAAAAGCATGGGATTCCCTAGCTGAATTGAGAATTATTGTGAGCTGGCTTATATAGGTACTGAAAACTGTGCTCCTGTCCTCTAAAAGAACAGGGAGAGTTCTTACTCATTGCACAATATCTCCAGCCCTTGCATCATTTTGTTAGGGAAAAATAGCCAATCACAGTCATAGGGATCACACACATGGGACTCAGAAGAGCATGCAAATGTTAATACTCTTCCAAGGGAAAAAGTCTCCTTAGATGTCTGCTTCTTACAAAAAATTGCTCATAACAGCACCGGCTTGTCTTTACTACTGGTGTATATAAATTTACCACATTTTCTCAAAGAGTCATTTTTTTTCTTTTATTCTTCATTTCTTTTTCTCCCATCTTTATTAATTGGGCATTTCTTATTTATATTTCAAATGTTATTCCCTTTCCTGGTTTCTTAAATCAAAGTTTTTCAAATCAGCATTCTAAGTAGTCTCCAAAAATTTGTTCAAGATTATCTTTCAGGAAAATGTCAGATATCTTGTTATTTGAGAGAGGGATTGTTTCAATAGTATGCTTACTGACTAAGCACGTTCCCTACAAATTTACCTTGCTTCCCCATACCAGGTAATCTAAGCACCTGTGTGGCAGAGCTGGATGAGTTTAAATAAAGTTCCATGGACATGCTGAGGTATTCTGTATCTTTTGTGTTCCAAAAAGGCTAGTTGATCACATGAGGTCAACTGAGGGGAAAGGGGCATGCTCATGTTGGACTGGTAGAAGTTTGCCTTTATCATAAATAGCTGCTCAGATTGGGTTCCATGCCAGGACATCGGCTGTGCTTTTGATTTTTTTTTTTTTACTCTGTTAAAAAAGACACATTGACTACAAGAAGAATGGAGGAGATGAGCCCCCCTCCCATATTATTAGTGCACCTGTGAACACCTGATATGCAAATAGCCAAAGTGGGTGGAATAATTCTTAATAATTTTTTTAAATCATAGCATCCAATTATCTTTAAAAATGAACTCAATGCAGTCCAGACTGTGTCCGGATCTGAGCAGATCCAGTCAAACAGTTCCCTGCACCTAAACCCTGTGGGAGGGAGAGCTAGACCTTCAGAGGGGCAGACACTTCTGGGAAACCAGAGGAGACTACTCTCTGCCCACATTTCTGACTCTAGAGGAATCACCTAGTGCCATCAGGACCCCTGCGCAAAGGGACCCAGAAGTAGGGGCAAGCCCTTCTGGTTGCTACCCTCACGGAGAGGTGAAACCCAGACCCGAGGAGCAACTTCCGGCCTGAGACCAGAGGTAAAACCAACTTTTCTACTCCAAGTGACGTGCCTGGTGGACTCAGGACACACCCCGACAGGAACAGCTAAAAGCCAGTGGACAGGAACAACTACATACCTGAAAGCAGAACACTCTGTTCTCATAACTGGCTGAAAGAAAACAGGAAAACAGGTTTACAGCACTCCTGACCCACAGGACTACAGGATGGTCAAGCCACTGTCAGAAATAGGAGAACAAGGTAACACCAGAGACAACCTGAGGGTGAGAGGAAAGCGCTGGAACCCAAGCAACAGAAACCAAGACTACATGGCATCATCAAAGCACAATTCTACTACCAAAACAAACACTGAATATCCAAACTCACCAAAAAAGCAAGATCTAGATTTAAAATCCCATTTGATCATGATGATGGAGGACTTTAAGAAAGACATAAAGGACTCCCTTAGAGAAATGAAGGAAAACACAAGCAAACAAGTAGAAGTGCTTAGAGAGGAAACACAAAAATCCCTGAAAGAATTACAGGAAAACACAATCAAACAGTTAAGGAATTGAAAATGGAAATAGAAACAATAAAGAAAGCACAAAGGGAGACAACACTGGATATAGAAAATGAAAGGAAGACACAAGGAGCCATAGATACAAGCATCACCAACAGAATACAAGAGATAGAAGAGAGAATCTCAGGAGCAGAAGATTCCAAAGAAATCATTGACACAACTGTCAAAGATAATGTAAAACGGAAATAGCTACTGGCCCAAAACATACAGGAAATCCAGGACTCAATGAGAAGAGCAAGCCTAAGGACAATAGGTATAGAAGAGAGTGAAGACTCCCAACTCAAAGGACTAGTAAATATCTTTAACAAAATCATAGAAGAAAACTTCCCTAACCTAAAGGAAGAGATGCCCATAAACATACAAGAAGCCTACAGAACTCCAAATAGATTGGAACAGAAAAGAAACTCCTCCTGTCATGTAAGAGTCAAAACACTGAATGCACAAAACAAGGAAAGAATATTAAAAGCAGTAAGGGAAAAAAGGTCAAGTAACATAGAAAGGCAGACCTATCAGAATCATACCAGACTTCTCACCAGAGACTATGAAAGCCAGAAGATCCTGGACAGATGTCATACAGACCCTAAGAGAACACAAATGCCAGGCCAGGTTCCTGTATCCAGCAAAACTCTCAATTAACATAGATGGAGAAACCAAGATATTCTATGACAAAATCAAATTCACACAAGATCTTTCTACAAATCCAGCCCTACAAAGGATAATAAATGGTAAAGCCCAACACAAGGAAGCAAGCCACACCCTAGAAAGAAGCAAGAAACTAATCATTTTGCAACAAAACAAAGATAAGACAAGGACACAAACATTAACTCACCTCCAAATATGAAGATAACAGGAAGCAACAATCACTATTTGTTAAAATCTCTCAACATCAATGGATTCAATTCCCCAATAAAAAGACACAGATTAACAAACTGGAGGACCCAGCATTTTGCTGCCTACAGAAAGCACACCTCAGAGACAAAGACAGACACTACCTCAGAGTAAAAGGCTGGAAAACAACTTTCCAAACAAATGGCCTGAAGAAACAAGCTGGAGTTGCCATTCTAATATCAAATAAAATTGATTTTTACCCAAAAGTACTCAAAAAAGATAAGGAAGGGCACTTCATACTCATAAAAAAAAAAGAATCCAACAAGATGAACACTCAATCCTAAATGTCTATGCTCCAAACGCAAGGGCACCTACTTTCATAAAAGAAACCTTACTAAAGCTCAAAGCACACATTGCACCTCACAAGATAATACTAGGAGATTTCAACACCCTACTCTCATCACTGGACAGATCATGGAAACAGAGACATACAGGAACTAACAGAAGTTACTAACCAAATGGATTTAACATATTTATAGAACATTTTATCCAAAAACAAAAGGATATACCTTCTTCTCAGCACCTCATGGAACCTTTTCCAAAATTGGCCATAAAATCAGTCCCAAAACATGCCTCAACAGATACAGAAAGATAGAAATAATCCCATGTGTCACATCAGACCACCATGGGATAAAGCTGTTCTTCAATAACAATAAGGAAAGAATGCCCACATATACATGGAAGTTGAACAATGCTCTATTCAATGATAACCTGGTCAAGGAAGAAATAAAGAAAAAAATTAAAGGCTTCTTAGAATTTAATGAAAATGAAGGTACAATATACCCAAACTTATGGGACACAATGAAAGCTGTGCTAAGAGGAAAACTCATAGCGCTGAGTGCCTGCAGAAAGAAACAGGAAAGAGCATATCTCAGCAGCTTGACAGCACACCTAAAAGCTCTAGAACAAAAAGAAGCATATACACCCAGGAGGAGTAGAAGGCAGGAAATAATCAAACTCAGAGCTGAAATCAACCAAATAGAAACAAAAAGGGCTGTTGGGAGAGATGCCCTTGAAGCCCTCCATTGTTGATGTTATTATTAAGATTAGAATTAAGTATCACTGGGTTCATGGAAAACTCCCAGCCAGCTGCAGAAGACTAATACAAATCTGGTGGTCAAAATAATAACCATATGATAAAGATACACAGTGTGATGACCTGTAACCTTTCTGAAAAAACAACATCCTGCTGACTAATAGAAATTACAAACCTGTGACTTTTCTGACAACCTGTCAACATCAGCCTACTCCCTGACCATGCTAATATTGTGCCCTTGGCCTGTGTAACTGTTTCTTACTTCCCCCGTCCCTCTGTTACCCATGTTATGGTATAAATTCAATCTTGGAAAAAAATAAAATTGTCGCCTTGATCAGACTCTTGTCTTGGTGTCCTTCTTCGTCTCCCTTGTCCTCCATTCTCTGCCAGGTACCTTCAGACCCTACGCTTACAAAGGACTATACCAAGAATAAATAGAACCAAAAGCTGATTCTTTGAGATAATCAACAAGATACATAAACCCTTAGCCAGACTAACCAGAGGACACAGAGAGTGTATCCGATTAACAAAATCAGAAATGAAAAGGGAGACATAACAATAGAATCAGAGGAAATTCAAATCATCAGATCCTACTACAAAAGCCTATATTCAACAAAATTTGAAAATCTGGAGGAAATGGACAATTTCCTAGACAGATACCAGGTGCTGAAGTTAAATCAGGAACAGATAAACCATTTAAACAACCCCATAACTCCTAAGGAAATAGAAGCAATCATTAAAAGTCTCCCAACCAAAAAGAGCCCAGGTCCAGATGGGTTTAGTACAGAATTCTATCAGACCTTCATAGAAGACCTCATACCAATACTATCCAAACTATTCCACAAAATTGAAACAGATGGAGCACTACCGAATTCCTTCTATGAAGCCACAATTACTCTTATACCTAAACCACACAAAGACCCAACAAAGAAAGAGAACTTCAGACCAATTTCCCTTATGAATATCGACGCAAAAATACTCAATAAAATTTTGGCAAACCGAATCCAAGAGCACATCAAAACAATCATCCACCATGATCAAGTAGGCTTCATCCCAGGCATGCAGGGATGGTTTAATATACGGAAAACCATCAACGTGATCCATTATATAAAGAAACTGAAAGAACAAAACCACATGGTCATTTCATTAGATGCTGAGAAAGCATTTGACAAAATTCAACACCCCTTCATGATAAAAGTCCTGGAAAGAATAGGAATTCAAGGCCCATACCTAAACATAGTAAAAGCCATATACAGCAAACCAGTTGCTAACATTAAACTAAATGGAGAGAAACTTGAAGCAATCCCACTAAAATCAGGGACTAGACAAGGCTGCCCACTCTCTCCCTACTTATTCAATATAGTTCTTGAAGTCCTAGTCAGAGCAATCAGACAACAAAAGTACATCAAAGGGATACAGATTGGAAAGGAAGAAGTCAAAATATCGCTATTTGCAGATGATATGATAGTGTATTTAAGTGATCCCAAAAGTTCCATCAGAGAACTACTAAAGCTGATAAACACCTTAAGCAATGTGGCTGGGTATAAAATTAACTCAAATAAATCAGTAGCCTTCCTCTACATAAAAGAGAAACAAGCCGAGAAAGAAATTAGGGAAATGACACCCTTCATAATAGTCCCAAATAATATAAAATACCTTGATGTGACTTTAAGCCAGTAAAAGATTTGTACAATAAGAACTTCAAGCCTCTGAAGAAAGAAATTGAAGAAGTCCTCAGAAGATGGAAAGATCTCCCATGCTCATGGATTGGCAGGATTAATATAGTAAAAAATGGCCATTTTACCAAAAGTGATCTACAGATTCAATACAATCCCCATCAAAATTCCAATCCAATTCTTCATAGAGTTAGACAGAACAATTTGCAAATTCATCTGGAATAACAAAAAATCCAGGGTAGCCAAAACTATCCTCAACAATAAAAGGACTTCTGGGGGAATCACTATCCCTGAACTCAAGCCATATTACAGAGCAATAGTGATAAAAACTGTATGGTATTCATACAGAGACAGGCAGATAGACCAGTGGAATAGAATTGAAGACCCAAAAATGAACCTGCACACCCTTGGTCACTTGATTTTTGACAAAGGAGCCAAAACCATCCAATGGAAAAAAGACAGCATTTTCAGCAAATGATGCTAGTTCAACTGTAGGTCAGCATGTAGAAGAACGCAAATCGATCTGTTCTTATGACCTTGTACAAATCTTAAGTCCAAGTGGATTAAGGACCTCCACATCAAACCAGATACACTCAAACTAATAGAAGAAAAATTGGGGAAGAATCTTGAACACATGGGAACTGGAGAAAATTTCCTGAACAAAACACCAATGGCTTATGCTCTAAGATCAAGAATCGACAAATGGGATCTCATAAAACTACAAAGTTTCTGTAATTAAAGGACACTGTGGTTAGGACAAAATGGCAACCAACAGATTGAGAAAAGATCTTTACCAATCCTACAACTGATAGAGGGCTTATATCCAAAATATACAAAGAACTCATGAAGTCAAACTGAAGGGAGACAAATAACCCTATTAAAAATTGGGGTTCAGAGCTAAACAAAGAATTCACAGTTGAAGAATGTCGAATGGCTGAGAAGCACCTAAAGAAATGTTCAACATCTTTAGTCATAAGGGAAATGCAAATCAAAAGAACCCTGAGATTCCACCTCACACCAGTCAGAATGGCCAAGATCAAAACCTCAGGTCACATCAGATGCTGGTGAGGATATGGACAAAGAACTTTCCTCCATTGTTTGTGGGATTTCAGACTGGTACAACCATTCTGGAAATCAGTCTGGAGATCCCTCAGAAAATTGGACATTGCACTACCTGAGGACCCAGCTACATGTCTCTTGGGAATATACCTAAATGATGCCCCAACTTATAATAAAGGCACATGCTCCATTATGTTCATAGCAGCCTTATTTATAATAGCCAGAAGCTGGAAAGAACCCAGATGCCCTTCAACAGAGTTATGGATACAGAAAATGTGGTACATGTACACAATGGAATATTACTCAGCTATCAAAAACAACGAGTTTATGAAATTCATAGGCAAATGGATGGACCTGGAAAATATCATCCTGAATGAGGTAACCCAATCACAGAAAAACACACATGATATGCACTTACTGATAAGTGGATACTAGCCCAAATGCTCGAATTACTCGATGCACAGAACACATGAAAACTCAAGAAGGATGACCAAAATGTGATTGCTTACTCCTTCTTTAAAATTGGAATAAGAGTACACTTAGGAGGGGATATTGAGGGAAAGCTTAGAACAGAGGCTGAAGGATCGCTCATTTAGAGCCTGCCCCCCATGTGGCCCATACATATACAGCCACCAAACTAGATAAGATGGATGATGCAAAGAAGTGCAGGTTGAGAATAACTAGATGTAGATCTCTCCTGAGAGACACGGCTAGAATATGGCAAATACATAGGCGAATGCCAGCCTCAAACCACTGAACTGAGGATAGGACCCCCGCTGAAGGAATTAGAGAAAGAACTGGAAGAGCTTGAATGGGCTCAATACCCCATATGTACAACAATGCCAACCAACCAGAGCTTCCAGGGACTAAGTCACTACCCAAAGACTCTACATGGACTAACCCTGGGCTCTAACTGCATAGGTAGCAATGAATAGCCTAGTGGAAGGGGAAGCCCTTGGTTCTGCCAAGGCTGGACCCCCCCAGTGAACAGGATTCTTGGGGGGAGGGCAGTAGTGGGAGGAGGATGGGGAGGGTGACAGGATATTGAAGGGGTGGGGGAGGGGTTAGGGGGATGTTGGCCTGGAAACTGGGAAAGGGAATAACATTTGAAATGTAAATTAGAAATACCCAATTTAATAAAGGTGGAAAAAAAGAAAAAAATGAACTTAAGTTGGAGGTCTTCATTTAACATGTGGCAAAATCTAATTTTTGTTTTTCAAATTGTCATTTGCTAGTGCCAAGCAGAAAGATTTTTTGTGGTCAAACAGACCAATGTCTCCCTGGGGAGGGTTAGAGACTTGGGATACTCATATTTTAGAGAAATGGATTCGATTTCTCTTGGATCATCCTTTTTCAAAAATAGGGGAGAATATTATTAGTGTCAGCCAACTACAGAAATAAGGATGACCTGAAGGGGCTTCCTTATTCCTTCAACTTTGTCTGAAGAGAAAAACTATCCTGGGATTTTGCCTCTTACAGAAATTGCTTGAGACATTTTCTCCCTGTTTTTCCTGCGGTGCTTTTTCTTCTAGCTATACCAATGCAGGGTGCTGTGACAATCGGGGTGACCTGAAAAAATGGAAGAATTGATAATAGTTGAGAAGTGGGGACTTGGTTGAAAGGGAGAGAGTGGTCAAGACAGGAGGGAGAACTGCTAGGGGTATAGGCAGGAAGAGTATCACGTTTTAAAATCCTTGACAACTCAATCCAGATTTGCAAAGGTTTGCTGTACAATGGAACAGTTGAACAATAATAATGTGAAATTTCCTTATAATACCCAATCACATTTGAAACATCATGTCAAAAGAAGCTTTTGTACTTGGCATTGAGAATACTTAAAGGGTTTAATAATAAGAGCATGCATTTTAGGCTGCCTGAAAAGAAAGGCTGTAAACAGCCTATGCACCAAGAATGCGTGAGTTGATTTCACTTAACCACCAGGAATGTTAACTCCCTGGCCTGCCCATACAGTCGCTGGCATAGCACTTATCTCCACATGCCTGATTAGACAATTGTAGTTATTTGCTTTCTATAAAATACATCTGGATTCATTGTAGACACCTGATTTCTGTTTATTTGGGACACCAAATAGAATCAACTTAAAATCGGGATGTATTTGTTTAGTATGGTGTGTGTGTGTGTGTGTGTGTGTGTGTGTGTGTGTGTGTGCTGAAGAAATGAATCATTTTTTTAGACCTAGAATCATTACAAAACGACTACTTTAAGTTCCCATAGATCAGAGTTACCTAAGTTAAAATGTAACACCTGATGGTTGAAGAGACTGCCAGTTGGAAGAGTCACTGAGAGCCAACCTACAGTCATTCTGGTCATGCTATTTGCTAGCTGGTTTTGAGAAACCCTGTTGCTTCTCTGTGCTTTTTCTTGCAGTGATGAGGGCATTTCCCTCAACAGGAATGTTTTGAAGGTTATAAGAACTTTTGTCCCATAAAGGTTGCTCGAGGTGTAGGTGAGTAGGTGTGTAGAGAGTTAAAAAAGGATAATGCAAATGGATAAAAGCTTAGGTAACATTTATTATTCTGCAGCTACAATTATAAACAGTAATGCCCTTTTCCATACTGTTCCCCCATTAGACTGTTGATTGACTCACTGGAGATCAATAACAAGAACAGTGCTTGGGAACTTGGGGATGTTTAGTGGTAGAATGCTTGCTTAGCATGTATAAAGCCTTGGGACTGATCCCTACCACTGTGCATCAGCATCTCCTCCTATGAAGTACAGTGCTTGACACAGGGCTCTCAGTGCTCCAAGTTCCTCAGTGACTCCTCACGTCCTACAGGAAGGTAATTTAGATTCAGTCTGTCATTCGAGTCTTTTCATATATGTTCTTCAGGATGTATTCCTCTGAGAATAGAGAGAGATTCTAAGAGAAACTTAGAATCACTTTTCACTGAAAGCTATATCACATGTTTATCCTCCAATGACTTCATAACCAAGGGACTTGAGTTCTTTAAGAATTGACTTATATCAAACCTGTTAATTTTCTTTTGCAAGTCACTACTCTTGCTTAGAACTCACCCAGTTTTCCATGTCTTCTTTGAGGGATCTTCTTTCTTTTTAGATACTCACACCAATATTTGATTTCTTCCAGAAGAATATTATGTCATTTCCCTGTGATAGAAGCTAAGTCTGGGGGCTGGAGAGATAGCTTGGCAGTTAAGAGCTCTGACTACTCTTCCAGAGATCCTGAGCTCAATTCCCAGCATCCACATGGTGGCTCAGAACCATCTGTAATGGGATTGATACCCTCTTCTGGTCCAACAGATCTGAGATTCCTCAAAATGCATATACAACACTTTACCCAACATGAATATTAAGAAATACGCCAGACCCCATGAGAGAGAGACCCAACCGCCTGGTCAGGTGGGCACTCCTGAGGCTGCAGAGCGGAAGAGACCACCAACACTGCTCACCCCTGCCCACATCCCTGGCCCAAGAGGAAACTGTATATGGCCTCTGGGCTCCCGTGGGGGAGGGCCCAGGAGCGGCAGGACCCCTGCCAGAGACACCGCCGGAACCTGAAGGAAACAGACCGGATAAACAGTTCTCTGCACCCAAATCCCGTGGGAGGGAGAGCTAAACCTTCAGAGAGGCAGACAAGCCTGGGAAACCAGAAGAGACTGCTCTCTGCACACACATCTCAGACGCCAGAGGAAAAAGCCAAAGACCATCTGGAACCCTGGTGCACTGAAGCTCCCGGAAGGGGCGGCACAGGTCTTCCTGGTTGCTGCCGCTGCAGAGAGCCCCTGGGCAGCACCCCACGAGGGAACTTGAGCCTCGGGACCACAGGTAAGAACAACTTTTCTGCTGCAAGAAAGCTGCCTGGTGAACTCAAGACACAGGCCCACAGGAACAGCTGAAGACCTGTAGAGAGGAGAAACTACATGCCCGAAAGTCACTCTGTCCCCATAACTGACTGAAAGAGAGGAAAACAGGTCTACAGCACTCCTGACACACAGGCTTATAGGACAGTCTAGCCACTGTCAGAAATAGCAGAACAAAGTAACACTAGAGATAATCTGATGGCGAGAGGCAAGCGCAGGAACCCAAGCAACAGAAACCAAGACTACATGGCACCATCGGAGCCCAATTCTCCCATCAAAACAAACATGGAATATCTAAACACACCAGAAAAGCAAGATCTAGTTTCAAAATCATTTTTGATCATGATGCTGGAGGACTTCAAGAAAGACGTGAAGAACTCCCTTAGAGAACAAGTAGAAGCCTACAGAGAGGAATCACAAAAATGCCTGAAAGAATTCCAAGAAAACATAAATAAACAAGTAGAAGCCCATAGAGAGGAGACACAAAAATCCCTGAAAGAATTCCAGGAAAACACAATCAAAGAGTTGAAGGAATTAAAAATGGAAATAGAAGAAATCAAGAAAGAACACATGGAAACAACCCTGGATATAGAAAACCAAAAGAAGAGACAAGGAGCTGTAGATACAAGCTTCACCAACAGAATACAAGAGATAGAAGAGAGAATCTCAGGAGCAGAAGATTCCATAGAAATCATTGACTCAACTGTCAAAGATAATGTAAAGCAGAAAAAGCTACTGGTCCAAAACATACAGGAAATCCAGGACTCAATGAGAAGATCAAACCTAAGGATAATAGGTATAGAAGAGAGTGAAGACTCCCAGCTCAAAGGACCAGTAAATATCTTCAACAAAATCATAGAAGAAAACTTCCCTAACCTAAAAAAAGAGATACCCATAGACATACAAGAAGCCCACAGAACTCCAAATAGATTGGACCAGAAAAGAAACACCTCCCGTCACATAATTGTCAAAACACCAAACGCACAAAATAAAGAATATTAAAAGCAGTAAGGGAAAAAGGTCAAGTAACATATAAAGGGAGACCTATCAGAATCACACCAGACTTCTCACCAGAAACTATGAAGGCCAGAAGATCCTGGACTGATGTCATACAGACCCTAAGAGAACACAAATGCCAGCCCAGGTTACTGTATCCAGCAAAACTCTCAATTAACATTGATGGAGAAACCAAGATATTTCATGACAAAACCAAATTTACACAATATGTTTCTACAAATCCAGCACTACAAAGGATAATAAATGGTAAAGCCCAACATAAGGAGGCAAGCTATACCCTAGAAGAAGCAAGAAACTAATCGTCTTGGCAACAAAACAAAGAGAATGAAAGCACACAAACATAACCTCACATCCAAATATGAATATAACGGGAAGCAATAATCACTATTCCTTAATATCTCTCAATATCAATGGCCTCAACTCCCCAATAAAAAGACATAGATTAACAAACTGGATACACAACGAGGACCCTGCATTCTGCTGCCTACAGGAAACACACCTCAGAGACAAAGACAGACACTACCTCAGAGTGAAAGGCTGGAAAACAACTTTCCAAGCAAATGGTCAGAAGAAGCAAGCTGGAGTAGCCATTCTAATATCAAATAAAATCAATTTCCAACTAAAAGTCATCAAAAAAGATAAGGAAGGACACTTCATATTCATCAAAGGAAAAATCCACCAAGATGAACTCTCAATCCTAAATATCTATGCCCCAAATACAAGGGCACCTACATACGTAAAAGAAACCTTACTAAAGCTCAAAGCACACATTGCACCTCACACAATAATAGTGGGAGATTTCAACACACCACTCTCATCAATGGACAGATCATGGAAACAGAAATTAAACAGTGATGTCGACAGACTAAGAGAAGTCATGAGCCAAATGGACTTAACGGATATTTATAGAACATTCTATCCTAAAGCAAAAGGATATACCTTCTTCTCAGCTCCTCATGGTACTTTCTCCAAAATTGACCATATAATTGGTCAAAAAACGGGCCTCAACAGGTACAGAAAGATAGAAGTAATCCCATGCGTGCCATCGGACCACCACGGCCTAAAACTGGTCTTCAATAACAATAAGGGAAGAATGCCCACATATACGTGGAAATTGAACAATGCTCTACTCAATGATAACCTGGTCAAGGAAGAAATAAAGAAAGAAATTAAAAACTTTTTAGAAGTTAATGAAAATGAAGGTACAACATACCCAAACTTATGGGACACAATGAAAGCTGTGCTAAGAGGAAAACTCATGGCGCTGAGTGACTGCAGAAAGAAACAGGAAAGAGCATATCTCAGCAGCTTGACAGCACACCTAAAAGCACTAGAACAAAAAGAAGCAAATACACCCAGGAGGAGTAGAAGGCAGGAAATAATCAAACTCAGAGCTGAAATCAACCAAGTAGAAACAAAAAGGAACATAGAAAGAATCAACAGAACCAAAAGTTGGTTCTTTGAGAAAATCAACAAGATAGATAAACCCTTAGCCAGACTAACGAGAGGACACAGAGAGTGCGTCCAAATTAACAAAATCAGAAATGAAAAGGGAGACATAACTACAGATTCAGAGGAAATGCAAAAAATCATCAGATCTTACTATAAAAACCTATATTCAACAAAACTTGAAAATCTTCAGGAAATGGACAATTTCCTAGACAGATACCAGGTACCGAAGTTAAATCAGGAACAGATAAACCAGTTAAACAACCCCATAACTCCTAAGGAAATAGAAGCAGTCATTAAAGGTCTCCCAACCAAAAAGAGCCCAGGTCCAGACGGGTTTAGTGCAGAATTCTATCAAACCTTCATAGAAGACCTCATACCAATATTATCCAAACTATTCCACAAAATTGAAACAGATGGAGCCCTACCGAATTCCTTCTACGAAGCCACAATTACTCTTATACCTAAACCACACAAAGACACAACAAAGAAAGAGAACTTCAGACCAATTTCCCTTATGAATATCGACGCAAAAATACTCAATAAAATTCTGGCAAACCGAATTCAAGAGCACATCAAAACAATCATCCACCATGATCAAGTAGGCTTCATCCCAGGCATGCAGGGATGGTTTAATATACGGAAAACCATCAACGTGATCCATTATATAAACAAAGTGAAAGAACAGAACCACATGATCATTTCATTAGATGCTGAGAAAGCATTTGACAAAATTCAACACCCCTTCATGATAAAAGTCCTGGAAAGAATAGGAATTCAAGGCACATACATGAACATAGTAAAAGCCATATACAGCAAACCAGTTGCTAACATTAAACTAAATGGAGAGAAACTTGAAGCAATCCCACTAAAATCAGGGACTAGACAAGGCTGCCCACTCTCTCCCTACTTATTCAATATAGTTCTTGAAGTTCTAGCCAGAGCAATCAGACAACAAAAGGAGATCAAGGGGATACAGATCGGAAAAGAAGAGGTCAAAATATCACCATTTGCAGATGACATGATAGTATATTTGAGTGATCCCAAAAGTTCCACCAGAGAACTACTAAAGCTGATAAACAACTTCAGCAAAGTGGCTGGGTATAAAATTAACTCAAATAAATCAGTTGCCTTCCTCTATACAAAAGAGAAACAAGCCGAGAAAGAAATTAGGGAAACGACACCCTTCATAATAGACCCAAATAATATAAAGTACCTCAGTGTGACTTTAACCAACCAAGTAAAAGATCTGTACAATAAGAACTTCAAGACACTGAGGAAAGAAATTGAAGAAGACCTCAGAAGATGGAAAGATCTCCCATGCTCATGGATTGGCAGGATTAATATAGTAAAAAATGGCCATTTTACCAAAAGCGATCTACAGATTCAATGCAATCCCCATCAAAATACCAATCCAATTCTTCAAAGAGTTAGACAGAACAATTTGCAAATTCATCTGGAATAACAAAAAACCCAGGATAGCTAAAGCTATCCTCAACAATAAAAGGACTTCAGGGGGAATCACTATCCCTGAACTCAAGCAGTATTACAAATCAATAGTGATAAAAACTGCATGGTATTGGTATAGAGACAGACAGATAGACCAATGGAATAGAATTGAAGACCCAGAAATGAACCCACACACCTATGGTCACTTGATTTTTGACAAAGGAGCCAAAACCATCCAATGGAAAAAAGATAGCATTTTCAGCAAATGGTGCTGGTTCAACTGGAGGGCAACATGTAGAAGAATGCAGATCGATCCATCCTTATCACCCTGTACAAAGCTTAAGTCCAAGTGGATCAGGGACCTCCACATCAAACCAGACACACTCAAACTAATAGAAGAAAAACTAGGGAAGCATCTGGAACACATGGGCACTGGAAAAAATTTCCTGAACAAAACACCAATGGCTTATGCTCTAAGATCAAGAATCGACAAATGGGATCTCATAAAACTGCAAAGCTTCTGTAAGGCAAAGAACACGGTGGTTAGGACAAAACGGCAACCAACAGATTGGGAAAAGATCTTTACCAATCCTACAACAGATAGAGGCCTTATATCCAAAATATACAAAGAACTCAAGAAGTTAGACCGCAGGGAAACAAATAACCCTATTAAAAATGGGGTTCAGAGCTAAACAAAGAATTCACAGCTGAGGAATGCCGAATGGCTGAGAAACACCTAAAGAAATGTTCAACATCTTTAGTCATAAGGGAAATGCAAATCAAAACAACCCTGAGATTTCACCTCACACCAGTGAGAATGGCTAAGATCAAAAACTCAGGTGACAGCAGATGCTGGCGAGGATGTGGAGAAAGAGGAACACTCCTCCATTGTTGGTGGGATTGCAGACTGGTACAACCATTCTGAAAATCAGTCTGGAGGTTCCTCAGAAAATTGGACATTGAACTGCCTGAGGATCCAGCTATACCTCTCTTGGGCATATACCCAAAAGATGCCTCAACATATAAAAGAGACACGTGTTCCACTATGTTCATCGCAGCCTTATTTATAATAGCCAGAAACTGGAAAGAACCCAGACGCCCTTCAACAGAGGAATGGATACAGAAAATGTGGTACATCTACACAATGGAATGTTACTCATCTATCAAAAACAACGAGTTTATGAAATTCGTAGGCAAATGGTTGGAACTGGAAAATATCATCCTGAGTGAGCTAACCCAATCACAGAAAGACATACATGGTATGCACTCATTGATAAGTGGCTATTAGCTCAAATGCTTGAATTACCCTAGATCCCTAGAACAAACGAAACTCAAGACGGATGATCAAAATGTGAATGCTTCACTCCTTCTTTAAATGAGGAAAAAGAATACCCTTGGCAGGGAAGGGAGAGGCAAAGATTAAAACAGAGACTGAAGGAACACCCATTCAGGGCCTGCCCCACATGTGGCCCATACATATACAGCCACCCAATTAGACAAGATGGATGAAGCAAAGAAGTGCAGACCAACAGGAGCCGGATGTAGATCGCTCCTGAGAGACACAGCCAGAATACATCAAATACAGAGGCGAATGCCAGCAGCAAACCACTGAACTGAGAATAGGTCCCCCGGTGAAGGAATCAGAGAAAGAACTGGAAGAGCTTGAAGGGGCTCGAGACCCCAAAAGTACAACAATGTCAAGCAACCAGAGCTTCCAGGGACTAAGCCACTACCTAAAGACTATACATGGACTGACCCTGGACTCTGACCCCATAGGTAGCAATGAATATCCTAGTAAGAGCACCAGTGGAAGGGGAAGCCCTGGGTCCTGCTAAGACTGAACCCCCAGTGAAGTAGACTATGGGGTGAGGGCCGCAATGGGGGGAGGGTTGGGAGGGGAACACCCATAAGGAAGGGTAGGGGGGAGGGGGATGTTTGCCCGGAAACCGGGAAAGGGAATAACACTTGAAATGTATATAAGAATTACTCAAGTTAATAAAAAAAAAGAAATACATATTGAATTTGCATATTGTCAGAAATTACTACACAGAGAAACTGAAAGCCAGTCTTTCTAAGTGTGAAGAGACTATACCATATCACAGTCACCATTATTCAATAAAAATACTTTCTCAACAGATATAGTTATGGTACAATTTATTCTGCTTTTTCTAGGATTTTAAAATTTTCTAGAGAGTGGAGATAAAGCTTATTTGGTAGAATGCTTGTCCTGACCTACATAATCCTGGGCCAAAGACCTGATGATACTTTCTTATAATCCCAGCACTGGAGGTCAAAGCAGGAGAATCTAGAATTCAAGGTTACTTTTAGCTACACAGTGAGGTCAACATGAGACCCTGTCCCAACGAACCCCAACAAGTGGGGCACATTCCTTTAATCTTATTAACAAGGAGGGCAGAGAAAAGAGGAGCTTGAGTTCGTTCATTTGGGGCTAACCTAGCCTACCGAATGAGTTTCAGACAAGCAAGAAATGCGCAGTGAGACTATATCCAAACAAAATCCCCCAAAGCAACAAGAACAATCTAAAACAAAGACCCAAGATAAAAACAATTATGTAAAATTATCCCAGTTACTTGTTATTATTGGATTTTATATTGGAAATAATACTGAGTTTATATTGGAAAACTTGGTTAACGATAAACATTCATGTTATGCATTTTGAATGCCAGGTACACGGTATGAATATGGTTCTAGAAATAGATTTCATCTTTGCCCCTAGGGAGCTTATGTTTGGTGGGTAAGAGGAAGATAAAAATGCTACAAAGCAGTTAACTCCTAACAGGCCTGGCAGAAATGAAGATATTCTAAAGAGATTCCTGTGTCTCTCAATTTGATTATCTGGCTGTTCAAACAGTGGACTTTAAAGAAATGGAAATTTTCCCAAGAGTCTCATGCTGACAGAAGAAAAAGCCTTCAGCTAGTCCTAATAATTCAACCTATCCCATCCAGGAGAAGGCTGCAGCCCAAACAATACGAGATTACTGGTGGTCTGGACTATACCTTGGCTAATACTCTTAGAAATGTATAACTTGACCCTCTATTTAAACTTTAATCTCACTTTAGGGCCCCAAAAATGAACTGGTGGCTGTGGTTCATTGACTCTCTTTTTCTATCTTCTCAACATGACCACATTGAATAATTCACCATGTTCTGCTTTCCACTTTTAATAATTGGCTTATTGAAGATGTGTACAAGTAGCCCTCTCTTTTTTCTTAATTTTTAAAAAAAGAATCTCTGACCCATAATTGTTTGTGTCTAAACGGACTTCAGAGACAAAAAATTGAGAAGGGACTGAGGGAAAGAGGGTAAAAATAAAAAAAAATTAAAAATGTATTCTCTTGTGTATTATATCCTGACCACAGTTACCCGTTCCTTCTCTACTCCCAGCCCTGTCTCCCCATCTGCTCCTCCTCCATGTTCCTTAAGAAAAGGACAGGTTTCCCAGGGATATCAAACATGGCATGTCAAGTTGCAGTCAGAGTAGGCATATCCCATCATATTAAGTCTAGATGAGGCAACCCAGTAGAAAGAGGAAAGGGTCTCAGCAGCAGGCAAGAGAGTCAGAGGCAGTCACTGCTCACACTGTTAGGAGTCTCATAAGAAGACCAAGCTACACAATCATGACATATGCAGAAGGCCAAGTCAGACCCATGCAGGCTCCCTCATTGTCAGTTCAGCCTCTGTGAGCCCCTTTAAACCCAGGTCAGTTGATTTTGTGGGTTTTCCTGTGGCATCTTTGACCCTTCTTGCTTCTACAGTTCTTCCTCCCTCTTTATTGCAGGATTCACCAAACTCCACCTAATGTTTGTCAGTGGGCCTCTGCATCTGTTTCCACCACTTGCTGGATGGAGTCTCTCTGATGATTATGTTAGGCTCCTATCTGTGAGGATATCAGAATGCTTTTAGGAATTTTTCGTTTTCCTTCTTTTTTTTTTTTGCCAGACATGTTTGGTTCTATTCTATGACATTGTCAGAGACCTAGGGTATCTGGCCTCTGGTTCTTGGCCTGCCTGGCATATCAGAGTGGGCTCCTTGCTTTGGCCTGAGTCTCAAGCTGAATAGTTATTGGTTAACCTTGACCACTCCCACAATTTCTTTGCCACCTTTGCCCCAGAACACCTTGCAGGCAGAACAGACTATAGTTCAAGTGTTTTGTGGCTGGGTGGGTGTCTTGACACATGGTTCTAATCACATGCTTCCTGCTCTGTTCAGCCAGGGTCGATACTGACCTCTTGGAGAAAAAGAGGAAGGTTGGGTAGGAATGAGCTATATTACCACATAGCTCTGACTATGAATCCACATACCACAGAGAGGGTAAATCCCTCTGCAAGCTCCTCAGATGCAGCGTGTTCACCCAGTGCCTATTGGCAGCTTTGGTTCCTCCCAAAGTTCCTCTCATGGCTTTAGCCTCCTAGGACAGAGATGAGAGTGGGTCTTCAGTGTTTGATTGCACTGAAGTTATGTTGAAGAACCTTAACTCTGACCTGTCAACAATCTTTGCTCTCCCTGCATGAGCAGGCCTTACTCAAACGTCAATATAAAACTTTACCACGAAATACAATCATATGATTCGATGGTTTTAAGTGGAGAATGGGCATTTGAAGCTGTCTTATACCCAGGTGACAGGGGTGAAGAATAAAGCAAAAGTGGGGTGTGCTATTTTATCATAAAATATTTTTAGAACCAGAAGTGGTTACAACTGGTTTTCTAGCCCAGAGAAAAAAATTACCAAACATATCAACTTTAAATGACATTTCCCTCATGAGTACTAATGAGGTAATGAGTACTCCTGGTCCACCGCTCTCTCTTTGTCCCTGTCTTTCTCATCTGAGGACTTTGCCATTTGTAATCTCTACCCATATCCTCCCTGCCTTTGCCTTGGCTTCTAGCTCCTGAATCATTTTTTCATTTCAAAGCGCTTGAGTGTTTGGGCAGGGATGGTGAACTTATTGATTTCAATATTATCATTGTCGCAGTCAGAGGGAAAGGTGAAGAGGGCTGAGACAGATGGAGGTGAAGTATGTGCTTAAGGACTTACTACCAACACTAATCCGCCAGGAACCAGAAGCAATCTGAGAATCTGCAGGCTTTGAAAGACTTCCAAGCTTCCCTCCTGTGCTGGTGAGCTTGCTGGCTGCTGCTGCTGACGGTGAGGCTCATAAACATCCCATGGGGGTCTGATTCATCCTTCCTCCCTCCAGCACCAGGGAAAGACTGAAGAACAGGGGAAATTTCCATCTGATGTATTGGATGATGGAAAGGAAGCTTCTCATTTAACATGACTTTGAATATTACAGCTTCTTGGTTTATCAGAGTCATTATGAATTGTTTAGAGCTAAATGTAGTATTAAGATTTTAATTATAATAATGTTCATGTATGAAATAATTTCTATATGGAAAGTACTCTCATGAGCACCATTTATTGATTGAACTAATGCCATGAAGTAGACACTATTACAGTTTTTGATATGTTATTACTTTAATAGGAGGAGAAACACTGAGAGTGAAGGGGGTTGATCAAACTCCGCACATAAGCAACAATGACCCCAGATCCTGAGCCCCATGGCAACCTTGTGTATTACTTCAGAGCGGGAATTTAGTTTCCCCAAGGTTAATGCTCTTTTTATTTGCTTTTTCTTCTGTTTGTGACCATTATCGTTTTTGAGTTCCTTCATTTTCAAACATGAAACTAAATAAATCAGGGGGCAATCTGTAACCTCTAGAAGCAGGTCTTCCAATCCAGAGCCTCAGGAACTTCTAAGCATAAACATCCTATCTTCGCTCGGCAAATATCATTATTATGTGTAAGTAAGAAAGCAGCACGTATACCAGAGGGGAGGAGATTAGTGAAGAATTTAGGGAAATGAAGTGACAATATTGAAGTTTTCAATGTTCTCACTGTCACATGGAAACTTCCATATATGCAAAGATACTGTCAGGATGTGCAGAACAGAATGGTTTCCTGTGGCATGTCAGAACCCAGAATGTTCTTCATAAACTTGAATGGATGAGGCAGTCACTAGTTTTTACATTGTGTAGGTTAGAAGACATTCCTTTCTCAGGCATTAGAATCAACCTTACCCAAGTGGTTTAATTTTTTTTCCCAGTCAACTCTACTTGTCCCTAAGATACTTTGTGCCATTACCAAATGCTCACTCCAGAGGTTTTCCCCACGTAATAGGGCAGTGAAGTTGCACATATGAGCTTCACAAACATTCACAAGATTTTGCAAACTCAAATCAATCCAGCATGGAGAGGAACAGTAAGCACAGGGTCCCACTCAGAGCAAGGAGCTCTTGGCTGGTAGCTGCTGGGAGAACGAGAATCAGTTTTTAAAGACTGTTGCCCCTAGTATTGTACTAAACTCTAGTTGATGATTCCACATCCTTGAGTCTGTGGACATCACAAATTGTACTTTATGTGTTTTTTAAGAAATAAGGACAAGAAAGAGGGTGGATAAGGAAAGGAGGGGTGGATCTTATAGAATTTGCGAGAGGGAGGGATATGATCAAAATGTATGAAATTCTCAAAGAATATTTAAAAAATAAAATATGAATAAAATGCTAATTCTTAGACTCCGTTTTCTACTGTAAATGCGATGTCTGTGTAACTATAGGTGTTTGATATAAGCTTTCACTGTGATTTGGGCCACTGGCTTAGTCTATGAAGAAGTAAAGGAGCCTCATTTCTCAGGGGCTCTGAATCCATCTTTCTTTTTTTTTTTTCCTTTTTTTTTTTTATTAACTTGAGTATTTCTTATATACATTTCGAGTGTTATTCCCTTTCCCGGTTTCCGGGCAAACATCCCCCTCCCCCCTCCCCTTCCTTATGGGTGTTCCCCTCCCAACCCTCCCCCCATTGCCGCGCTCCCCCCATAGACTAGTTCACTGGGGGTTCAGTCTTAGCAGGACCCAGGGCTTCCCCTCCCACTGGTGCTCTTACTAGGATATTCATTGCTACCTATGGGGTCAGAGTCCAGGGTCAGTCCATGTATAGTCTTTAGGTAGTGGCTTAGTCACTGGAAGCTCTGGTTGCTTGGCATTATTGTACTTTTGGGGTCTCGAGCCCCTTCAAGCTCTTCCAGTTCTTTCTCTGATTCCTTTAATAGGGGACCTATTCGCAGTTCAGTGGTTTGCTGCTGGCATTCGCCTCTGTATTTGCTGTATTCTGGCTGTGTCTCTCAGGAGCGATCTACATCCGGCTCCTGTCGGTCTGCACTTCTTTGCTTCATCCATCTTGTCTAATTGGGTGGCTGTATATGTATGGGCCACATGTGGGGCAGGCCCTGAATGGGTGTTCCTTCAGTCTCTGTTTTAATCTTTGCCTCTCCCTTCCCTGCCAAGGGTATTCCTTTTCCTCATTTAAAGAAGGAGTGAAGCATTCACATTTTGATCATCTGTCTTGAGTTTCGTTTGTTCTAGGGATCTAGGGTAATTCAAGCATTTGGGCTAATAGCCACTTATCAATGAGTGCATACCATGTATGTCTTTCTGTGATTGGGTTAGCTCACTCAGGATGATATTTTCCAGTTCCAACCATTTGCCTACGAATTTCATAAACTCGTTGTTTTTGATAGCTGAGTAATATTCCATTGTGTAGATGTACCACATTTTCTGTATCCATTCCTCTGTTGAAGGGCATCTGGGTTCTTTCCAGTTTCTGGCTATTATAAATAAGGCTGCGATGAACATAGTGGAGCACGTGTCTCTTTTATATGTTGAGGCATCTTTTGGGTATATGCCCAAGAGAGGTATAGCTGGATCCTCAGGCAGTTCAATGTCCAATTTTCTGAGGAACCTCCAGACTGATTTCCAGAATGGTTTTACCAGTCTGCAATCCCACCAACAATGGAGGAGTGTTCCTCTTTCTCCACATCCTCGCCAGCATCTGCTGTCACCTGAGTTTTTGATCTTAGCCAATCGCACTGGTGTGAGGTGAAATCTCAGGGTTGTTTTGATTTGCATTTCCCTTATGACTAAAGATGTTGAACATTTCTTTAGGTGTTTCTCAGCCATTCGGCATTCCTCAGCTATGAATTCTTTGTTTAGCTCTGAACCCCATTTTTAATAGGGTTATTTGTTTCCCTGCGGTCTAACTTCTTGAGTTCTTTGTATATTTTGGATATAAGGCCTCTATCTGTTGTAGGATTGGTAAAGATCTTTTCCCAATCTGTTGGTTGCCGTTTTGTCCTAACCACAGTGTCCTTTGCCTTACAAAAGCTTTGCAGTTTTATGAGATCCCATTTGTCGATTCTTGATCTTAGAGCATAAGCCATTGGTGTTTTGTTCAGGAAATTTTTTCCAGTGCCCATGTGTTCCAGATGCTTCCCTAGTTTTTCTTCTATTAGTTTGAGTGTGTCTGGTTTGATGTGGAGGTCCTTGATCCACTTGGACTTAAGCTTTGTACAGGGTGATAAGCATGGATCGATCTGCATTCTTCTACATGTTGACCTCCAGTTGAACCAGCACCATTTGCTGAAAATGCTATCTTTTTTCCATTGGATGGTTTTGGCTCCTTTGTCAAAAATCAAGTGACCATAGGTGTGTGGGTTCATTTCTGGGTCTTCAATCCTATTCCATTGGTCTATCTGCCTGTCTCTGTATGAATACCATACAGTTTTTATCACTATTGCTCTGTAATATGGCTTGAGTTCATGGATAGTGATTCCCCCAGAAGTCCTTTTATTGTTGAGGATAGTTTTGGCTACCCTGGATTTTTTGTTATTCCAGATGAATTTGCAAATTGTTCTGTCTAACTCTTTGAAGAATTGGATTGGTATTTTGATGGGGATTGCATTGAATCTGTAGATTGCTTTTGGTAAAATGGCCATTTTTACTATATTAATCCTGCCAATCCATGAGCATGGGAGATCTTTCCATCTTCTGAGGTCTTCTTCAATTTCTTTCCTCAGTGTCTTGAAGTTCTTATTGTACAGATCTTTTACTTGCTTGGTTAAAGTCACACCGAGGTACTTTATATTATTTGGGTCTATTATGAAGGGTGTCGTTTCCCTAATTTCTTTCTTGGCTTGTTTCTCTTTTGTATAGAGGAAGGCAACTGATTTATTTGAGTTAATTTTATACCCAGCCACTTTGCTGAAGTTGTTTATCAGCTTTAGTAGTTCTCTGGTGAAACTTTTGGGATCACTTAAATATACTATCGTGTCATCTGCAAATAGTGATATTTTGACCTCTTCTTTTCCGATCTGTATCCCTTTGATCTCCTTTTGTTGTCTGATTGCTCTAGCTAGAACTTCAAGAACTATATTGAATAAGTAGGGAGAGAGTGGGCAGCCTTGTCTAGTCCCTGATTTTAGTGGGATTGCTTCAAGTTTCTCTCCATTTAGTTTAAGGTTAGCAACTGGTTTGCTGTATATGGCTTTTACTATGTTTAGGTATGGGCCTTGAATTCCTATTCTTTCCAGGACTTTTATCATGAAGGGGTGTTGAATTTTGTCAAATGCTTTCTCAGCATCTAATGAAATGATCATGTGGTTCTGTTCTTTCAGTTTGTTTATATAATGGATCACGTTGATGGTTTTCCGTATATTAAACCATCCCTGCATGCCTGGGATGAAGCCTACTTGATCATGGTGGATGATTGTTTTGATGTGCTCTTGAATTCGGTTTGCCAGAATTTTATTGAGTATTTTTGCGTCGATATTCATAAGGGAAATTGGTCTGAAGTTCTCTTTCTTTGTTGTGTCTTTGTGTGGTTTAGGTATAAGAGTAATTGTGGCTTCGTAGAAGGAATTCGGTAGGGCTCCATCTGTTTCAATTTTGTGGAATAGTTTGGATAATATTGGTATGAGGTCTTCTATGAAGGTTTGATAGAATTCTGCACTAAACCCGTCTGGACCTGGGCTCTTTTTGGTTGGGAGACCTTTAATGACTGCTTCTATTTCCTTAGGAGTTATGGGGTTGTTTAACTGGTTTATCTGTTCCTGATTTAACTTCGATACCTGGTATCTGTCTAGGAAATTGTCCATTTCCTGAAGATTTTCAAATTTTGTTGAATATAGGTTTTTATAGTAAGATCTGATGATTTTTTGAATTTCCTCTGAATCTGTAGTTATGTCTCCCTTTTCATTTCTGATTTTGTTAATTTGGACGCACTCTCTGTGTCCTCTCGTTAGTCTGGCTAAGGGTTTATCTATCTTGTTGATTTTCTCAAAGAACCAACTTTTGGTTCTGTTGATTCTTTCTATGGTCCTTTTTGTTTCTACTTGGTTGATTTCAGCTCTGAGTTTGATTATTTCCTGCCTTCTACTCCTCCTGGGTGTATTTGCTTCTTTTTGTTCTAGAGCTTTTAGGTGTGCTGTCAAGCTGCTGACATATGCTCTTTCCTGTTTCTTTCTGCAGGCACTCAGTGCTATGAGTTTTCCTCTTAGCACAGCTTTCATTGTGTCCCATAAGTTTGAGTATGTTGTATCTTCATTTTCATTAAATTCTAAAAAGTTTTTAATTTCTTTCTTTATTTCTTCCTTGACCAGGTTATCATTGAGTAGAGCATTGTTCAATTTCCACGTATATGTGGGCATTCTTCCCTTATTGTTATTGAAGACCAGTTTTAGGCCGTGGTGGTCCGATAGCACGCATGGGATTATTTCTATCTTTCTGTACCTGTTGAGGCCCGTTTTTTGACCAATTATATGGTCAATTTTGGAGAAAGTACCATGAGGAGCTGAGAAGAAGGTATATCCTTTTGCTTTAGGATAGAATGTTCTATAAATATCCGTTAAGTCCATTTGGCTCATGACTTCTCTTAGTCTGTCGACATCACTGTTTAATTTCTGTTTCCATGATCTGTCCATTGATGAGAGTGGTGTGTTGAAATCTCCCACTATTATTGTGTGAGGTGCAATGTGTGTTTTGAGCTTTAGTAAGGTTTCTTTTACGTATGTAGGTGCCCTTGTATTTGGGGCATAGATATTTAGGATTGAGAGTTCATCTTGGTGGATTTTTCCTTTGATGAATATGAAGTGTCCTTCCTTATCTTTTTTGATGACTTTTAGTTGGAAATTGATTTTATTTGATATTAGAATGGCTACTCCAGCTTGCTTCTTCTGACCATTTGCTTGGAAAGTTGTTTTCCAGCCTTTCACTCTGAGGTAGTGTCTATCTTTGTCTCTGAGGTGTGTTTCCTGTAGGCAGCAGAATGCAGGGTCCTTGTTGCGTATCCAGTTTGTTAATCTATGTCTTTTTATTGGGGAGTTGAGGCCATTGATATTGAGAGATATTAAGGAATAGTATTTATTGTTTCCCTTTATATTCATATTTGGATGTGAGGTTATGTTTGTGTGCTTTCATTCTCTTTGTTTTGTTGCCAAGACGATTAGTTTCTTGCTTCTTCTAGGGTATAGCTTGCCTCCTTATGTTGGGCTTTACCATTTATTATCCTTTGTAGTGCTGGATTTGTAGAAACATATTGTGTAAATGTGGTTTTGTCATGGAATATCTCGGTTTCTCCATCAATGTTAATTGAGAGTTTTGCTGGATACAGTAACCTGGGCTGGCATTTGTGTTCTCTTAGGGTCTGTATGACATCAGTCCAGGATCTTCTGGCCTTCATAGTTTCTGGCGAGAAGTCTGGTGTGATTCTGATAGGTCTCCCTTTATATGTTACTTGACCTTTTTCCCTTACTGCTTTTAATATTCTTTCTTTATTTTGTGCGTTTGGTGTTTTGACAATTATGTGACGGGAGGTGTTTCTTTTCTGGTCCAATCTATTTGGAGTTCTGTAGGCTTCTTGTATGCCTATGGGTATCTCTTTTTTTAGGTTAGGGAAGTTTTCTTCTATGATTTTGTTGAAGATATTTACTGGTCCTTTGAGCTGGGAGTCTTCACTCTCTTCTATACCTATTATCCTTAGGTTTGATCTTCTCATTGAGTCCTGGATTTCCTGTATGTTTTGGACCAGTAGCTTTTTCTGCTTTACATTATCTTTGACAGTTGAGTCAATGATTTCTATGGAATCTTCTGCTCCTGAGATTCTCTCTTCCATCTCTTGTATTCTGTTGGTGAATCTTGTATCTACAGCTCCTTGTCTCTTCTTTTGGTTTTCTATATCCAGGGTTGTTTCCATGTGTTCTTTCTTGATTGCTTCTATTTCCATTTTTAATTCCTTCAACTGTTTGATTGTGTTTTCCTGGAATTCTTTCAGGTATTTTTGCGATTCCTCTCTGTAGGCTTCTACTTGTTTATTAATGTTTTCCTGTGTTTCCCTAAGTGTGTTCATGTCTTTCTTGAAGTCCTCCAGCATCATGATCAAATATGATTTTGAAACTAGATCTTGCTTTTCTGGTGTGTTTGGATATTCCATGTTTGTTTTGGTGGGAGAATTGGGCTCCGATGATGGCATGTAGTCTTGGTTTCTGTTGCTTGGGTTCCTGCGCTTGCCTCTCGCCATCAGATTATCTCTACTGTTACTTTGTTCTGCTATTTCTGACAGTAGCTAGACTGTCCTATAAGCCTGTGTGTCAGGAGTGCTGTAGACCTGTTTTCCTCTCTTTCAGTCAGTTATGGGGACAGTGTGTTCTGCTTTCGGGCGTGTAGTTTTTCCTCTCTACAGGTCTTCAGCTGTTCCTGTGGGCCTGTGTCTTGAGTTCACCAGGCAGCTTTCTTGCAGCAGAAAATTTGGTCTTACCTGTGGTCCCGAGGCTCAGGTTCGCTCGTGGGGTGCTGCCCAGGGGCTCTCTGCAGCGGCAGCAACCAGGAAGACCTGTGCAGCCCCTTCCGGGAGCTTCAGTGCACCAGGGTTCCAGATGGTCTTTGGCTTTTTCCTCTGGCGTCCGAGATGTGTGTGCAGGAAGCAGTCTCTTCTGGTTTCCCAGGCTTGTCTGCCTCTCTGAAGGTTTAGCTCTCCCTCCCACGGGATTTGGGTGCAGAGAACTGTTTATCCGGTCTGTTTCTTTCAGGTTCTGGAGGTGTCTCAGGCAGGTGTCCTGCCGCTCCTGGGCCCTCCCCCACGGGAGCCCAGAGGCCTTATACAGTTTCCTCTTGGGCCAGGGATGTGGGCAGGGGTGAGCAGTGTTGGTGGTCTCTTCCGCTCTGCAGCCTCAGGAGTGCCCACCTGACCAGGCGGTTGGGTCTCTCTCTCACCGGGTCTGGGAGCAGAGAGCTGCTGCGGGCTGGGATCCGCGGGTGTGGGACTTCTGGTAAACACAGAACGTGCCTGGTCCTAGAGAAATTCTGCTTCCTGTGTCCCAAGCTCACCAGGCAGCTTTCTTGCAGCAGAAAATTTGGTCTTACCTGTGGTCCCGAGGCTCAGGTTCGCTCGTGGGGTGCTGCCCAGGGGCTCTCTGCAGCGGCAGCAACCTGAATCCATCTTTCTTATGTGTGCTTGTCCTGACTTGTTTTGTACGTGTCAGTTGGGATTTGTTTGGTTTCTCTGCCTGCATTGAGACTTTAATATTCCAAACCTTTTAGCTTCTACTTCCCTTCTGTGCCCTCTTGCCTACCTGGGGCACTGATCCTTCTCTTTTTTTCCAAGAGACCGAAGTCTCACCCTACTTTCTTTAGTTCTCTGTGGAACTAAATTTATCTCCTGATATCTCAATACCTATAAATTTTCCAGCCTCTTGCTGTCTGATATCACCTTCATATCTTCTGGTCAAAGTCAACATGACAATAAAGTATTTGTTTCCATATTATCTGTGAGAAATACGGCCAGGGTTTTGAAATATATAAATTGATCCCCCTGGAAGCTGTAGCCACTTAAACAAAATACGCAGGCATTTACTTCATCAGTAAACTTGACCTTAACTGAGGGAAAAAGACAGGGCTCCAATTCACTGACCTCTTGATAATCTGGTATTCTGTTAAATGCATTAATTAGCAGCCTTCATTCACTCCCTACATTGTTTAGAGCATACTTGCTTTGATATCTGTTAGTACCTACGAAGTCTTTCCTGACTTTCCAGGTAGATACAGGTTTTCCTTTTCTGGGTCCCTACTTTATAATGGTGAATTAAACTTGACATTATAATCTCTATGAGAGTTGGCTAGTATCAGCCTCATATTCTTTGGCCACTTCCCTTGCAGTTGTAATGAACAAAAGTTTTCCTGCATGACAATGGCTCCCATTCAATGTCTATGTCTCTTGCCTTCTTTGTCTAAGTTCACTTCTTCCTAAGTACTTCCAAGATATTCCTTCAGGCAGCAGAGACCTTGACTGATGAGTCCCTTAGCTTCCTAATTTCATGAGGGACAATTCCTAGATACATTGTATATAAAATTCTTCGCATGTTGTAGTGGAAAGGTCCCTCAAGGGTACACAGAGTAACCCCCTTATTTGTGTTCCCAAGGTCACCATCCAAATAAATTAGCCATATTTATGTCTTTGTAACAGGGTCTCTTTGGGGAAAAAGCTAAACAGTTCACTTGCATGTGTTTATATGCGGATGCAACTTAATGCAAAATCTCCCTTTAGGCTCATAGCTGGGTACATGGTTGCCAGATGATGTGAATTTGAAAGTGATTGGATCCTGAGGGCTGTGACCTAAACAAAGTGTTAATCCCTTTGATGGACTTCTAAGATGATTCATTAATGGCAGGTGGTGGAAAATAGGAGGTAAGGACAGATTTTGGAGAAGTAGGTCACTTTCAATTTGTCCTGGGGTGAGGGGCTCTATCCTGCCAAGTCCTCTTCTTTTGTGCTTCTCTCTCTTCTCCTTAGCTACCTGTTCCTGGTTCCATGATATTTTGTCCAAGGGTATGAAGTTAAAAGAATCCTTTAAAACCATGAGGTCTTTCCTTTTCCCAAGGTATTTATGTCCAGTATTTGATTAAACCAACATAGATGGAAGGAATACAATATACATGCATTTGATTATACCATTGTAGATGTACCTAATAACAAATCATCTGTAGTTTTCCTCTTAGGCTAGACAGTATTCCTTCTGTAAGGGTTGCTTTTGTATCAAACTTATTTGCCTTACACTGATAGACACTCAACCAATATTTGTAAGAAAATGAACTGTCCTGCATTTTTAGAGACACAATGGCATCTGTGGAGCATTGTCAAACTGAAAAGTATATTCAAATGCTGACATTTTAGAATTATGATCATCTTAATGAAATAAAATAAAGTTACTTTAAAACTAAGAAATCTAATTTTCCACAGGCTTAATTTTAACTTTCTTTTCAAATTAACCCAATGGCTGTATCCATCTGTCTGTCTGCCTCTATCTATCTATCTATCTATCTATCTATCTATCTATCTATCTATCTATCTATTATCTATCTATTATCTATCTATCTATCTATCTATCTATCTATCTATCTATCTATCTATCTATCTATTTCAGAGATATAGTCTCACTATTGCTCTGCCTGGCCTGGAACTTAATATGTAGGCCAGGTTGGTCTTGAAATCCCAGAAATCTTCATGCCACTGTCTTTTGAGTATTAGAATTAAAGGCATGGGCCACCATGTCCAGTTTTACACTCCTTTGATTGAGTGAGTTTTCTCATTGTTTCTTTACATTTTGTCTGAATCAGGGTATTACTTGGTTCCTTCTCATAATCATAGATTGGCTCAACTTTGAAGTCAATCATGTGTAAATGACAGTGTTGCTAAGTGACACAGAGATACTGCTAATATATTGAGGACTTGTATTTTATTCAATTTAAATGTTTTTAAGTCTATCAGTCCTAGAGAAAAATTTAAAGTAATGAATCTCCTGGGTCTAAAATCTTTAAATATCTTCAATTGGAGAAATAACAAATTTTGGCGATTGTGTATCATTTATTAACATTTTCAGAAAACTGGCAGTTCTCAAGCAATAACATTAACAAGTAATTTATTCTAATTTTCATCTGGAATAAACAAGCAACAAATTAGACATCAGTTAACTCTTTCCTCATCCTTTTTTCTGCTTCATATTGGACTGCTTAATGACCTCAACAAGAAAGCACAAATCTTGCAGAAGAATGGCTGTACCAGTTGGCTTAGCAAAAATAGCAGAAAAGACTGAGGGGAAACAATTCAAACTAAAATTAGATGCACAGATTGACCAGAAAACAACCTCTAATGAATATTTATGATCTAAAATGTCACATTTTTCTATTTATCATATAAATTCTATACCAACATAAGCAATACTGTATTGACAAGGGCAATAAAACAGCTGAACTTACAAGAAGAGTTTTAAATAATTTATCTCAGAAACCTTGCTGCCACAGATACTGTTTTTAACAAATCTCTATGATGTCATGGAAGCTTAGGGCATCCCATTTTTTTCTTTAGGCAATGTCTCACTATATAGCCTTGGCTGTTCTGGAACTCTGTGTAAGTAAGGATCATCTCAAACTCAGAGACCCATCTGCCTCTGCCTCTTATATACTAGAATTAAAGACATGTTTAATGCTTCCTGATGGCGCCCTATTTTTATTTATTGAAGTATATTATGTGCTAAATATAAAAAGTTGATAGTCTTGTTAATAGTTTTTAAGATCACAAATCGATGTGGAGTAATTTAATGAACATTAAGAACTAAATAAGAAACTCAATATTTTCTTACTACTATCCTCTCAAAGAAGAGTCTAGGATTATAATATAGTCAATTAGATGAGAAGCAAATTAACTCTTAAAGAACTTTTTGATATTTATTTTTACCGATTTCCTTGATCTGACATTGTTCCTTCTTGTAGCTTAAGTTCCTAAGAGCAAGATCTTCACATCATTCTTGATAAATAGACATGATACAATTTCAAGGTTTTGAATGAATATGATTTATCCCTTTAAACACACACACACACACACACACACACACACACACACACACACCTGCCTTAACACTTGCCATGGAAATTCTTTTGAAAAGATAAAAGTAGAACTAAAAGGTTGTGATTTTTCCCAACTCAAAGAAACTGTCTTCTACAACAAATATGTCATTAATATTCAATTTTCCTGAAGAAAAACAGATTGCTATATCCAAATATAGTAGAACCTCAACAAGTGAACACATCAGCCCCAAAATCAATTGATCTAAAGACAATAACAATGATAAATATTTGTCTTGTTACTGTCTTTAGAGGACTATACTCTTTCTTGAGAAAAAATTCAAACAGTTTAAGGTATACTACCTTAATCTACTTAAGGTATACTACCTTAATCTACTTAATATACTTAAGGTATACTACCAGGTTAATCTTTTATCAAAGTACAAATCTAATCCATCTTGTGATTTGTGCACTACTCATCCAAATACACATTTGAATGGAAAGTCTTCTTATAAATTCTGTTTATGCATTAAAATTCTTGTCAGTAAGAAAGGGAAACCATCTGCAAGGGAGACTTTATTTCTAAACCAGCAGCCTGGTAATACTTTAATGGTGTTTTGAGGTTTTTAAGGCAGCATTTCCTTTGCATGACTCCTTTCATCCCCTATTCCCTTGAACAAATTGCTCTTCTTTTATTTAATCAGGAGTATTCATTGCTCCAGATAAGAGGTGGATGTAACAGAGAAGCAGAGGGTCTACTTACACTATCCTCAAAAGAAAGCCCTTTGAGTCACAAAACCTGTAATTCATTTCAAAATTTGAAATCATAAAGATTTTGAATGATTAATTTACTCACCACACCACAGCAAAGAGGGGTTGAAAAGCAGCATACATCCAGTATACTTAGCTATCAGGGATTATGGCGCTGTGATCTGGGCTCTGTAGCTTTGAGAAAAGACTTTGACAACGCTTGACATAATGTCCTTGAGGAAAATGTCTATAGATGATAATGACTTAAGGATATTCAAAGACTTATTGATATGTAGGTATCATCATTGAGCCAAGTTGCTAGTGACATTTGATCTTGTTTTATTTTGTCCAATAATATCTTAAATTTTAATATTTTAAATATTTTAAATCCAAAGATTTAAAGAGTTTGCCCGGTGAGCTTTGTAAGAGCATTGAAATTGGAGGTGGGAGAAACAATGCTAGGAAATGCTTGGCCAACTTAAATGAAACCAGTGAGGCAGGTATAATGAACCACCATCAACATGATAAAATATACATATATATATATATATATATGAAAGTCAAGTCACCTCAGTGAAGTCAGAGATTGTATTTTGTTGAATAAACAATAAAGAAAGAAATGAAAAAGAAAAGAAGAAGAAGAATGGCAGGGGGAATGGCTCAGTATGTCAAGTGCATACCTTCAAGCATGAGGACCTGAATATAATTCCTAGAATCTACAGAGAAAAAAAAGGCCAGGCATAGGCCTGGTCCTGTAAACCCAGTACTGTAGAGGTATAGGCAGTTTGAGCTCTGGGGTTTACTAACAAGACAACCCAACCCAACTCTCAAGCCCCATGCCAAAGTGAGACCCTACCTCAAACTAAAATAAATGGCATTCCTGAGGAAGGATATTTAAAGTTTCCTTCTGTCCTCCATATGCATGTACACACAGATGCTTGCATAATCCACATATATATCTACCCCATCACATGAATACACAGATACATGCACACAAATTATACAAGGACAAATGTTAAAACTTATATCAAGGGCGTAAGAAAAAATTAACTGTATAATTGAGAGGCTAGCTACGTTTACCTAATAGTCCATCCCTTGAAGAAGTTTGGGATGCAGTGCTGTGGGCCAGCCCCAACAGAGGTCTTCTTGTTGGTTCTTTTTGAGAGAGCAGAGGGGGAAGAGACTCTGCCAAGAGTAAGGCTTGGTCTTACTCTTGGGTATTTAGGGTTGCTGTATAATAATAAAAACTTTACTTATCTAAGTTTAAGTTATGTTGCTACTGTAGCTGACCTGCCTTCTGTGTTCCTCTAAGGTCAGAAACTGCAGGCTCTGGCACTTAGCACCTCATCCTAAAACAGCAGGAGATTTAAGTAAAGAATTGATTGCTGGAGCCTTTTTTCTTTTGTCCAGATGACTCTTGCTTGTCAGGGTAGGGGGACATTTGGAGCAATAGCCCTTTATTGAACCAAGAGAAGAGAATAAGACTCACAGAAGGAAAACCTTTTACATAAGTAAATATGCATAAATTCACACAAATCCATAAACAGACTCACTAATGTGCATTTATACATTTCCATTTAAACCAGTTGGGTCCATTTGCATCCATTCTCACAATTACACCCACACATTCATACTTACACATGCATATGGAGCCAAAGACCAAGCACCAGTGCAGAAAGAACTCACTCTTTCTGAATGAAAAATGAGTTCCAATCTTTATCTCATAGAGAAGTAAAAGCTCCTACCCTTTTAATGCTAAATGAATTAAACCTAAGTTTCTAAGAAAAAAACTTTGTTCCTTTTAATAAGACTAAGTCTGCCTTGTAATTAAGAAGGGACCTGTTCTGTCCATGGTAAGGAGAAGCCTGCCTATTCCTTCTGCTCTCTGCAGCCTTTTCTTTTTTTTTCCTCTTTCCCTCTGCATTCTATGCATTGCTCTCCTAGTTTTTTATGTTACCTATAGTTTCTAAGTTATTCCACTCTGCATTCTCCTTCTACTCTTGCTCTCTCCTCTTGTTCTGAAGTCACAACAATGGTCTTACTCTCAATGCCTTTTCTCCCAAAGTGATGCCTACACTTCTAAGTTCTTCTTGAGCTCAGTTCTGTCTTAAAAATCTTCTTAACTCAGTTCCTCCCAGCTCAGTCCTTCTCAACTCAGTTCTCTCTCTTCTCTTTGTCCTTATCAATGAAACATCTTTCAGAAGACATGATCACATGTTAAAAAGTTCACTAAAAGTTCACATTCAAAATCAAATATTTTTTGAATGTTTACATGCATATCTATTAGGAGTAATTATCTGGCTAATCCTTCGTCACCTGTCACAGCTCCACAGGTTCACAGAAAGTTAAAAATTATAACTAAGTTATTATTGAAGTTTTGTATAGATAAACCCAGTCAATATTTTATCTTCTGTCCTAGCACATATAATAAATCGTTAGTTTTCTTCTTATGACCTTTGGTTAACCTCTTGGAATGTGCTTTGAGTAGGAGAAGTCTGGTTACCATCTAAGAGCATGTGGTGATACATGGGAGACTGGCAGAGTTCTCTCATTGCAGTTTTGACTATTGGAAAAGGACCTAATAGCAGTCTCACTATAATAAAGCTTAATAATCACTGATGTAATTTTAGTAACTCTTATAGGACTTCTTAAGACTTAAGATTTAATTCATCATTAAGCTATACCTGAGGACTGTGGTCATTCTGGTCTTTATCTTTTCTGAGGGTTTTTAATAAATTATAGGACCTTTGGAATATACAGAGGTTTTGCTTATTTGTTTTTGATTTTGTTTTCCTTCAGGTGTATTTGGAATCGGGGAGGATCTGTACATGTGGAGACCAGATGTCAAGACCAGGTACATTCTTTGATTACTTTCCACATTTTAATATAATTTACTGAATTATTGTACTATTTGTGTGTGTGTGTGTGTGTGTGTGTGTGTGTGTGTGTGTACCATATGCACACAGTGCTCACAGTGACTAGAAGGTTCTTGCTCAAGGAACTGAACCCAGGTCTTTTACAAGATGACAATGATTTTAACCTCCAGGCTAACTCTACAGCCCCATTTTATTATTTAATTATGTGCATGCATGTGTGTCTATGTGCAGGCATTTGCATGTATATGCACGTGAGTTAAGATGCCTATGGAAGTCAGAAAAGATTATTTCATCCTTTAGAGCTACAGTTACATGTAATCGTGAGCTTTCTGACATGGAGTGAAGGAACCAAATTCTGGTATTATGCAATAGTAGTATGTGCTTTTAACAACTGACCCATCTCTTCAACCCAGGCCTATGGCATTATTTAGCAACTAAATAATTTTGCATGCTAGATGCTGTCCTTGGTACTGAAGACAATATTGAATAAGAGTTAAACATGGAGTTTCTGGTAAATGTAGAGATGATATGGGGTCTTTGCTGGCTAACATCACTTGAAGAACTGACATGTAGAGAAGTTATCTCAGCATCCTATGACTCCAGGGAATTAGGCAAAATGAATAGGGATGCAGATTTTGATTTCAACATATGGTCCCAAGCAAAGAATACAGGTAGGGTTAAAGTAATTTCTCATAATGCATCCAAGTCAGGAGTGTGCCTGCCTGGGTAAATGATGTAAGGGAATACTTAGCACAATACCTGGCATGTTACAGCTGCTCAAGGAATGGAGCAAAATGGTTGCTTGGAGGAGTCTTATATCTCTGTTGAGTAGGTGATAGATGATTCTTGAATTCTAAAGGAACAAGAATTATTTGTCATGGTTTTATTCTCTGTGACTGTTTTTGAACTTAACAGGTACTGGTGATCTTTGGAAATCTAACAAATGAGTGAGAGGTTTATGGAATTTCCAAGGTTGAATGACAATTAGTGTGACGGTATATAGTTATATACGGTTGGTGCTTTAATGGTTAAAGAATTGCTATGTTAAATAAATGCATGTCGAGTTCAGATAGGTATTTCTGTTTTGAATTTTAGGGCTAAAATGATTTTATTTTATATCATTTTTATCTTTCCCTTTGCTAGTTATTAAATACTACCTTAGCACTTGGGATTTAACATTTTATAGAATGTCAACATTAAGTATCTTGTGGACTTACTGAAATTCTATAGAGGATTTGTGATTCCATTTTTCAAATAGATGATTCATTCTCCAAGTAAAAGCTTTCAAGCCTCAGATCATGCTGTTTTAACCTATATTATTATGAAGCATGTAGTATTTTTCTTCCATTTACGATGGTCTTTTGCTCCCAGCTTTCTATCCTTTATCTCCTTTGTTCTCCAGATAGATATTATTTTTCTTGATATCCTTTCTTATTACACCTTTATCCTCACGAAACTTATTCTGGAAATAACTGATACATCCCACTACTCTCACAAACTGAGTGAGCCCTTTCTTGTTCCCTCTTAATGTCCTAGTCAGAGACTGCCATATTGTATTTAATGCACATGAAAGTTTAGCATGTGTTTATGATTTCCAATGTACAAAGGAAGAAAGGAGACTCAGAGTGAGTTATTAACTCAGCACTAGTCCACTTATTAGACCAGGTGCTAGTCTATGTTTGTTAAATCTCTGCATATAAATGTGTACCTATTAGGTATGAATACAGGTATGACAATGTGGTTGAAGGACAGTAGAGAACTTCAAGTGTTGTCCCTCACCTTCTACTTTGAGATAGGGTAAAGCAGTGTAGACTGACCAGGAACTTCCAGGGATTCTCTGTACCTGGCTTTCATCTTCCTGAAGGAGCCCTGAGATTATAGACATCTATTACTGTACCCTGTTTTGTGTGGTTCCGAACATTCTGCCATGCCCACAGCAAGTGCTTTTCCTGATCAACATCTCCCCACCATCACATTTTATGGACCATGTGCAACAAACTTTGAAATGAAAACTACAAACATGAAAAATAAAGAAAGGTAAAACTACGACTTGTTCTGATTTTTCAAAAATGTTGCATGTCTCTTTACTGTTGTTAATCATAAACACTGAGAGGTTTATGATCTGGTTATGGGACTCCACTGAGGCTAGAAATACTTTTCAGAACTTTGAGGCCAGTCTCTTTGTTTTAAGGTACCTTATTTCATTCAAGGAGACATACTTGACCAATAATCTAGTGAGAGCCAGAGCTTATACTTCTAAATTCCAGAAGTGTTCCTGCAGAACTCACAACAACAGAACTATGGATACCTGCCTACAATAGATACTGCGTCCAAGCCGGACACAAGAGTAGAGATACATTTTGATAGTTCTGCCATAAAAAACAGTCTTGAGTTTTGGATTAAGCAAGTGTTTGGAAAGTGTTTCTAAGCCCCCTGGAGGAAGGCACTTTCTAAATAAAAGTTTCATTTGATCTTTTAAAAATGTTTATTTTAGAGATGCATCCTTTTGTAAAATATTTACATGGGACCTCACGGCAAACAATCACATTAGTATTGCTAAAGATCTGAAATTTACTTAACCAAAATTGTTTGCTTTTCTGGGTCTAACCAGCAGGATTTCCCCAAATCCAAAAGAGATAAAGGGATTTCCTTACAAAGCCTGTTCAAGAATCAGATAGGCATTTGGAAAGGGCAATCCTAAAATAAGACCCATTTAGATTAAGAACTTTCTTAAGATCTTGACTTGAAGAGTCTGCCTCAGCTCAAATACCTGTGAAATGAGCAAATAAGCCACAATTTCCCTAGAATGCTATGCCAGGATCTCAGTTAAGTTTGGGAGTTGGAAAGAATATTTTAGCAGATTTTCTGGGACTTCAAAAGAGAGAATAGATACAGGGATTGCCTGATTTATCAAAAGAAACAAATGAAGAAAAGACATTAGAGGTGAGCCTGAGATGTCAAAATATTATTTCTGTTTGCAGCAAGCCCCATGATAGAGATATTTTGAGTAGCAAACAACCCCTCTTGCTCCTATGAGCATATTTTGAATAAATCTCCTGGGAAATCATAAGGAGCAGTTTCGTTAAGATAAAAGGAGAGCTCGCTGGGAAACCCCCCATAGTGAAACAGAGCCAGCATCAGTCTGGGTATGTAATCAGGAGTACTAGCTGTGGGACTCAATGCCCGTCTGCACAAGCAGCTTGAGATAAACCACGCACCCAATCTGGACCTCAATTTTTCCCTTTCTAATGCTTCTCTGGTTTGCTGTTGACCGACATCATCTCTTAGTTGACTGTGGCTCTTTCCCAGACTTACCCTCTTGCCCTCACCTTCCATAGACCCTGAATCTTTATGAGCTGCTGTTTCTTTCTATCCTTGTAAATGATATTTATAAGACACAAGGCACACATATAAATTCATCACGTTTTTAATCACTTTTCCTATGCATCTAAAATTATATCCAGTAAAACCTACTTTATTGTGACCTTATCAAAAATCTTTCTTTGCTCTCTTTCAGAAAAATAAAATAAAAAAGGTCATTAAAAAAAAGTCTTTAAGCCAGGTTTACAACTAGAATGGTTTGATTTCTTTAACTCTTCAAGCATCACAGTAGTGGTAGCCAGCTAATTCTAAATGGTGTAATAATGACATTTTAAAATGTATTAATTTTGGCATGGGTAACAGTGTGATAGCCGTGGTTATAGTGTAAGTTTGGAGACAATTAGGTCGATTTCTTTAAGAGTTGTCTACATTTGAAGCTCTGTCAATTGGTTTTTTTTTTTATTAACTTGAGTATTTCTTATATACATTTCGAGTGTTATTCCCTTTCCCAGTATCCGGGCAAACATCCCCCTCCCCTCTCCCATTCCTTATGGGTGTTCCCTTCCCAACCCTCCCCCCATTGCCGCCCTCCCCCCACCAGTCTAGTTCACTGGGGTTTCAGTCTTAGCAGGACCCAGGGCTTCCCCTTCCACTGGTGTTCTTACTAGGATATTCATTGCTACCTATGAGGTCAGAGTCCAGGGTCAGTCCATGTATAGTCTTTAGGTAGTGGCTTAGTCCCTGGAAGCTCTGGTTGCTTGGCATTGTTGTACATATGGGGTCTCGAGCCCCTTCAAGCTCTTCCAGTTCTTTCTCTGATTCCTTCAACGGGGGTCCTATTCTCAGTTCAGTGGTTTGCTGCTGGCATTCGCCTCTGTATTTGCTGTATTCTGGCTGTGTCTTTCAGGAGCGATCTACATCCGGCTTCTGTCGGTCTGCACTTCTTTGCTTCATCCATCTTGTCTAATTGGGTGGCTGTATATGTATGGGCCACATGTGGGGCAGACTCTGAATGGGTGTTCCTTCAGTCTCTGTTTTAATCTTTGCCTCTCTCTTCCCTGCCAAGGGTATTTTTGTTCCCCTTTTAAAGAAGGAGTGAAGCATTCACATTTTGATCATCCATCTTGAGTTTCATTTGTTCTAGGCATCTAGGGTAATTCAAGCATTTGGGCTAATAGCCACTTATCAATGAGTGCATACCATGTATGTCTTTCTGTGATTGGGTTAGCTCACTCAGGATGATGTTTTCCAGTTCCAACCATTTGCCTACGAATTTCATAAACTCGTTGTTTTTGATAGCTGAGTAATATTCCATTGTGTAGATGTACCACATTTTCTGTATCCATTCCTATGTTGAAGGGCATCTGGGTTCTTTCCAGGTTCTGGCTATTATAAATAAGGCTGCAATGAACATAGTGGAGCACGTGTCTTTTTTATATGTTGGGGCATCTTTTGGGTATATGCCCAAGAGAGGTATAGCTGGATCCTCAGGCAGTTCAATGTCCAATTTTCTGAGGATCCTCCAGACTGATTTCCAGAATGGTTGTACCAGTTTGCAATCCCACCAACATTGGAGGAGGGTTCCTCTTCCTCCACATCCTCGCCAGCATCTGTTGTCCCCTGAGTTTTTGATCTTAGCCAATCTCACTGGTGTGAGGTGAAATCTCAGGGTTGTTTTGATTTGCATTTCCCTTATGACTAAAGATGTTGAACATTTCTTTAGGTGTTTCTCAGCCATTCAGCATTCCGAATTCAGCTGTGAATTCTTTGTTTAGCTCTGAACCCCATTTTTTAATAGGGTTATTTGTTTCCCTGCGGTCTAACTTCTTGAGTTCTTTGTATATTTTGGATATAAGGCCTCTATCTGTTGTAGGATTGGTAAAGATCTTTTCCCAATCTGTTGGTTGCCGTTTTGTCCTAACCACAGTGTCCTTTGCCTTACAGAAGCTTTGCAGTTTTATGAGATCCCATTTGTCGATTCTTGATCTTAGAGCGTAAGCCATTGGTGTTTTGTTTAGGAAATTTTTTCCAGTGCCCATGTGTTCCAGATGCTTCCCTAGTTTTTCTTCTATTAGTTTGAGTGTGTCTGGTTTGATGTGGAGGTCCTTGATCCACTTGGACTTAAGCTTTGTACAGGGTGATAAGCATGGATCGATCTGCATTCTTCTACATGTTGACCTCCAGTTGAACCAGCACCATTTGCTGCAAATGCTATCTTTTTTCCATTTGATGGTTTTGGCTCCTTTGTCAAAAATCAAGTGACCATAGGTGTGTGGGTTCATTTCTGGGTCTTCAATTCTGTTCCATTGGTCTATCTGTCTGTCTCTGTACCAATACCATGCAGTTTTTGTCACTATTGCTCTGTAATATTGCTTGAGTTCAGGGATAGTGATTCCCCCTGAAGTCCTTTCATTGTTGAGGATAGCTTTAGCTATCCTGGGTTTTTTGTTATTCCAAATGAATTTGCAAATTGTTCTGTCTAACTCTTTGAAGAATTGGATTGGTATTTTGATGGGGATTGCATTGAATCTGTAGATTGCTTTTGGTAAAATGGCCATTTTTACTATATTAATCCTGCCAATCCATGAGCATGGGAGATCTTTCCATCTTCTGAGGTCTTCTTCAATTTCCTTCTTCAGTGTCTTGAAGTTCTTATTGTACAGATCTTTTACTTGCTTGGTTAAAGTCACACCGAGGTACTTTATATTATTTGGGTCTATTATGAAGGGTGTCGTTTCCCTAATTTCTTTCTCGGCTTGTTTCTCTTTTGTGTAGAGGAAGGCTACTGATTTTTTGAGTTAATTTTATACCCAGCCACTTTGCTGAAGTTGTTTATCAGCTTTAGTAGTTCTCTGGTGGAACTTTTGGGATCACTTAAATATACTATCATATCATCTGCAAATAGTGATATTTTGACTTCTTCTTTTCCGATCTGTATCCCCTTGACCTCCTTTTGTTGTCTGATTGCTCTGGTTAGAACTTCAAGAACTATATTGAATAAGTAGGGAGAGAGTGGGCAGCCTTGTCTAGTCCCTGATTTTAGTGGGATTGCTTCAAGTTTCTCTCCATTTAGTTTAATGTTAGCAACTGGTTTGCTGTATATGGCTTTTACTATGTTCATGTATGTGCCTTGAATTCCTATTCTTTCCAGGACTTTTATCATGAAGGGGTGTTGAATTTCGTCAAATGCTTTCTCAGCGTCTAATGAAATGATCATGTGGTTTTGTTCTTTCAGTTTGTTTATATAATGGATCACGTTGATGGTTTTCCGTATATTAAACCATCCCTGCATGCCTGGGCTGAAGCCTACTTGATCATGGTGGATGATTGTTTTGATGTGCTCTTGGATTCGGTTTGCCAGAATTTTGTTGAGTATTTTTGCGTCGATATTCATAAGGGAAATTGGTCTGAAGTTCTCTTTCTTTGTTGTGTCTTTGTGTGGTTTATGTATAAGAGTAATTGTGGCTCCGTAGAAGGTATTCGGTAGTGATCCATCTGTTTCAATTTTGTGGAATAGTTCGGCTAATATTGGTATGAGGTCTTCTATGAAGGTTTGATAGAATTCTATTTCCTTAGGAGTTATGGGGTTGTTTAACTGGTTTATCTGTTCCTGATTTAACTTCGGTACCTGGTATCTGTCTAGGAAATTGTCCATTTCCTGAAGATTTTCAAGTTTTGTTGAATATAGGTTTTTATAGTAAGATCTGATGATTTATTGAATTTCCTCTGAATCTGTTGTTATGTCTCCCTTTTCATTTCTGATTTTGTTTATTTGGACGCACTCTCTGTGTCCTCTTGTTAGTCTGGCTAAGGGTTTATCTATCTTGTTGATTTTCTCAAAGAACCAACTTTTGGTTCTGTTGATTCTTTCTATGGTCCTTTTTGTTTCTACTTGGTTGATTTCAGCTCTGAGTTTGATTATTTCCTGCCTTCTACTCCTCCTGGGTGTATTTGTTTCTTTTTGCTCTAGAGCTTTTAGGTGTGCTGTCAAGCTGCTGACATATGCTCTTTCCTGTTTCTTTCTGCAGGCACTCAGCGCTATGAGTTTTCCTCTTAGCACAGCTTTCATTGTGTCCCATAAGTTTGGGTATGTTGTACCTTCATTTTCATTAAATTCTAAAAAGTTTTTAATTTCTTTCTTTATTTCTTCCTTGACCAGGTTATCATTGAGTAGAGCATTGTTCAATTTCCAAGTATATGTGGGCATTCTTCCCTTATTGTTATTGAAGACCAGTTTTAGGCCGTGGTGGTCCGATAGCACGCATGGGATTATTTCTATCTTTCTGTACCTGTTGAGGCCCGTTTTTTGACCAATTATATGGTCAATTTTGGAGAAAGTACCATGAGGAGCTGAGAAGAAGGTATATCCTTTTCCTTTAGGATAGAATGTTCTATAAATATCCGTTAAGTCCATTTGGCTCATGACTTCTCTTAGTCTGTCTACATCTCTGTTTAATTTCTGTTTCCATGATCTGTCCATTGATGAGAGTGGGGTGTTGAAATCTCCCACTATTATTGTGTGAGGTGCAATGTGTGTTTTGAGCTTTAGTAAGGTTTCTTTTACATATGTAGGTGCCCTTGTATTTGGGGCATAGATATTTAGGATTGAGAGTTCATCTTGGTGGATTTTTCCTTTGATGAATATGAAGTGTCCTTCCTTATCTTTTTTGATGACTTTTAATTGAAAATTGATTTTATTTGATATTAGAATGGCTACTCCAGCTTGCTTCTTCTGACCATTTGCTTGGAAAATTGTTTTCCAGCCTTTCACTCTGAGGTAATGTCTGTCTTTGTCTCTGAGGTGTGTTTCCTGCAGGCATCAGAATGTAGGGTCCTCGTTGCGTATCCAGTTTTTTAATCTATGTCTTTTTATTGGGGAGTTGAGGCCATTGATGTTGAGAGATATTAAGGAATAGTGATTATTGCTTCCCTTTATATTCATATTTGGATGTGAGGTTATGTTTGTGTGCTTTCATTCTCTTTGTTTTGTTGCCAAGACGATTAGTTTCTTGCTTCTTCTAGGGTATAGCTTGCCTCCTTATGTTGGGCTTTACCATTTATTATCCTTTGTAGTGCTGGATTTGTTGTCAATTGGTTTTTAATGTTAATTCTTTCAATCCAAATCAGTCTATAAGATTGAGTAAAGGATAAAAAAATTCTAGTTTGTTACATTAAAAATATATACACTATACTAACATATTTTGGCTACGATATAAACTAAATGCTTTTAAGCTTCTGGATCATGCCTTATTAGCATGTGGTAATATTAGCATATTGGGTCCCACCCAGCATTTTAAAAACTAGGTCAGGATAGGAATATCAGCTACCCAATAATAACAATTCTTATTTACTTGCGAAGGTTTATATAAACCCCCACATATCCATGTGTATTTACACACGTATGTATGCATATATGTTTTTGTACCCTCACATTGCAAATTTTATTTTTCTGGGTTTCTTGGATTCATCTTTGGAAATGGACTCTGAGGTGAAGATTTGTGTGGACTGAGTTTATCAGAAAATAATCTGTGTGGGTCATACAGAAGGAAGGATCACTGTGCCACCAAAGACAGATGTGGAGAGTGGTTGCTGACTTGGATAGTTGTCTTGCTTTCCCAGTCTGAAGGTGCTGTGCTTTGAGTTCCCAGAGTTTGTACAGCAGGAAAAATATAAGCCCTAACTTTTATGGAGATCATCTAGAAGGTTCCTGCAACTTCCACATAGCTATGACCTAGTACTCTGCCCTTCATAGAAAGCTTCATCCAGAGTAAATGTTCTTGACCTCACCATTATTGAAATTTAGGAAAAATTCAATATGTGAAAAGTCTCTGCTATGGGCACCATCCTTTGCTTTGCAGGATCAGAAAAATCTTCAGTTTTAATGGATGACTACTAACAACATTCAAATCTCATCACCCCATCCCAATTTTCCTTTTCTCAAAAACAAAAACAAACAAACAAAAAACCCCACAAAATCTAGAAATACAAGGCTCTACCTTGTATCCAGGGAGAAGTTCAAGTCAAGCACCCTAGGACCACGGTGGGACTCTTCATCTTATCTCATCTTGTAAACACAGTGATATTTCATATCAGTTTTAGGCTACCTTGAGTACCATCCACTTGTACCTTCCATTTGTACTACTAGACATTCCCTAAGTTATTGGAAGGTGTGTGTGTATGTGTGTGTGTGTTTGTGTGTGTGTGTGTGTGTGTGTGTGTGTGTGTGTGCATGTGCAGGGTTAGGGAGAGAGAGAGAGAGAGAGAGAGAGAGAGAGAGAGAGAGAGAGAGAGGAGAGAGCACTTTAATTGTGGTCGTATGACATTCAGCAGTATCTGACTTTTGTTCACTAGCTTCTCAAACTATAATAACCAGAATATCCCCAAATGTTGCAATATTCTGTGGAGAGCCCAAATCAACTCTGGTTGTGAACCACTGTTGTGGGATACACATGAGTGTTTAGTGAGCAGGCTACTGAAATTAAGACTTAAGTCCAGCATTCTTTCTCTGAGTATTTTTGTATAATGGTTAGAAAAAAATCTATAATAACTCTTATATTCTCCTGAGTTAACAGATTCACCAAGATCATTTTGTGGGTTCTTTCTGATAAATTAGGATTCCTGATTTTTTCCCTCTAGTGTATCTATGAGATGAGAGTGGGTGGTCTGGTGACAAACCTGGCTGGAGGCTTTAAACTTAGATTGTTTTATTTATGGGGCACATCAGTTCCTTCTCTGGAAGACACATAAAGTCATTTAGGCCCAGCAAAATAACATCATGGGCTGATTTGCACTTGGCTGCTATTTTTAAATTCTGTTTTATGGAGGGGGAGTAAAGGAAACTAGCATAGTTGGATTTTAATCACTAGACTCTCAACCTCCCTGCCTGGAAACTATTATACCACTGCAAACACTGGAAACTACACAGAGTAAAAAATAAGAGCAGCGGAGCTAAAGGAGTGGTGTTTATAGGTAATGGCTCAGGACTTCTCTTCTGACAATTAGACAGCAGTATTGCACACTTCGTTGCCATCGCCTTAATTGTTAAATGCATGCTTGCTCTAAATTAAACAGGTTGAAATGACCTGGAATTGGGTTGGTCCATTGCATCAGACTCTATCAATTGTTACTTTCAAATATGTATTTGTGATGTAAGAATAAACTCCATGTACCTTTTACTTGGATTTGAATGCGACGTGCTCCCAATAGATTCTGGTGGTTTTCTTCCTGGGCTGGTGACAGTTTTGGAAGGCTGTGGACCCTTTAGAAAGTAGAATCTTGCTAAATGAAGCAGGTCCCTAAGAATGATATTGAATTTTTATACTGCAACCCCTTTCCTATTTTACTCTCATTTCCTGATTGTTGTCTTTAATGATGCTTGTCACCTCATGTTTCTACTGCCTTGTCTTCACCACTTGTGATAAACTGTGTCCCATCTTAAAATGTGGATCAAAACACACTCGTGCTCCCTCAAGTGCCAAAAGTGCTTTGATCAAAGCCCTGAGAAAAACAAATACCTCTTTTATAGACATACATCTATGCTCTTTGGTAATAAATTCTATTTGCGTGATTTGAAAATGAGAAATCATTCAACTTCTGTGACATTTAGAAAAATACTAAAACAATATGATTTTAAGTGAACACGTGTATTAATTACTCTTAAACATTATGTGCTTGTTCACATGTATGTATATGTGTGTGTGTAGGACAGAGAACTACCTCAATCTTGTTACTCCAGTGCTGTTTCCTTAGTTTGGAGTCAGTTTCTCAGAGGTTTAGAGCTCACCAGTAAGCCTAGGCTGTCTGGTCTGCTAGTAGGGAGCTCAGGTGTTCCACTTGTCTTCACATCTAGAGCTGGGATTCATATACCCGTAAGAGCTTATAAATATGGATTCTGAAGTGGGTGTTATGAAGATCAAATTCAGTTCTCCATGCTTATCAGGCAAGCATTTTTATCAGAAGGAGCCATCTGCTCACCTGTTATACAAACTGTTATATTAGCCTTGCATATTTGGGATACTCAACCCAGGGCTGATTTCACTGACGAAAACATAGGTTTTAATAGGGAAATTACTTGCTTATGAGTTAGATACTCTCCAGTTGTTGGGCTTGGATGTTCTGGATACACTGAAGATAATTTCAAGCACACATGTTCCTCAAACTACAACCGGGCTATGTCATAGTAATGCATCGTAAGTTGAAAATAGCTTCACTTGAAGATGCATATGCTCTGTCTAACCTACTGAATATCATAAGTTCACAGCACACTGAACTGAGGAGGGTCTGTCACCCCTTTCCATCATCATGGGGCTGCGTGATGACTGTGAATCATGCTGCTGTAGATATTTGTATACCAGTCTCTATAATGTCTTCATTTGTCTTCAGTATATGCCTAAGAGGAGCATTGCTGGTTATAGAGTAATTCTATTTGGCCATTTGAACAATTACCAAATTCTTTCCCAAAGTGAGTCCACCATTTTGCATCCTTACTAGCAATGGTTCGAATTTAATGTCTCTATTCTCCCCAATACCTGGCTTTTAAGGTGTAGTCCTCCTTATACATATGGCATGTGGTGTTAGTGTACATTTGAATTAAATTTTCTCGGTGACTTTCAATGCACAGAATCCTTCCATCTGTCCATTAACTCTTTGCAGAAGTGTCCATTCATATTTTTGTCCATTATTAAATTAAACTACCTACCCTTTTCCTTATTGAGTTGTATGTATTTTTATGTATTGCAAATAGAAATCCCTTATAAAAATGATTTACACCAAATATGTTTAATTTATTTTCAACTTCCTATGAAGAAGATATTGTTCTCAAACTGATAACAAACCTTGTCTCAGGCTGTGTGTGTCTTAGTGAGATCGTAACTCATATTTAAAATATTGTACGATAAATATTACAGCCCATGGATGAGAACTTCTGGAGACACAGAGGTAATAATTCCTCAGAAGGTGATAAAACAATAATATTTTTATAACAGCTATGCTAACAACTGGAATGGCTGGCAGTTATAGAACTTACTGAGTAAGTAGCAGATATGGAGTTTGTGTATGAAAATTAAATGAACTGTAATGGTACTTTTCTAGAAAACCTGTCCCGTGTTTTCTAATTGAAGGATTATATTTAAAATTACATGTAATTCAATCTAGGTGAGAAAATAAATTTTGATTATTTGCATACAAGTCACAATGGGTGAGAACAAAAACAAAGTTGGCCCTTACTCTAGGAAAGGAAAGGATATGTACACAAAGTACTGAATACAGTTCTACAAAGGCCGACTAGAACTATAACCCTTTTTAAAAAATGGTGAAGTGGAAAAGTAATTAAGGGCAATGGTAACTTTTGAGGTTAAAGAGGTTCTCTACAAGGAGATAATAATCGAACTTTCTCTTGTAGTATGGGGAAAATTCTTGAGGACAAAATGAACATTGGTAAGCTGATAATTTATTATTTATGACTATAGTTTAATATCAGGTTGATGTGAGATAAATAAACTGGGGTTATCTTGGGAAGTCTGGAAGTAGAACCTTGGGAATTAGAAGATTCCTTCCAGCATAACAGGGGAAAAAACTATAGGCAAAGTTCAAAGATGGCAATAGTTTATTTTTAAAGGGCAATAACATATACAAGAACTTTAGTATGCTTACCTAGACTCTTACCCTGAGGGATCATGTCTAGTGAACTGTGTCCTTTCTCCCTGAGTGGTCTCAACTGACATTTCATACCAATTTCCCACACCACCTTCTTGAGAAAGATAAGGGCTAATGCTCCTGGAGAGCAAGAGGAGATGGGGACTTTGCATACTCCATGGTCAGAAGGTTGGATGCTGGGGTCATCATTGCATTCCCCCTCCCATCTTCAGGCATGATCTGTTTCCTCTTGTATGCCATTTTCTTAATTCTTAGTCTGACCTATCCCTCAAATCTCCCCTTTCCTAACTTAGCTTCCTACCCCCGCCCCAAGAAACCAGTCTGGAAATTTCTTCCACCTCCAGCTTCTATCAGCTAATTATTGAGTCCTTTTTTTCCAAGTGAATATGAGCTGATGGTGCATTATAAAATGGCCACACAATTATTCTTCTGTGGTTATTACATCAGCACAACCAGATCAGTGGTGGTTATATTGAACAACTTCATGAACAAAGGACATGTTTGTTTTTAGTGAAATCCCCACGGTTCAATCAAAGAAGTAGACAAACTAAGTTTCAACAAAAATCATTTAATGTATCACATTTAGCAAAAGAACTAGCTGTCTACAAAAGAGGAATTAATAAGAACTGAAAATGTGAAGACAAACACAAAAGATGGTGTGTGTGTGTGTGTGTGTGTGTGTGTGTGTGTGTGTGTGTGTGTGTGTGTTTCCAAGAGCACTCTTCATATTCTTTTTGGAAATAGAGTCTCTCATTCACCGGGAACTCACAGAATGGCTGGTTTGCAACAACCAGGAATAGATTTATGAGCTTATGAGCATGCACCACCATTTCTAGCTTGTTCATATGGATTCAGTAGATCAAAACTTAGGTCCCCATGCTTGCCTGAGAAGTCCTTTATTAACTGAATTTTCTCCCCTGCCCAGGGATTTTTAATGAATAAAAACGGGATAAAGTCTAGAGAGATGAATAAGTGGTTTAAAACACTTGTTGCATATGCAGAAGTCCTAGGTTCAATTCTAGTAGTTCACAACTGTCTGTGACTTCAGTGTAAGGGGAGCCAACACTATCTTTGGCTTCCATAGGCACCAGAGACTCACATTGTACCCAGACATACATGCAAGGAAGATATCTATATACATAGGTATTTTAATGATTTATTTTTTAAGGTGAAACATAGTTAAATAATTTTCCAATTCTTTTTTCACCCTCCAAACCCTCCGATATACCCTTCCTTGTATATTTTCAAACTCATGAGGTCTTTTCTCACTAATCATTGTTACATACAGATTTATATCTATCCATATATATATACATATATATATATATTCCTAAAATTATAACTACAACCTTCTCAGTCTATGTTACTTGTGTGTATATTTTAATGGGTAACATTTAGTATTGAAAACCAATTGGTGTCCTCTTAGCTGCCTATAAATATATTTTTTATTTTTGTTTTTTTGTGGGGTTTTTGTTCTGTTTTTTGTTTTTTTGAAACAGGGATTCTCTGTGTAACTCTGGCTGTCCTGGGACTGACTCTGTAGACCAGACTGGCCTCGAACTCAGAGATCCTCCTACCTCTGCCTCCTCAATGCCAGAATTAAAAGCATATGTCATCATTGCCTAGCTTGTAATAGTGTGTGTGTGTGTGTGTGTGTGTGTGTGTGTGTGTGTGTGTGTGTGGAATTGAGGCCTCATGGGATATCCACTGTCCACTTGGGCATGTATCTTGATGTAATCCTCGTTTAGCTTATGTTTTGGCAACATGTTGTTGAGACTTCATGACTATAACTTCTGACATTCCTAGGATATATAACTCTCAAAGAAAGCACCCCAATCCCCTATCTCCTATGATCTTTCTATGTCTTTGGTACAATATTTCTTAAGCCTTAGATGCCAGTGTTGTTTTACAGTCACACTCAGTAAGGTTTGGCTCTTCATTGTGGTTTTCTGTACTGGGTTTCCCCTGTTGCAAAAAGAAGTTTCCTTCCTGAGAGCTTAGAACTAATATATATCTGTAGCTATATGGACAAATATTTGAGTGCGCTTAGGGATTATGCTGTCTAGTGTAGATCAGATCCAAATATCTTTTAGGTGTGTGTTTTCTGGCTGGAATGCAGATATGCCTTTATTAAACACCTTTAATCTCTCTGGCTGAAGTCCTTTAATACACACCTTTCATTTCAAACAATGATGTCTACTTGAGGGGCAGACAAAGTGATGAGTCCGAGAAAGATTTGACAGAATGATTCATAGATTGGATACACCTCTCAGGGAAAAAAAAGCTATTTCATAGCAGTGCAGATAAGAGAGAGTTCAGTTTGACATTGATTTGGGAGTCAGTTCATTTGAGTGGAGTTGAGTTTGGTGCAGTCAGATGGGAGTTAGTGCAGTGAGTGCAGTACAGTGGAGTTGAGCTCATTCCTGAATCCTTGCATTTCAGTGTAGGTGGGCAGAGCAGTTTGAACCCAGGAACTAAGAAGGAGCCAGAAGACTAGAACAAATTGCCAAGGTTAGTTTGAATCCAAACAGCAATTCAGTGGGAAACTGAAAGAAGTCAGATTGAATCAGTCAGCTTGGAAAAGAGTTGGAGCCAGAACAGCTGAGTTGAAAGAGGCAGCCAGAATTTAGGAAGCTAGAAAGGCTGAGCTTATCCAGCAATAAGCCTCCAAGATGACAAGTTCAGGGAAATAAAAGATGCCTTTATACCACAATAAAGCAGAGACTGTAGTTTCTCTTCTAAGACCTACGATTCACCAATACTTGGTATTTGGCTAGGTTCAGAGTATCAGGAATGATTTCCCTCCTAATGAACATGTATTAAGACCAAATAGAAAGCTATGGGTTATTTCCAAGAGCTGAGTACCAATACTGTATCTTAGGCTTGTCATGGTACTCTGGTGGCTATGTTTCACAGACTTCACAAGTAACTACAGAAACAAGGGAAATAAAAAAGAGACCATTGCTTGTGGTGGGGTTTGAAGGAACATGAGAAGAGGAATAGCAGAGTAGTAATCTGAGAAGAGGAATAGCAGAGTAGTAATCTAATCCAGGGAATGGGAAAATGACATGGAGACACAAGTTAGAGAAGGGGACTGAGGTAAATACAGAAGAAGGAAAAAGTAGAATATAATAACAGTATGTTAAAATTCATATGGAATCTACTATTAAGTAGCCAGTTAAATCATAATACTTGTAAGTTTACATATAGTTGTAGATATACAGTTTAAACGAAAATTTCCCATATGGGCTTACAGTGCTTTCTCCAAGAACCAAAGAATATCTAACCAAAATCTCTAATACTGGCATGAGAAGCCATCTTTTGCGTTGTTGGTTAGGGTTGTCTAAGAGACCTCCCATAAAACTGAGCCCATTGGTATTGCTCTTGTTTACCTACCAAAAGTGGGAAGCAAGCCTGTATTGCTGATGGGATGCCATGTATTTCAGACACAGGGTACAAAGTTCCTTGAATGAAACTGAACTGAATGCCTTGTTTCAGAAGATAAGGTTTCATGGTACCAGAAATACCATATAATCTAAATGAGCGAAGCAACTGGCAGGCCTGAAATGCAACATTTTAAAAAAAATGAATATACTGTAAATGGGCTGAAACATTTCAATACATTTATAAGTTATGTGAGAAAATAACAGGCAGCATCATAGTCTTGTGTCTAAAGAGTTTCTAATATGAGCGAGCTGCAGTTATAGCCTTCTCTGTGACTTGTGACCTTACTTAGTTATCCTCCACTTGACCCACATCATGAGAGCGATCATATCAATTCCTTTGCTCTAAAGGTTATATAGGCCCTTATCATGAAGTATCAATAACAAAAGTGCAGATGGGAGGCCAAGGTGGAATGTGTACACAGGGATTTGCTCCAAGATCCTGTCTGGAAGTTAAAAGCCTTCTGAAATTATGGATGTTCTGAAAAAGAACCTTCAACTAGTTGTCCATCTATTGGTGCTTCACTCTGCATAATAAAATATAATGATTCTCAAATTTCCAGAGCCTGTATAACCCTCAAATTTTCATATAAAATATTAATATTAAGTAGCTTTAAACTACAGGAGAACTTTGGTTTCATGGGCTTCCAAAGCAATTTAATAAAGATTCCATTTGTAATAAATTGGCAACATTTCAAAAATACCCATTAAAATGCTCCAAAAGGAAAAGTAGTTATCTTTATATACACTAAGCTCATTAAGAAGAACTTGGTGATTTAAGGTTATGTTCATTGAATCATAAGTCAAACTATAATCTGGAACTTGAAAGTCAAAGTATGCTTTGACCTTCATCTACAAACTAGATGGTCAAACCAATGTTAGAGTACATGTACAGTAGTTTATCTAATGAAGAGAGCTGAGTTAGATTTTTGTCCTGTCTAACATTTTATCAACGAAGCAATGAGACTCACTTATATGATTTAACTACAATTGTACTTCAGTTGACACAAAACTATAAGCCATGTGACAGGTAAACCTGGTGAAATACTTTTGAAAAGTACGGGGTTAGTTCTGATTGCTGGGTAAAAACTCTTACAGAAAGCTGTATGTTTAATAAGTGATGGATGGAAAGATTATTTCTCTGCAACTTATAAGGTATTGACAAATAACTAAATAACAGTGCCACGATCTCTGTGTTCACCCATGTTTTCTTTTTAAGGCTTTTATAAAAAGCAGATTCCAATTTTGTGGAACTTGGAAATAAAGGCAGGGCCCTGGGCATGGTAGGCAAGTGCCTTATCAGCTGGCTTATACAACAGCAACACAATCCCTAATTTATTCTCTGTTTTATCAGATACTTACATGATTGAAGTGTACTGGGTGTGAGCCTTTAAGGCTTTTAGGATAGTTGGATAATTAATACTTTTGTATGTGTGTCTTTATCATGAGATTGAAAGAATGTGCCCAAAGATACATTGTTAATGTTCTGGAAATACTCCATGAATAAATGAAAAAGGGCCAATTAAACACATGGAAATAACTAACATACATGTTGAAGTAATAATAGTTGTGGAATAATAATGAATATAATGGTTGGAGTATTTTTGGTCATTGTTAGATTCCAAAAAACCCGAGAAGTTAATGTGAACTTACCTGACATACCATAAGGCTTGGGTCTGAGTCTCAATCCTAAACTGTACCTGCTTCTTTGATCTTGATCAAAGCACACTGGGCTGCCGAATATAGCTCACTGGGAGACGGCTTGTCTATTATGCATGAAGGTTCAGTCCCCAGTGCAAAAATTGGTAGCAGTCAATATTTTACTTGTAAAGTAAACCCTGGAGATGATTCTTCAGACAATATAAACAAATGAAGTTGAATAAATGCAAGGTAGTGCTGACTGTAGGGACGGGCTCCATGTATAAAGGACTGGCCCCCATCTGAAAGGTATCCTTCTTTTGAGTTTTGCAGAGAGTTTTCACTTAGGAGTGAAGATCTAGTATTCTTTCATTTCCCATGTTTTAAAAGGAAATTTAGATTTCTTCTAACATTTGGAAGTCCATATTTTCTCATGTCAGCAACTAATGTAAAATTAAAACTAGCAGGCAAAACTGTCACCCCACCCAGCAATCACGTGTATCTACGGATCAGATTTGACCCATGTGTAGGCAGTGACTCACCTCCAGATCATTGGGATTTTTCCCTGATCCATGCATTGCCTAGACTAAGATTGGTAAAGTTAATAAATGATGTCATTATTTTTGGAGTGATAGTTGCTTTTCCCTAACACACAACCCTGCCTTGTTTCACTTATGAGCCACTTGGCAGTCAGATTTTGACGCAGACAATATAACACTGTCGTAGAGATGTTACTTCCTGGATCTTGAGAGATAATTAATATTTGAAAACCATGCTGTGATCTCAATTCCTGGTAACCACAGAGGGAGGAAAGAATTTTTCTTTATTTAGTTTGTATTGCAGCATTTTACGTACCACCTTTTTTTTTTTCTCAAAGAGCATGCCCTTAATTGAATGCTGACATCTTAGAACTGACTGGAAGAGGTTTCTTGGCTTTCCCATCATGCTTTCCTCTTCTGGTATCTGTATCCATTTTCAATGAGCTAGCTATTTTAGAACAGTAGATGCCTTTTTATTATTGCTGACATAGATCTCGGGTGTTTTCCCCACATTCATACCGTGCAGATTGATTTCTCTTATGTTTATTCAGCTAAATTTTGTGTGCTTGAGAGAAGCAGAAGTGCTATGCGATTTATCACTTTACCTGGCCCCATCTTCAAACGAGACCTATTTCTTTTTAATTGAATGTTTAAAAATAATTTATTTATGGAATTTCTCTTAAAGCAGCCTGGCAGCAATCTGTAGTTTCTCCTGTCTGTTGACCTGGTTCTGTTCTGTCTAGTGTGGTTTTGACGGAGAAGGGATTCACAGAAACTCCTCTGCTTTCCTGGACATATCTATTTGCAGTCCTTTGTCTTCCATTTGTGCAGGTTTACTTGAGGCATTTTAAAATCTAAGCCAAAACAAAACAAACTTTGCTATGGAAAAAGATAATATGGAATCTGAGGTAGATTGCTCAACTTGACTTTCATCTGTTTCCATTACTTATTCACTATACGAACTTACTCAATCTTAGTGATGATCATCATTGTGGCTCCTGGGGCTGGGCATGAGGCTCAGTGGCGTGGTATTCACCTAGCATGTGTGAGTATCAATCCCCAGCACAAAAATAAAAAGAAAAGAAAAAGCACCACACCCTCCATGAAGGTTCTAAGGAGTAAACTGACAGTTAATTGTATATACTATTTATTCATTACATAAGAACTGCTAGTTAGTTTATTGTCATTAGGAAACATAGCATGAGGCTACAGCACAGGCTACCTGTAATATTTATTTGTAATATTTGTAATGCAGTTTCCAAAAAAGAAAAGTACACTTTCTCTTTTCTTTCTGCCTGCCCTTATCCCACTCTCTACAATCTATTTAATTTATTCACTGTCTGATTTATCATGCACTAGGAACCAGGTTTGGAGAAAGACACTGAGGAGACAGGGATGGTTTTTTTTTTTTAAACAGCCTCTTCAGCTTGTAGTTGCTGGACTCAGGGTAGCTGGAGCCTCTAAGCCAACAAGCTAGTGAGTATACAATTGCAAATTCATAGTAAGTCAGCAAGGCTAATGAGCACACAAATAATTCTTACTTGAAGGACTGTTAAAGACAGTAAGATCATGTATATTTTTGTGACATGAATTAATTGTGTGTGTGTGTGTGTGTGTGTGTGTGTGTGTGTGTGTGCATGTGCGTGTGTGTTGGGAGGAATGGGAGAGGTACCATAGCATGCAAGAGGGCATTGTCTTGGAGTGGTTTGTGTATTGAACTTGGTTCTTTCAGGCTAAGTGGCAAACATTTATATATGCTGAGCCCTTACTGGACCCTCTAAACTAATTATGAATATAACTTTCTGATAAACTAAGAACTTATAAAACTATCTGACTTATGTGGTGGGTATATAAAATGACTGCTTTTCAAGTGATTTGTGTTCAAGTGCTGTCTTTGAGGCCTACCTCTATGCTTATCCCTGAAGGCAACAGTTGTCTGGGCACTTAACTGTTGTTCTAAGCCCATGCAGTTCCTCCAAGATCAAACCCCAGATCCCAGAAAAGGTGAGACTATTTACCTAATCCCTGCCCAGCTTCATGTGCCAGCCATCCTGATGTGTGCAAATGCGAATGGCAAATGTATGGACACACACATACACACACACACACACACACACACATACAGAGAGAGAGAGAGAGAGAGAGAGAGAGAGAGAGAGACAGAGAGACAGAGAGACAGAGAGACAGAGACAGAGACAGAGAGACAGAGACAGAGACTGTTTTCCTTAAGCTTAAAGTAACAAAATGATAAGAATATAAAATATCCATTTCTCTATAACAGAGTCAAACTTCTTATAGCATCTAAAAAATAGATTGGAAACTTACTGACCAGGGTTTGATCAAGTAGAAACTAGACTTGTGTGTGCACAGGTTTCCTGTGCCTGTGTCTCTGATGAACTTATGTTTCTAGAGGTAAGAGTAGAAGCATGGATACATGCCTGGTGGGGATGTTTGGAGATATGAGTGTATTTCTCCCAGAGCTGGACAGCTAAACAGCATAATATTCTTGCTTGAAAATCAATGTGACTTTAACAAAAAGAATTTTATCTTATCGTAGCTTCGAGGCTCATCAGCAGTCACAGAACGCCCACAACTAGCCTCAGAGATCAAGGTTGAGTGTTACAAGCTCCATCCTTTAGAGTACTTAGCGATTACTCAGTTATACTATCCTAACTTACTGTCTATTAGTGGTCCTAAGTGGAGTGAGGACCGTCATCACAGGGAAGATTCTGCACCCTCTTTTAACAAACTTGTTCATGAGACCTTATAGAAAAGAAAAACAAAGTGGCTAATGACGTTTTTACATTTCCAAGATCTTTAACTCCATACCTATAAAGGAAGTTGGAACAATGGCCGATGGTCTCCAAAAATGTCCAAGTCCTAATTTTTCACACACAGGCTACATTACAATTGGTGTCAATGTCACCTTCCACAATAAAAGGGAATTTGCAGAGATAATGAAGGTTGGGGAGTTTATGATGGAAAGAGGATCCTAAGGGATCCTGTTGATCACAATGTAAGTACATGAGTGAAAATACAAGGGAAGGGCAGATGAGAGATCTGAGAATTGATGTGAGAATTCCATCCGGAGTTATTGTCTTTAAAAAGGTTAGGTGCGGGAAGGAGATACCGGAAAGCACTAAGATTGACCTTCCTTCTATAGACAACAAGAGAACATGAATTGAGCCATTACATTAGCACAGGAGTCAATGTGGCCAACAGCCTAAATGAAATGTACTCTTCAGAAGAGTGTCCAGCTCTCTCAACCTAGACTGTAACCCAGGTATATTTATGGAGGGTTCTGGCATGCAGAAATGTGAGACAAGAAATCTCTGTGTTTTAAGCTGCTGACTGTGGATTTGTTACAGCAGCAATGTGAAACTGTGCAGACACATAGAGGGAAGGAGACATAACTAATGTTACATATCCATTTGTGACACCGCTAAGAGTCATCCTGGGGCTTCTGAAGACCTGTTGGTTCCTACCTGACTAGGTTTCCTATAACTTGGCTCACTGTCAAAGAAAGGCACTCAAAGAAGAAATGTGTTTTGTTATCCTTGGAGCTGTGTTTTGCTTAGATGAGGTTACAGTTACTTGAAGGATGAGAGATAAAAGCTTACATCAAGGTGAAAATGAAAGTGTACTGTGTCAAAATGATGAGAATGAAGCCAAAGCAGTGACTCGTGCTTGCAAATCCAGCACTTGGGAGACATGAGCAGGTGGATCACCATGAGTTCAAGGCTACTGTGTACTATAAAGTGAGTCCCACACTAGCCAGAGCTACTTAGCGAGATCCTGCCTAAACAAGTAAATACAATTGATAAAGCTATTGAGTTCAAGAGAATTTCATACATTCTTCCTTTGTTTTCTCAACTTTCTCAAAAAACGAGAGATCCTGGGGCTTGAGAGATGGCAAAGCAGTAAAAAGAACACACTGCTCTAGTGAAGGCCTAGGGTCTGGTTTCCAGCACCCTCGTTGGGTAGCTTGTAACTCTCAGTAATTCCAGCTCCAGGGTATCTGATGCACTCTTCAAGGAATTGTGGACATATGCACATACACACATACACACATATATGCACACATGAATAAAAATGCAATTAAAATGTTTGAAAAATCCTTTCAGCAGAGGGAGCTGAAGAGATGGGTCAGTAGTTAAGAGAGGCTGCTGCTTTTGCAGAGGATTGGGGTTCAATTCCCACAGTCCACATAACAGTGGACAATCTTCAGTAACTACAGACTAAGGAGATCTGAAGTCTTCTTCTGACCTTTATGGGCACCAAGGATTCATATGGTATACATACATACATTCATACATACATACATACATACATACATACATACATACATACATACATACACACACACATATGCAGGTTAAACACCCATACACATAAAGTCATAAAATATATTAATCTAAAGAAAAACTATTTTCAAAGAAAGGAATCCTAAGGTTCAAAGGTTACAGGTCCCATTCTTAGCAAACCCAGTGGCTTCTGAACACTGGTACTTTATATTCCTAGTTCACCTTTGATATGGTCCAGATTGTCACCTTCTAGATGCCCCATGGAAGATGGATGCTGCACAAACAGAGTGTGAAAATGGACACTGACACCACCTGTGCGTATGTATTTCTGAAAACACTGAGGACAACTCCTGTCCTAGATTGCTGCCTTTTAATCTCTTCCTCTGTTAGATCAAATGGACCTCAGACAAGCAGACACTTTCATGCCCTCTCAAACAGAGATGCTAAAATACTTCAGAAGGAGCAGGATGGATCTGTCTGGCATACTGATTGTGCAGATCTAGACTGAAACGAGTTAACTGCAATGCTTAAACCACAATATTTCTATGTCTAGTTTTAGAACATTAATCTAAGTGTATTGTTGGTTGGCCCCAGTTCTTTTTCTGTTGACTTTTCCTGACTTCTGCACATTCTAATTTTATTTTATTTTTTTACCTTCACATGATTTAGCAAAACCTCCCTGGCTTTGTTATTGTTATTTATACTAGAAAAGAATTTGGCATGAAATGATTTCTTTTTTTTTTAATGTTATTCTTGATTGTCAGTTTCATCAGCATAAATCAGTTGGCAGTCTTCCATAGATAGAAGGTGCAGAGATACCAATTTTGAATGGACACATGACTTAGATACAGAAGATTTCTTCTATAGCCATCTAGGGTTTTCCTAGAGCATCTCATGGGGGTCTTAGAGAGTCAGCAGAAGGCAGAACTGCCACATTTGGGATGTGATTTCCGGTTAGAACATTTTCCTCTGATTTGTATGTTCTCCTTTATTTTTAGACCTCCTTCATTTCCCTGAACAAAAGAACCCATTACCTATCAGGGCCAAGGATGGATGAACCGGAACATTTCAAAACTGAGAAATAAATAAATCTGCAGAGTTTATGGAAAGATGGGTAGCACATCAACTTCTAGCCACGAGTGGTCAGAACATTATTGCTCTTCTCTCTTTTCTTACCCTGCCTCGCCATTGGCACTTCTTGGTGTTCCCTTCTGGAAGGTCAGAAGGTGAGTCAGATATATCTCCCCGGGCTCTCTGAAAGCACAGCTTGGGAATCATCTCTTCGTGCTGGAATCATCTCTCAGCACGAAGATGTAGACTGCTGCATCCCAGGATTCCTGGGACTCCTGCCTGCTCTGTGGAAGCAGCAGGCACAGCCAGGTTCCCAAGGGTGAAGGCCACAAATCAAATTGACATTTCTTTCACAGGCTTAACCCAGTCAGGCACTCCCAAAAGGAAGCCATCTCTAAAAGAGCACTTTCTCTGCTGACAAAACCCATGAGGCGAGTATTTTGTGACTGAATTGAATCACACTTTTGTGTCAGGAAGAAAACTTGCAAAATTATACACTAGACAGTGTTGGCCCAACATCAAGCTGTGCCTGGTTTTCGTGGTTAATTAGGTTTACCACATTGGGAAAATATCTTAATCTCTCTTGGTCCATGTTCTTCTCCTATATAATGAGAAAGGATGGAATCAAGGGGGAAGGAAGTGGAGGTTCGCCATCTGCATTTAGTTTGTGTTTGTATTGTATTGAACTCTGAGGGTCTCCCCCGCTTTTTTCTGTTTCAAAGAAGTAGGGATTTCAGTGTCTGATATTGAGACAGACAACCATGTTATAGTTTGCCTTAACATTTGTATTCTTCCTTTCTCTTACCTCTTGGCTAGCCAGAATACTTTAATTGACCACACCTGTCTGAGATGATATTGATCTCTCTCTCTGGTTTCAGTAGTTGATAATTCCCCAATGCTAAGCCATGTGCTACTGAGAAAAACGAAGAGATTAACTAGATATATCAGGCATGTGTTTGTCTGGATGCTATCCATGATCTAGGGCACTCATCATTGGTCCAACTTCACATGGCCAAAGTGTTTATGTCTACTGGGTACTCTTATTAGCATTGCTGTTTAGGTAGAAGTTTGGTAAATGACTCAATACATCATGAGAAAGAGATTGGAGTTAATGGTGGCCAAGGAAGTTGAATTCCTTAGCAATATTCAATTAGCAGAAAAGAAAAAGGTTTTGATGAATGTCAGGGCACTTATACACTTCTACCCTCCCCAAATCAGATACTTTATCCATTACTGTAACAAGATGCTCGGCAAAAGCAACCTAAGACTGCAGGGTCACTTTGACTCATAGTTGGAGAGTAAAGTCATGGTACAAAATGCATGATGGTTTAAAAAATAAAAATAAAAAAATGCATGATGGTACACACGCGAGGAAGCATCTCTGGTCTGAAAGCTCTGAGATGAATGTTCAAACTCAGTTCCCTTTCTTCTTTTCATTTAGTCTGAGACCCTGAAGCCGTGGGATGCTTCTGGCTAAATTCAGAGAAAGTTTTTTCTCTTCATTTAAAGTCAATTGAAAACACACCCATGGACACATCCAGAGGCATGTTTTTATGGGGATTCTAAACACAGTAAAGCTGACAATAAACATGAGTTCATTTGTACTTTATACATAATCGTGATGTGATGAGTAATCAGAGGTTCTAAACAAAAGGGAGGGGATTTTTCTATCCTCTCAGCTTTGGGCTGACTTGTGATTTCTTTGAGCAATAAAACATTGATCAAAAATTCAGTCCTTATCCTGAGATGTGTTATCCATTTTGAATCAATTGTGGTTCAGGATGAGAGCTATGAATCTAGTCTCATTCTTCTACTTGCAGAAATTCAGGGTTCCTGGAATCTTTGTTTAAAAACAGGCAAGCTAAAACTGTATGCATTTATTTTAAGTTCCTATCTTACTCCATCAAGGTACAGGGTAATATTTGTACAAAGGACCACATTGTTTTGTTACTGTGGATCCGTAATACAATTTGAGATCATCATTTATGCTTCCTCCACCATTGCTCTTACTGCAAAGGGATGGCAGCAGAATGTCTACAATGAAGAATATATCTTCCTGTATCTGTTGAGGTCTGTTTTGTGACTGAGGTCAGTTTTGGAGAAGGTTCCATGAGGTGCTGAGAAGAAGGTATATCCTTTTGTTTTAGGATGGAATGTTCTATAAATATCTGTTAAATCCATTTGGTCCATAACTTCTGTTAGTCTGCCTATGTCTGTCCATTGATGAGAGTGGGGTGTTAAAATCTCCTACTATTATCGTGTGAGGTGCAATGTGTGCTTTGAGCTTTAGTAAGGTTTCTTTCATGAATGTAGGTGCCCTTGCATTTGAAGTATAGATATTTGGGATTGAGAGATCATCTTGGTGGATTTTTTTTTTTTTGATGAATACGAAGTGTCCTTCCTTATCTTTTTTAATGACTTTTGGCTGAAAGTCAATTTTATTTGATTATTAGAATGGCAACTCCAGCTTGTTTCTTCAGGCCATTTGTTTGGAAAGTTGTTTTCCAGCCATTTACTCTGAGGTAGTGTTTGTCTTTGTCTCTGAGGTGTGTTTCCTGAATGCAGCAAAATGCTGGGTCCTCTTTACACATCCATTCTGTTAGTCTGTGTCTTTTTATTGGGAAATTGAGTCCATTGATGTTGAGAAATATTAAGGAATAGTGATTGTCACTTCCTGTTATTTTCGTTGTTAGAGATGGGATTATGTTTGTTTGTCTCTCTTTTGGTTTCATTACAAGAAAATTATATTCTTGCTCTCTGTACAGTGTAGTTTCTCTCCTTGTGTTGGAGTTTTCCATCTATTATCCTTTGTAGGGCTGGATTTGTAGAAAGATATTGCATAAATTTGGTTTTGTCATGGAATATCTTGGTTTCCCCATCTATGTTAATTGAAAGTTTTACTGGATACAGTAACTTGGGTTGGCATTTGTGTTCTCTTAGGGTCTGTATGACATCTGTCCAGGATCTTCTGGCTTTCATAGTCTCTGGTGAGAAGTCTGGTGTAATTCTTTTTTTTTTTTTTATTAACTTGAGTATTTCTTATTTACATTTCGAATGTTATTCCCTTTCCCAGTCTCCGGGCAAACATCCCACTAACCCCTCTCCCTCCCCTTCTTTATGGGTGTTCCCCATCCCACCCTCCCCCCATTGCCGCCCTCCCCCCAAAAATCACGTTCACTGGGGGTTCAGTCTTAGCAGGACCAAGGGCTTCCCCTTCCACTGGTGATCTTACTAGGATATTCATTGCTACCTATGAGGTCAGAGTCCATGGTGTAATTCTTATAGGTCTGCCTTTATATGTCACTTGGCCGTTTTCCCTTACTGCTTTTACTATTCTTTCTTTGTTTTGTGCATTTGGCGTTTTAACTATTATGCGATGGGAGGAATTTCTCTTCTGGTCCAATCTATTTGGAGTTCTGTAGGCTTCTTGTATGTTTATAGGTATCTCTTTCTTTAGGTTAGAGAAGTTTTCTTCTATAATTTTGTTGAATATATTTACTGGCCTTTTAAGTTGGGCGTCTTCACTTTCGTCTATACCTATTATCCTTAGGTTTGATCTTCTCATTGTGTCCTGGGTTTCCTGTATGTTTTGGGCTAGGAGCTTTTTGTGTTTTACATTATATTTGACAGTCATGTCGATGTTTTATGTGGTATCTTCTGCCCCTGAGATTCTCTCTTCTATCTCTTATATTCTGTTAGTGATGCTTGTATCTATGGCTCCGTGTCTCTTCCTTTGGTTTTCTATATCCAGGGTTATCTCCCTTTGTGCTTTCTTTCTTGTTTCTATTTCCTTTTTCAATTCATTCACTTGTTTGGTTGTTTTTTCCTGTAATTCTTTCAGGGATTTTTGTGTTTCTTCTCTAAGGGTTTCTACTTTTTAACTTGTGTTTTCCTGCATTTCTTTAAGGGAGTTCTTTATGTCTTTCTTAAAGTCTTCCATCAATATAAAAAATGTGATTTTAAATCTAAATTTTGCTTTTCTGGTGTGTTTGGATATCCAGTATTTTCTTTCGTGGGAGAACTGGGCTCTGAAGATGCCAAGTAGTCTTGGTTTCTGTTGCTTAGGTTCCTGAGCTTGCTTCTAGTCATTGAGTTGTCTCTGGTGTTTGCTTGTTTTGTTGTTTCTAAGGGTGAATTGACCCTGTTGTAGGCCTCTATGTCAGCACTCCTGTAGAACTGTTTTCTTTCAGCCTTTCCTGAGAACAGGTGTTCTGATTTCCAGTGTGTCGTCGCTCCTGGAGACTGTCTTCCAGCTCTAGGCGTGGGCAGTTATCAAAATGATAGCAAGAATTGTGGCCAATGCCTTTAGTCCCAACATGCAGAAGGCAGAGACCAGTAGATCTTTATGAGTTCAAGGACAGCTTAGTTACACTGAGAATTTTAGGCTAGCCATGATTACATCGTGGGACCTTGTCTCAATACATTAAATAATTAATAATAATGATAATGATAAATAACAGTAAATGCTGTCAAAGATGTGAGGAGTATAATTACTTGTGATAACAAAAATTAATGTGGTCACTATTGAAGTCCGTAAGGAGGTTCTTCAATAAACTGAAAAAAGAACTCCCATGTGGCCCATATTTACCACTCTTGAGTATATTTCAAGTAAGAATACCATAGTGATTCTTGCATATCCATATTTTCAGCTGTGATATTCACAAGATCCAAGACTAGCCTAGATATGTGTCAGCACATGAATTAAAAAGAAATGTGCAGTACATATACATAATAGAATTTTAGGCTTCTGTAGAGAAACAAAATTATGGCATATGAAAGAAAATGGATATAACTGAACTTTATTAGGTTAAGCAAAATTAGCCACACTCAGAATTATGTATATCTCATGGGGAACCCAAATGTGTCCTATTGGGAAGGCCTCAGGAATTTGGGTGTATGTGCCCTCAAAGGACCTCTCCACTAAGTCCCTCTTCCCTTTGCTTTCTAGCACCGAAGTGAGTGTTTTTGTTTTATCATGTGCTTCCAGTGTGTTCTGTTGCATAAGTTCAGTTCAATAAGACCAATTAACTGATCATCTCCTGAAAAATCTAAACATGTGAATCATGATAAAGCTCATACTATTGATTAGTTCTTAGGTCTTCATTCACATTAACAGAAAGCTGTTGAATAGAGACATTGAAATGTTCTCTGGTAATAGCCAAGAGGCTTATTGCTCAGATCTCTGGAGTAGTAAATAGTAATAATTTTTGGTATGAATTGTTATCCTGCTATGGGCCTGAACAAGAACTAAGTGGCAGCAAGTGAAGGATCAGCCGAAATTTCTAGACAACAGCAGTTGAATTAGCCTCCTGGTTAAGTTCATTTTAGGGCTAAAATTTTTCTTCTCTAGGCCATGATCTTATTTGTACATTCTAATAAGTTATATACCACTCTTATTTTTCGTTTATCTAGAGAGAAACTAAGGAATTCACTTAAAAACTTTAGATATACTAAAATACCTTGCAGCATGATTTACAAGTTTGAAATAATGACTGTGGTGATTAATGTTCCGTGCTGTCTTAACTGACTCAGACTGACCAAATTTTTGGTTAAACATTAATTCTGAGTGTTTATATAAGAATGTTTCTGGACTAAAACCTATTGTCTTCTACAGTATGGGCAGTCCCCTGTGGGCATAGTAGAACAAAAGGCAGATGGGAGAATTCTTTGTCTTCCAGACCATAGACATTGGACATTGTTCTCTTGAGCTGGAACTGACCTTAAATAACCTTACAGATGGAAGATTGTGGAAGTTCTCAGTTTTTGCAATCATATGAGCCAAGTTTTTTTTTAAAAAAATAATAGATCCCTCTCTTTCAGTCTCTTTCTTCCCTTTTCCCTCCATGTCCAGCCACACAGAGAGATGTCTACACACACACATACACACACGCGGGGGTGGGGGAGGGAGAGAGGGAGAGGGAGAGAGGGAGATAGGGAGCGGGAGAGAGGGAGAGGGAGAGGGAGAGGGAGAGGGAGAGGGAGAGGGAGAGGGAGAGGTAGGATGGGGCTTTCTGTTGAATGAATTCTGAAGAGAGACACACACAGCATAGCAGAGGAAACTGATAGTTTATTACAGAATAACAGAGGTTCTTCTCAATGTTGGTAAGAGTGGACAGTGACTAAAAAGACCCTGTGAGTAAAACCTTCTCACAAGTCAAGAGAATACAAGAACCAAAGGGACTGTGCACTGACCATGTTTAGGTAAATTTTATAATATCCATTATGGTTCCTAGAATAGAGAATTCTTTTGTTCAAGTGATATATACAGGGCAAGTTGGATTAGATCTTAAGGAAAGGACACAGTGGAATGTCTTTCTGCTATGCAGTAACCTTATCGTCCCTATTGGTTGTTTAGAAAGTTAAGTGTCCACCCAGAACCAGAGATAGGATTCAAACCTCATTCTTTGACTAGTTACCATTTTTTTAAAGATTTTGTATACATTGGTGTTTTGCCTGCATCTGTGAGGGAATCAGATCCTCTGGAATAGGAGTTATAGACAGTTGTGAGGTGCCACACATGTGCTGGGAATTGAACCTGAGTCCTCTGGAAGAGACAGTGATCTAAACTGCTGAGCCATCTGTCCAGCCCTGTAGTCAAAATTTTGATGTTCTATGACTTGATTTTTATAAACTGCTGGTTGTGAGGGAGGAGAATCTCCTTCATGGCCTTTACACATGCTGTCTGATTATCTTACAATTCATACTAAGGATTCTCTGAAAGATCCAATCGGGGTCTTCTGTCACCAGTTACTCTTTGCTGTTTACAGGGAATTCCTAAGTAAAAGGAACAATGAATAAAACAAATCTAAAAGAGGGAGTGTGGTCGAGCATGCAAGCTAAAGTGTAGGGAGAGATTACTGGAGGTGGTGGGACTGGGTTGCGTGTTGAGCAAGAGATGTTTTAAATGGAACAAAAGAAGGCCAAGAGCATCCCAGGGAGTGGATGGAACAATTCTGGCTTTGACCCATTCTCACAACGATGCTCTTCTTTATATGTGACATGACAAAGAGGAACAATATATGAAAGGAAAGTATCTCTTCTTCATACCTGGAAATGTATGGCATTATTTTAGAGAAAAGAACAAAATTGCATTAGAAATTCTAACTTATAAAAGATTTTCGTATAGAAATGTTTCATCAGCAAATTAGTGCCATGATATATGTACTCTCCAGTCATGTAATATTATCATCTTCCCTCCTTTCTAGTCTCGTGTACTTCAGCACATTTTCTCTGCTTCTGGCTGTGCTTTCAGAGTGCATTAATTCAGTGAAGATTAAGGAAGAAGCCAGAAGCTTTTTAGGGAATTACAAGGGCAAGGTGGTAGAAAAAAATGTTTGAAGGTATTAATTACATAATGTTGGGAAGAAGCTAAGAAGGGGTTGTGTCCATTAGGAGTAGACAGTGAATATCACAGTGTCAAAACAAGAATTGTAGACTGATAAAGTGTCTGAAGAAATGGCTAAGAGATGTCCAGGTCAGATTTCCATTATACCTGATGGCTTCTCAGTCTCCAACATGACAAACGGACCCTTGTTATATCACTAAGTTTTCACACAAAACTGAGGAGCTCACATAAGCACACGAAGTGAAGAAATTAAAACAAACACACAAACATTAAAAAGCACACTTTTATATTTGAACCTAAAGGGGTCATCTACAAATGTTTCAACATACTTTTTTTTTTTTTGCTCACTGCCTTAATCACCTTTCTAACGCTGTGAGGAGACATTCTGACTAAGGCAATTTATAAAATAAAGCATTTAATTTGGAGCTGGCTTACAGTTTCAGAGAGTGAGTTCATGGCCATCATGGTGGGGAGTTGGACAACAGACAGGCAGGCATGGTGCTAGAGCAGTAGTTGAGGATTTACATCTGATCTACAAGCCCTAGGCAGAGAAAGAGAGGGCAGGGGGCAGGGGTGCGGAGAAAAACACAAAGAGAGAAACAGAAACAGAGAATGCTAACTGGGAATGACATGAAATTTTGCAATCTGCATTTCCTTTTGACAGGAGCAATTCTGGATTAATATTTTTGAGATGAGTGGCCCCATCTCTCAACTGGGGGCCATGTCCATCCACTGGATATGATGTCTGTATGTTAGCTCTCCCCTTTGTTGAGTATTTCAGCTAGTGTCATCCCTGTTGGATTCTGGCAATGTCTTGGGTCTCTGGCATTTGTGACTTTCTTTTTATTCTTTTATTGGATATTTTTTATTTCCATTTCGAATGTTATCCCTTTCACGATTTCCCCTCCAGAAACCTGCTATCTTCCCTTGCTTCTATTAGGGTGCTTCCCCCACCCACCCACCTACTTACTCCCACCCACCCACTCCCTCCCACCTCCTGGCCCTGACATTTCCCTACGCTGGGGCATCAAGCCTTGACAAGACCAAGTGACCATAGAGGTTGTGGGTTCATTTCTGGGTCTTCAATTCTGTTCCCTTGATCTACCTACCTGTCACTGTACCAATACCGTACAGTTTTTTTTATCACTATTGCTCCTTAATACTTCTTGAGATCAGGGATGATTTCCCCAGAAGTTCGTTAATTGTTGAGAATGATTTTCACTATCCTGGGTTTTTTGTTGTTCCAGATAGATTCAATGCAATCCCTATCAAAATCTGATTCAGAGACCCTGGACTCTGACCCCATAGGTAGCAATGAATATTCTAGTAAGAGCACCAGTGGAAGGGGAAGCCCTGGGTCCTGCTAAGACTGAACCCCCAGTGAACTAGTCTATGGGGGGAGGGCGGCAATGGGGGGAGGGTTGGGAGGGGAACACCCATAACGAAGGGGAGGGGGGAGGGGGATGTTTGCCCGGAAACCGGGAAAGGGAATAACACTCGAAATGTATATAAGAAATACTCAAGTTAATAAAAAAAAAAATCTGATTCAGAATTTCTTAAAGCCCAAAGAGAAGTACATATTGGGGTAGTGTAAGAAATATCTCTATTAGGGACCACTATCTACTCTCTGAGCAACAGGTGATCAGAAAAGGTCTATGAAATTTCAAGTTCATCCTTTGAAGTCTCCAGTTCACTTTCGAAATATTTTTATCCTAAGTCGTGCAGTTGGCATCCGCTTAGACCCAGCAGGTTGTTTTTTTTTTTTTTTTATCTTCCTTCAGACCCATTGTTTTCTCTCCAGGCTTTGTCTTGCTGTTCCTTTCCCTGCATGGAAACTCAGTGTGCCTCTTGCTTCTGGGCAGAACAGAGCATGACTGAATTGCTGCCCTGTTGGTGTGCAGCTCCCCTCTGTACATCTCTGGCTGACTGATTTACCGAGATTTTGTTCACAGTGGCTGTTCTGGGACCCATAAAGACTTTTAAAGGAGGGGATTATGGAGAAGGAATGGCTCAGCCATTTCCATGAGAATTTCTCTGTACTCCGGAGAGGCTCTGAATTTCCTAGGATGGCAGCATCAGGCAGAAGCAAGTTGTGGCTTTCTAGACCATAGCGTTTAGGAGTCCCCAGGTATAGCCCGGAAGTACTGGGTGGGGGCAGATTGGGAACAAGGATGTAAGCCATTGGTGGAGGGCCTCAAACAACAATACGTAAGTATGATGTTTGTCTTCCAGGAAGGTAAAGTCTAGACAGTTATGGTTCACAGAAGGCATAGGAAAGGGGAAAAAACTGAGTCATTAAAACAATGTTTGATAAACGAGTGTCACAGGCAACAATGGTAAAAGAATTCAGAGAGGAAAACCTTCTCTCCAGAAGTTTTAGAAAGTATGATTGCTTGCAATTTAAATGTCAGCTTTAAATCAACTTAAAATTAAAAATTCTATCAATAGTTTTCAATGTAAAAATCATTCCAGTGAAACAAAGCTATAAATTTCTGTTATGGAGTCATTGAAATGGTTTCCTGCTTCAATTTCGGACTAGGTATTTCAGAGTTCTAATACAGTGCCAAAGCAATGGTGTGTTGTGCGTTCACTAAGTTGTATTTTAAAAAAAATTAGATGCAGAATTTTTCTACGTATCTCAGTCTGGCTTCTAATTCATGACCCTCCTGCCTCGGGCCTCCAGCTGCTGGTGTTACAGGCATTGCACTAACGTGCCTGTCTGACATTGTATGCTTTCTGTTTTTCTAATTTATATTTTTATTTTCTTATTGAGAAATAAGAACATTTTTTCTTTCCTTGTATTTTTCAAAATGTAAACAAATGCTTGGTCATACCTATAATTAAAGATCTGCTGAACTGGCACAGTAGGTAACTCTAGGTACAGAATCCTATCAACTCTCTCTTGTTGGAGATACTATGGTAAGCATCCATGTGTAACACTCATCCAATTTGTTTTTTTGTTTTTACCACCACTCCCCATTTGCCTTATTTTTATTCCTTTTTCATTGGTAACCATGGAGCAATTTCTGTCCTCTGCAACCTTTCAGTTAAGTGAGTTTGGACCTCTGGCCATGTTATAAAAGGGCCTGGGGTGCATGTGGTAGAGGTGTATTTAAGAAAACTTGACAGTCCAAGGGTACTTGGTTCTTGGTGCTAGCATAATTTTATAGGAACAGAATGGCAGAAGCCACCTTGTCTCCAAAGGCCTGATCAGTGCTTCCATTTCCTTCCTAACCTTTGCTTTCCATTCTATTGTATAGTTCTTTCTTCAGATATGCTAATTAAGCCAATTAAACCAATTCTTTTGTAGGCAAACTCTGATTACATTTTTTCTGTTCTTTGCTTTTCCCCTTTAGCCCAGGAAATATCACTCCAAGATGGTTGGTTGGAGTCTGGGACAAGTACAGTCGTGAGTATTTTGCTGGTAAAGTTTGTAGTTATCATGAGGTGTTTTTACATTTGTCCATGTTTTAGGTATATTTGTCTGTTTGTTCTCTCTCTGTGTATCTCTGTGTCCCTGTGTCACGGTGTCTCTATGTCTATGTCTCTGTTTCTCTGTGTCTCTGTGTCTCTGTCTCTGTCTCTCTGTCTCTCTCTGTCTCTGTCTGTCTGTCTCTCTCTCTCTTTCTCTCTCTCTCTGTCTGTCTCTCTTTCCTCCACTCTTTCTTCTTGTCTTGCTCCAAAAAATATAAGAGGTTTTATGTGTTCAGTTCTTCCCTAGACTCCAAATCAAGTGCCAACTCTGAGCAGAAACAATGTGATCACTGCCATTAGGAGGTTGGAGTCATTCCTGCCCCCAGGAAACCCTACTTTCAGGAGCCGTCATAATTCTTTGTTCAATCTGCAATAGAGTTGACAGTGTTTGCCCTGCATAAGGAAGACCTTAGCACTGCAAAAGCAGGAGGAGATCTTAAAATTAGTATAAAGTACAGAACAGTGAGAGAGAGTGTTTGTGTGTGTGTGTGTGTGTCTCTGTGTGTGTGTGTGTGTGTGTGTGTGTGTGTGTGTGTGTGTGTATGTGTGTATGTACGCACATCCAAAAAATCTAAAAGGAAAAAGAAAAAGCTTGATCTGGGATTTGAGAAGTAGACAGTATAGAGTTCAGAATAGTAATGTGTCTTCTTGAAATGTGATTGCCCAGTTTGATAGTATTTTTCTTCCTGAGTGTTTGGTGATATTGCTTGGGGTTACACATCTAGCTCACTGACCTGTTAAAGAGACCTAGGTTGTCCTTCAAACAGAAATCCTTCTGATCTCTGCAATAGGGTAGAAACAATAACCAGCTAAAGATTTGCTTCTGTTTTTCTGGTCAGATAAGCATTCATCAGCATCGTATAGGGAGAATATAGTGTGTAATTTTTTTCAGGATGAGCAAGGGACTTTTCATTAGGGTTCCCAGAGAACACAGAAGTCCCCTTGCAGTGGAGTACATCTGCTTATTCTGCAGTTCTTGACCAATATTCAGTCAGGCACAAATACAGGTTTACCACTACATAAAACAGTAAATCATAAAGAATAATATACTTATTTTCTTTCCAAATTAAGTTTTCATGGATGTGCATGGCTTCTGAGGAATGAAGTACAGCCTAGACAGACATTTATTTTGTGAAAATTCAAAATAAAAATTCAGCTGTACAAAACCTGTACAAATAAACCAGAATAAATGCAAGGTTAATGCCTAACAAGACATACTGTATGTAATTAAACTCAACTTTATCAATTCTAGCATTCATTAATGGTTTCAAAGCCTGAGGAGCTATGAAGTTCTTTAAGAAGCAATCAATAACCTATTACAATTGTGACACACACTCTAAACCTAATTACCAGCAGCAGAATACTTGTGGACCATTTAATAAGATAGAGGTATTATTAGAGGTGAGAAGGTGCATGAGGGTTAATCAACATTGGCTTGTATTTCACCCAAATCTACACATTAATTTTTCCTTTATAATACATCTAGGAAAAATGCTAATTAGAGCTGTTCATTACCCTTTTTTCTCCTTTCTAAACTTGAACTTCTGGCTTGTTCTTTCTGAGGACTTGGCTTTTGAAGTGCTCTGAAGAGTGGAATCTTTAATGCTCTGGTATCTTGCAACATTTTGGTAAGAGGGTTCTCATTTTAAGAAGCTTAGTGATTCGTGATTAGTGTCCTTTCTTTTACTGGCCTTTAATTTGGGTTGATGGCATCTTGTTTCCCCTCCAGGCATCTTGATCTTGGAATTGGCATGAACATCCTTCATCCAATCTCCTGCCTGCATGTCTTTCTAGGGGAAAACCAAACCAAACCAAACCAAACCAAACCAAACCAAACCAAACCAAACCAAACCAAACCAAACCAAACCAAAACAACAACAGCAGCAGCAGCAGCAGCAGCAGCAGCAGCAGCAACAACAACAAAACAGACACAAAACTAGAAAGAACCATTCACACACACACACACACACACACACACACACACACACACGCACACACACACACACACACAATCACCCTACATCACTGCTGAGAGTGGATCAGATGTAAGTGGTTCATCTGAGAGGTAAAGGGAACCTTTCTCCTCAGAAGGGAGGAAGTAAATGTTGAAAAGAAATGCATTTAGTTTTGGTCCTGAGTTCCTGATACAGGGAATTTCCTGAGTATTTGAGTCCATTTTCGACTTTTATGACTACCATAGACTGTATAAATTATAAAATTTCGGAGTTCACTTGCCTCTTGATTCTGGGGACCAACCTTAGGTCTTTATCCTAAACAGGAAATGCTTTCACCTGCTGTCTCATCTCTCCAGCCCTTCCTTTTCTCCCTCCTAGTACAATTACATTGGCAGTTAAATTTCACCATGATTTTGGAGAGACTCAACATGGAAAGCATAATACTTAGCACACTCTTTTGTTGTTCATCCTGAATGCTTTGTGATCACATCAGCGTTAATATTATGAAAAAGCTGGTTGTTTCTGTATGGCTTCATGTCTGGGCTAGTCCCCAAAACCATGGAGTGATTTGAATCTTAGAGTTTTATCTCCAGCTTCTGACTTCTGGAAAGGACAAAGGAGGGGCTAGTTGGCATGGTGAGCAAGTAGAAGAATGCTGTGCCCAGGAAGGCCATGGAAGTTCTGGTTCCTCTTTCTCTACACCTCTGTGCATCTCTCCTATTTTCCTATCTTCCAGTGACTGCAGTGTATCCTCTATGCTCTAACCATAAGTAATCCTAAGCAAACACTTTCACCCCAATGGGAAGGTTTGGGGTAAAATTGTTTCCAAATTCAAAGTAGCATGCTTAATCCAGAAGCCTCTTCTACTTGTTCGGTAACTATCACATTACCTAGTAAGAATTCTTTCGAAAGCCAGGGAAACTGAGTTTGGAGTAGGACTCATAGGTCAGAGCAGTCAGAAACACTAGTAAAAACAATCTTGATGTTTGATGACTACCTTGAAATACTAAGAGTCTCAAGCAGACAAGGAACTGAAAGATACAATCTTTTCACTCTGAAAGAGTGGAGAATTTTTTTCAACCAAGAATTATTGAACACCTATTAGGCACCAAAAAAAAAAAAAAAAAAAACTGAGGGATGTGGGATGGAGGAAATATCAATGCAAGATGATTGTGTCCTTTATAAAGGGTGTGAAGTTTCAAAATGCAAGAAAAGCCCAATTATGTTAATTTCCTAAGAGATTCAAAATAATACAGAGGCTGATGGGTTTTTAATTAACGTCCACAGGACAATTGCATATAAAATAAGTTCAGAATATACTGATGGTCCTTGAGAAGAAAAGAGAATCCAAAATCCAAAAAAAATAAAAAATAAAAATAAAAAAATAAAAAATAGTCTGAATAAAATATTTGGAATAAATGCTGAATCAAAACAAAACAGATTTCCAGATTCAAAATGATCCATGAGATTCCATATTTGGCTGCATATGTGCAATATACTCTATACATGTCCCTATGCAGATGACAAAGGCAAGCATATGACTGTAGGGATCATTCATTAACACCAGCAGCCCCAAAGACAAACAATGGGAAATCTCATGTTGAGGAGCTAAATCTCCTTTTTTCTCATTCTTAACTCAATCTGGAAATCTAACCTCACACATGCTGATTTCCCCCCTAAAATAACACTGCTAGGGAGAAAACTGAGATCACAGAAAAGCCTCCTGGGTAATGTTCAAGATAATCAGTCGAATTCTTTATGGAGTCCTTCTGTTTCTTCATTAAAATAATAGCTTTTATTTGGAGTCTTTTGATCCTTGGAGAAAATTCATGGCGTTAACATTGAACCCAAAGAATAGTGCTTTAAGACAAAAGAAAGGAGGATCCCTGGGTTTCAGTAAGGTGTCAAATCTAATACAAAACAAGAACAAAATCAATTCTCCCATCTATCCCCTAGGGTTTGCCCATCTACCATGCATCCCTTGGCAAGCATGAATTCAAACACATGAACACACATAGGCATACAAACCTCACCCAATCTAGTCTCAGGCTGCCACAGGATTCTGATCTTTGTGTCCTAATAAAAGTCAGAAAATGACTCGATTGTGTAATATTTTTTGCTGTTCTTGGTGGTTAACCTCTAGAAACTTCTAGGTGCTGCTGTTAGCTCCTTCTCTCTTTTTCTCACATTATCATATTGCATTACCTTTCCTGCCCAAACCTTGCCAGTTGTATTTTCCTAGTCCTCTTCCAAACCGTTTATTCAGATACTAATACTCAAGGTCAATCTCAAATGTCTGCCAGGGTAGGCATTCCTAGGAATATATGATTCTAAGTGAAGCCTACAGACTTTTAAGTATTAAAGGGAATATGGCAGGAAATGCTAGATGATGCTAGGCTGTGGACACCTTCTCAAACCTGTTCTAGTTGCATCCGTCCACACTGGCATGGTGTCCAGTCAATTTCCAGTACTGAAAGCATTCTAAGCTTTGTGCACTCAGTCACCCAAGTAGCAGATCAAAACTGTCAGTGGGCAGTTGCACATGGGGAGCAGTCTACATCCAAAGACTAGCAGGAACTAGAGTATTAAGGCCTAGCTGTCTTGCCCCTAGGAGGCATAATTCTAGGGTATATATTCTTTCTTTGCTTTTGGTTTCTGCCACTGGACTAAGTTCAACGGGCCCGTGGCACATCCATTTCTATTGGCTGGCTTTCTCTGTACTATTTTCTAAGACCAGTCAATTAGCCAAACTGACCACTAACTAGGAACCTTACAATCTAACTGCCCTAAGTAGTAAAAGCAGAGTTCACAGCCTGAGGATTCATTGCCATAAGGCTGCCACCTGCCATCCCACCCCTACCCCCTTCACTTTGGAAACTCAATCACAAGAACTAGACTTTCAGGTGTCCCTAAATCAGACTGGCTGGATTTAAATCAGGGAATTACATGAGATGAGGGAAGTTAGGCTGTGTGTTTTGCTCCCCCTCTCTTACTCTCCTCTTCCCCTCCCCTTCATTCCTTTTCTCTCTTCCTCCCTCCCCTCGCCCTCTCTCTGTATAAGTGTATGCCACATACCCTTTTGAGTTTGATCATTGGCTTGGTTGTCTCTCAGCCACAGATATGATTTTGCTTCCATTTTATTCTCTCATTAGTGTTTATTCCTCATGGGGACTGCAGCCTTACATTGGATTCCACTGGAGAGTTGGAAATGCCAGCATCTTGCTCAACTAGGTTATTCCTCTTGGGCAGCTATCTTCTCTGAACTGAAACATTCCATCCTTGAGGAGCATGTGGAGATTAAGGAAGTAAGTGAAACTCGCAAGGTTTAGGAAGTAAACAAAAGTTATAAACCTCAGGAAATTCATGGAGAACTTGGAATTTCTAAGATTGACAAGCTCCTTCTCAAATTGCTGAAGGAAGCATTATGACTATCTGATGCATTTGCAAGTTCTGTAGGGTGCTCCAGGGATGTCCCTATGGATGAGTGGCCACACACTGGGAGATGGGCTTCTCTATTATGCAGGGGTCTTTGGGTGGACTGTGCTTTAGTAAGCATCTCTTAAGTGTCCTCTATAAGTAGGTTAGTAAACTCACTGTTCCATTAGTCTAGATACTGGTGGAATAATTTATTTGGTCTGTTACTGGTTCACTAACTAGAGTAAGTAGATGTCTCTTCATGTCTCCTCAGGAAAAGTCACACAACACTAGCTTCTTCTCCCCAGAACTGAGTAAGAAATAAATAATTGAAGACCAATGCCTAGGGTTGTTCTATGAATATATTTATCATCCCAAATCCCACTCCCACAATACCCATGACCTGAAGATGTTTTTATGACATAGTCGTTTATTCTTATTGTATCATGATGATTAGATCAGCTCAGTGGTCTGCTTCCTGAGCCATACATGTATTCATCCACTTGGTTATGTATCTGTTCTCCAACCCTTCTGTAGGAGTTACTCTGTCCCAAGTACAATTTCAGAAGAGAGAACACTTTTCAGATGTGTCTTTTGGTTGGTCCGCTACTATACTGAATGTCAGCTTTAGGCACAATTTTCTACCCTGTGTTATCACTTAGACTCAACCCTTCCTCTTCATCAGTCGCCATCATCCCGTCCCCAAGTTTACTAATTTTAACACATGCTCCTTTGACTTTTGTCTTTGTGTACTCCATCTATACTTGGACAAGCACACTCCATTGTCTTTTCGTATCTTATGCAGAAATTCAGGTTAATAACTGAGATTTTACATTTTTACTGGAACCACAAAATTATAAGTGTTCATTAACTAGGAAAACACTATTGGATACCAGTAATGCATTAGATATTGTGAACAAAAAAGAGAAGTCTACTATTTTTATGAAGCTTATAATTTATCAAGATTAATGCTTTTAAAAGCAAACTGATTCCTCTTTATTCTTGGATTCTATATTTGAGGTTCACCTACCCTCTCAAATTTATCTGTAAAACTCAAGCCTCAAATCAATGTTCACAGCATTTTGATGTCTGTTCTCAGCCATGCAGAGAGCAATGAAGAGTTGGAGTTGCCCAAGCTGCACATTTCCAGCTGAGATTGAGCACGCCTGTACTCTGCCTTCTTTTATCAGCTCTCAGATAACAGATAAGTGCAATTTTTATAGCTTGTTTTATGCCACATTTTCTACATTTTTGTGCTTTTTTATTGGCAATTTTGCTGTTTAAAATGACCCCCAAGTATAGTCCTGAAATGTTGCATCATGTTTCTAAGTGCGGGAGCACTATGGGGTGCCATATGGAGAAAATATATGTGCTGAATCTGTTTCACTCAGCAATCAGTTATAGAGCTTCTGGCAATGATCTCAATGCTAATGAATCAATAAGATATATTAAAGAAGGGATCTTTAAACACACACATAAAACAAGGTTATGAGCTCAATAGTTGATGAATACATTATGACCAGAGACACTTAGCAACCTAATCTGGGTTCCTCCGAGGAGTGTAATAAGAGGGTATAACAGGAGATTAAAGAAAGGTTTGACCTGAGAATGGTGCTTTAGCTGTGCTGTGAAGAGATGGCAGGGTTAGCTGAGAGTGGGAGGGAGGGCACAATGAGTGAAAGGAAGAGTCAAAAGATGGCATTAAGGTTAGAGATATCAAGGTAGGAATTGCTAGCAATTACAATGTTACCTTTGTTTAAAAACTAGTGAGGCTACAAGGGGAAGATGGCAAGTTACATTTAAGACTGGGCCTTGAAAAGTTACTGCTTTTGGTGACCATGGTAGTGAGGTGTTCTCTGTAGAAAAAAGGTGTTGGAATGAGTGCATAGTATTATGGGAATCAAAAGAGAATCTTTCAGGAGGAGCTATGTGTTTAACTGGAGTCTAAGAGGCTAACAGAAAGTCACGTGGTTTTAAAAGAATGATTTAGAAGTGTGTTCGTCATTGATGACTCTTTGGAGTACCTCACCTAAGGAATTTAATTTACTTTTAACAGTACTGATCATAATTTTAGTTTGACTCTTTTAGTTATAGCTGACATTGTGTTTAAGCTTATGCATGTATTGTACGCTTTATGATTTAGCCATCTTAGTTTTGGTGCAACTCAATCTTAGAGGAAGTTAGATGAGGTCACTAAAATTATTCAAGTAGGTTACTCCATCCCTACCTCTTCATCCCATTTATTTTACTGTTTCAAGTCTATTGAAGGAAAGAAAAAAACACATTATTACCATTGTTGCTTCAGATAGAGTCTTGATACATAGCCCATGGTGACCTTGAAGTTGTGATAGTTTTCTCGCCCAGACTCTTGAGTGGTAGGATTATAGGCATAAGGTACTACACCGGCTTGAAACACATTATTGTCAATTATTTGAAGTATGCTAATGATTGTTTTCATGACCTTAGGTTTTCAGAGTTCATACATTTCTGAGGGCACAAACCAAAACATTAAGCGGAAAACATTGTTTTGTCTCATACATGTTTTAAAATAATCTGAGTGAGAAGGGAGTAGATAGGAATATAAATGAGTCCATGCCTGTTATGCATTGGTATTTAATACTGTAATGATGGGCAGATGATTCCTTGTCTCATATTGCTTGCTTTTTATATATATTCTATAAGAGCAAACGAGGTAAAAGTATGTGTTCTAGTGAGGTTTTGAGTTTTTCCAAGTATTTAAAGGTGCATGGGCTTCATATTAGCTGTTTTGAAGATTCAGAAAGTTTTTCTATAATCTTACATTTAGCTAGAGATTGTGATGGGTAGCTTTATGTGAACTTGACATAAGCTAAAATTATTTTGGAAGAGGGAACCTCGTTTGAGAAAATTTACCCAACAGAGTAGCTTGTGGACAAACCTTTGGCGCATTTTCTTGATTGATAATTAATGTGGCCCAGTTTACGGTAAGTGGTTCCATCCCTGGGAGGTGGCTCTGGGTGCTATCAGAAAACATGCTGAGCAAGCAGTAAAGAGGAGGACGATTATCAGTACAGGAGAACGGCGTGCAGGTCAGTTCTTGTCTCCAGGTTCCTGCTCTGATTTCTCTGGACTATGGACTACAGTCCATAAACCTTTCCCTCCCCAAGTTGCTTCTGGTCATGTGGTTTATTACAACAACTGAGACCCTAAGACAATATTGTATGCAGATGGCCACTGGATATGGAAGAAAGGTAATATTAAGATACACTCTAAATCCTGTATGTGAGAAATGAATTCACCAACTTCAATTTACTGAATAATCACTCACTGGCATTCCTCATCATCCTATAGGCTTAGAAGCATTTGTGAGATGACAATTAATTAGCAGAATAGCTTTATAAAAATGCATGTTGTTTTTAATTGCTATGGCCCATTTTCCTTGTTTAATACAAACTTGGAAGCTCTTCGTGTATCAGAAATCTTTCTGGATTTGCCCTTGCATGGTTTCATAGACATTTCCCCCTGGAGACATGGTAATTTAGCAACTTTTAAATATTCAACACAACTCTATTTATAAATAGTTCTTTTTCAAAAGCGATAGCCAGACTCTTGGCTCAAACCACCTCGTTTCTTTGGTAAGGATGACAGTATAATGATAGATGATCAGTATTAGATTCCTTCATTTCTTTTAATTAGAATTTCGCCTGCATTAATATGCTTTGTAACTATCTGGCTTATTCCTGACAATAGTTATTGTGATTAAGACCTCCATAGGAAGAACAACAATATCAACCAACCAGACCCCCCAGAACTCCCAGGGACTAAACCACCAACCAAAGAGTACACATGGAAGGACCCATGGCTCCAGCCATATATGTAGCAGAGGATGGCATTGTCACACATCAGTAGGAGGAGAGGCCCTTGGTCTTATGAAGGCTTGATGCCCCAGTGTAGGGGAATGTCAGGGCAGGGAGACAGGAGTGGGGGGGGTGAGTGAGGGAGCACCCTCATAGAAGCAGGAGGAGGGGGAGATAGGGAGTTTCCAGAGGGGAAACCAGGAAAGGGGCTAACATTTGAAATGTAAATAAATAAGATATTCAACTTTAAAAAAGAAAATATGAAAAAAAGGAATGGTTTCAATTTTGGATGTCATCTGTAGGAATATCCTGATAGCCTTAACATGCAGAGGAAAAAACTTGTACCCAATTCCTCCACATTTTCCATTACACTGGGGCCAGGCTGCTCAGGAGATAGATAAGAAAATGAGAGGGTGTATTTGCAGGAATAGAGAAAGAGTTACAAAAAGAAAGAAGACAGTGGCCTTAGTCTAGGAATGTACCGGGAAGGTTACAGAGGGTGACCATATGGAGCCATACATCAGTAGCTACCCAGGCAACAAAGCTGGCTGTGTACATCTGGCCTGTGGCTCACCAGTTATTTATTGAACATCTGCTGTGAGCACAACCCAGCCATGGCCACTGTGTGAAATTCAAAAGGCTCCAGGGACTTTGCCCCTGCCATCCATTCTAGTCAGAGGCAGACATCGATGGCTTAATGCTCTGCTTGAGGACAAGCACTCATCTCTTTGGTTCACCCTCAGGTCCAATTGCTTGGCACTAGACTTGGCTCTCAATGGTAAACATCAACAAGTGGGTTGCTAAAGAATGGATGGTTCAGTGCAGCTCTCAGTCCTCATCAGAGGAGTAAGTCTCTTTGTGCCGTGGACAAGGTTAACACAGAGAGACTCATAATCAGTTAAACGCAGAGAAGGAGTGACTGTGTAGTGAGTGCGCTGAGCCATAAATGAGACATCTATATCATATCTCCTTTCCTCCAAGCTAAGGAAATATTGAAAAAGAGGGGGTAGAGCTATTGTAAAAGCTAGAGGTTAGGGGGACTAGGGAAAACTGTGTCTTTTGTATATTACAGGATTGTTGCTATAAAATGAATTGTAAATATTCTGTCTACATTAATTAATGTTGGAAGCTAATATGGTGTCAGTATTCTTTAACCAGATAGTTCCCCAAATAACCATACAGAGACCTTTTAATATTTCAAAGCTCAGGCCTTAACTGGTCAGACTCTCAACTAGTTCATCTGAGTTAACCCTGTCCAGCCATGTGGTAGCTATAACTTTCAGGCCTGTAGTCACACCTGCCTTCTCTCATGTCTCCTGGCCAAAAGGGCCTTTCTCTTTCTTCTTCACAGAGTTCCTTACTCCCTCTGAGAAAGTCCCACCTTACACTTCCTGTCTAGCTAATTGGCCGTCAGATTTTTTTTATTAACACTAATAAGGGAATGTTTTTGGTCGGTGAGGAAGGACAAAGACATCACTTCATACAGAGAACCCCAACATGTTGCACTTAGGAACTCATAGCAGGTGTGCTTATCATCACAGGACCTATGAAAATCAAATTAGTCAACATTGCAACATAGAGGAGGGGGCAGTTCATGAGCCCCAACTGAGGAGCTATAAACAACTGATCGCTACTAAGGTAGAGCAAGTCAGTGTTCTTTAAGGGTATGGGCCTTTCTAGGTTGACCATGCTTTAGTAGCACACGCATACCCATGTACAAGGGAAGGGGCATGAAATTGGATGGGACAGTAGAAATTGGATACAGTAGAAGTTGGGGAGGAGAAGAATGATGGATAAATAAATATTGAAATACTGAAATACTTTTGTAAATATGTATGAAATTCTCAAAAATGAATAAAAAAATACTTAAAAGCATGGCTAGTTGAATGAATGTAGCAAATGTGGCTGTAGTTATGGGCCTGCTTAATGACAAAAGGAGCTCAATCAATCTAAACCTAGAATAGAACAGTGTTGGAGACCAAAAAGTCCAAGAGCATCTTATAAGGGCATTTGTGCGTTATCATTCCAGACCAAAGGCAGACAGGCAAGAGAGAGAGCAAGGGCTCAAGGGCACGAGATGGAATCCACAGCCTTGAGTCTTGCACAACCAGCAAAGCCTTTTCCACAGCACCTCCCAAAGGTTACACATCTTAATTTTGGAGACTAAGTTCCTGACACATGGACTCTGGGGGACACATTCAAACCAAATCTCTAAGGAAAGTTAAGGCTTGCCACTGAACAGCCACAGCTAGAAGATATAAGGAAAAATTTATTCCCTCTGAGAGCAAGAGCATGAGTGTTTTGATATGTTGGTTTCAAACTTGTAGGTCCATGTACTGTGATACATTTCAGTACTTTTATATGCCCAGTTTTTAGTGCTATTTTACAGCATTGTTTGAATATACATATTTGTATAAATATATTCCTGTGTTCAGAACTATATAAAGGGCAGTTCGAAAAGGTTGTGGCTTGAGCCACTAACTACAGGATAACTGGATATTGTTTTAGGCCATCACTGGAATGATTTAGAAATTACCATACCAGTTAACTCAGGTTTCTTTTCATTGAGTGAAAGGCCCCCTCTGCAGTGCTAAAGTGACTTCAGTGGAAAGAAACAAATATTAAGAATTTAAAACATCACCTGTCATTGTCCAGCTGATGCTGCCGAGTTCATCTGCAGTGTACACAGGAGTTTTAGATGACTAGCAATAGAGCAGATGCTTAACTCATTTCACAGCTCAAGAAATGAGAGTCAGGAAAATTATGAACTGCGTGACTTGCCCTTAGTCACACAGCAAGTAAATCATAGGGTTAGCATTCAAAGTGGGGTTTCCTTGAGCTGCCTTCTAAAAGATGCCAGGATTTCAGTAAATAAAGTAGGAAGAGCTTATGAACTGTGAGAATAAACATAATTATTTCCACTAGATACATTTCTAGGCATGAGAAAGCGAGAGTGAGAGAGAGAGACAGAGACAGAGACAGAGAGACAGAGAGAGACAGAGACAGAGAGAGACAGAGAGAGACAGAAAGAGACAGAGAGACAGAGAGACAGACACAGATAGAGACAGACAGACAGAGATAGAGGGAAGAGAGAGACAGAGACAGAGACAGAGACAGAATCAGAGAGACACAGAGACACAGAAACACAGAAATACACAGAGATACAAAGACAGAGAGACACACAGAGTCAGAGACAGAAGGAGGGAGGGAGTAATGGAGAAAGGTAGAGAGGGAGGGAGACAGAAAGGAAGAGAAGTTCTTGAAGGTATGATGAGGAAATGAAATGCCTGGTACAGACAAGAGTTCAAGGTGGATCTTCAGTATTCTGTAAGGTGACCTTTTCTCCATCTTAGCTTTTCCTGCTTCCAAGAATAGACCAGTCACAATAGATGCCATCATTTGAGTTGTTCAACATGCCCTGCTCAAGATGCTACTCCACTCTTTCTTTAACCTCCTTTTATATATATCATGGGTACTGTGGAGATTAGTAATTGTACCAATCATACTGAAAAGTCATCTTTTCTGAGATTTTCCTTGAGGAATATAAGCAGATAATTATTTTTCTTTAAATCTATTCAATGTTACCAACAAATAGTAGTAATAAATAATAGGAACTACTGTTTTAAAGATGGCCAAACATCAAGTACTATGCTATCAACAAAGCAAACAAAAATTGTCAAGAATGTTATATAGCATAATAGCAAAAGAAAAGAGAATGAAGTCTGTATTGATATCAAGCATGTACAGAATCAAGCAGGTGTACTGATATACAGCCTGCTTTCCAGAAGCTGATTTGTGGCAGATGCTGCAAGAAATGTAGCTTTATATAAGCAGTCCGAACCTTATAGCATCCAACTGACTGAGGCAAAACACAAGTCTCAGGATTTTCTTGACAGGTGAGAGCATCTGGTCATTAATAAAGTAAGCCAAGGATCTAGTGCTGTGGAAACTTGTCTTACTTGTAGTACAAAATTCTGGTTTTTGTTCTGTTCTGTAGAGCATTAGGGTTTCTATTCTGTTTTGGACCCAGTATTCTCATCTATAAATGGAGAAGATTTTGCTTTTTAAAAAAATCAGATCATACACTGAACAGTGGTTAACTGAGTGTTAACTACTCTTCCAGAAGGCCTGGATTCAATTCCTAGGACCAATATGGTGACTCACAACACTCTGTAGGTTCAGCTTTAGGAAATCTGATATTGTCTTCTAGGCATTTGGTTCAAATGCATGCTTGCAGAGAAAATACTCAGGTACATATGACAATAACAACATAAAAGTGAGAAATCTCAAATTCCAACTCTTGACTTACTGTATAGATAGACTCCAGCATCCTTAAGGTTCTAGATGTCAAGGCAAGCACATTAGTATTTGAATGTGGCCAAGTGAGAAGAATCTTATCCAAATATTATCTTATGTATCTGAGAACCCTTACTCCAAATAGCATTATGACAATTGTCAATAAGAGGAGGGGCAATTAGGAAGCTCTAAAGGTAGATGACTATGTAAGCCGACCTAAGGATTATATTAACAAGATCTCTTTCTAATCAGGGAAATCTTGTACATATTAATCATTTATTCCTTGGTGAATGAATAAGTATTTAAGTTTGTGAACCTGCTTATTTATAATTTGATCAGTATATAAGTACCATCAGATTCAATATTATATCTTTTATAGATTATATGCTAAGGTCATGCTAATTTTCTGGATTTTGCAAATATCTATGTGGAATTACTCATGTGTTTCAATAAAATACACAGCAGCTAATGATCATTTTTTAGGAAAATAATGACATACCTTTCTCTTGATTTGTTTTCTTTTCTAGTATGGCGTTTAACACTTTCATTTTCTACTTACTTGTACTTCCTGTGATCATTTAGATATTTGGGTTGCTAAACTCTAAAAGCAGATTCAGATATCCTCACATAGTTTGGCCTTGAGATTCAGGCTCAAGAAATAAATAAAAACATATTTGATAACATAAAATCCTAACATATACTCTAGAATAATTTGACAGGACCCTTTGATTAGAGAATCATGGTGTGTTTGCCCAGCCCTTAGAGAAACTGATGTGTGTTAAGGATATTTTTGCTAACCATAGTAAGGTGAGATAGTGAGTCTTGGCCTCCATACCTCAGCCTTACTGTGTGTCAGCATTGCATATAAGAGCTTGCAAACTTCTGACTCTGTCTGCCTCTTCAGACAGCCTCTCTATGCCAGTTTTCAAGACACATCTCTCTGGGTGCATCCATGCATACATTTAAAAGTAATCCTGTTTTAACTAGCATAGCTGCTACTTTTATGTCTTATTATAAAACAGTGCTTCAGCTGTCAGCATGCTGTTCTTCCTCCATATGCTTCCCTGGCCCTTGTGACACAGTTGACTTTCCTGGGGCCCACGAAAGACAGAGGGGGTCTTGATTTGTAGGCAGGAGTGCCTGCAAGATGCAATGCAATTCTGAACGGCATTGCCTCTCTCCTCATGCTTTTCAGACTCCTGTTTGCTGAGTAAGGAAGATACTGCCATATCTATATTTCTTTTTACTCTGGGGCAGGGAGCCTGGCTCCCAATCTCCACTCTCTTAATCCCATTCTGAAATTGCAGGTTATTCTATTTTCTTTCTGTAGCAGAAAGATAGGCAATGGATTGACATTTTCTATCTTCTAAGTGGAAAAGCCATCATGCTGTTTGGCTTATAAAAAATGCCTTCAGGTATATAGAGCATACATTCTATATTTATTATATACACCAAAGCTCACAACACTAGTACCTGCTCAGTATTTATTAAGTACTTACCAATGAGAATAGTGGTTGTCAACCATTCTATCAGGCGTCATTGAGCACTTGTGTAGAAAACACTAGGAACTTGAAGAATAGGCTTATTGCTGTTATGCTGATTCTGTTTAGTTATTCTTTAGTTATTTCCATTTTATTTATGAGGAATTGGAGTAAAAGAATTAAGTGAATTTACCCGAAATCATCTAAATAGGGAACTAATGCAGCAAAACCATCAAACTTGATTCTTTTTCCATTCTAACCATAGCATAACCGCGTCTTCCACTCTAATTTGTTGATGATTTGTATTTTTCAATCTTACCACTTTCCTTTAGAAAGAATTGTTTTAAATTTATGCATTAGTAGAAGAACTAACACAGTAAGCAATTATTTATTGAATACCTTAAGGTTCTCATGTGCTAACATAATCAATAATCATGAATGTGAATTTATTAACAATAAAATTAAATGTAATCATTGATAATCATGAATGGAAAGTAATGTCTTGAAAAAATGTAGCACCTACGGTGGCTAAGTTCACAAGTCCAGTGGTCCTAACATATCTAGAAGACAGTTTTGTTCTCCTCCACCTCTTTCTTTTACAAGCAATCGTGCCACCTCTTTCCTCATGGTCTCTGAGCCTTGGGGAGTGGGTTTTGTTTTTATGGTCCATTCGTGGCAAGCACTCCAAAACCAGTTACGTATTCTCTGAACTTTGACTGGTTGTCAATTTCTGATGAGGTCTCTAAGATACGCTAAACCATTGGCAGAAAACTATGAATCTAAAGGGAATGTTGATCTTATGTTTATTTAGCAAAATACTAGCAGATTAACCCCTGGGATTTACAAGCTCCCCAACAACTGCTTCTTGCATGTATTTAAGTACCAGGTATGCATTTCTTACTGTGGAATAGGCCTTAAATTCAACCAGAAAGCTATTTGTAAGTCCAGTAACATTTGTGTTACTATTACATCATAAGCAAATCTTGTCACAACAGTCATTGTTACAACTTGAAACATTCATAGCTGCATAAAACTGATGATGACAATTTTTAGGGATATTTATAGTGTTATTTATTCTATTTTATTCAATTTTAAAGCAAGTATTTTATGTTTCCTAATGTTTAATAGCATGCTAAAAATTATATTTTATGTTATATATTTATTGTTATGTATTGTGTAGTATATATTTTATGTAACATATTACATATGTATTATATGTAAACATTCTTGATTTATTAGCTTCCTTCATTGTAACAAACACCTGAGATACTCAGCTTTTAGCTGCACACATGGCAAGAGTCCACACTAAATAACACTGTCCACCTTATGGCCAGGCTACATAGAAAGGGTCCAGTGTTCCACAATACCTTGTGAAGGCATTTACTCAATACCAAAATACATCCTATCAGACTGAGGCAGATAAGCTTTGAAGATGGTTTAGTGCCCTGAGACTCTCATTTGTTTGGGGGCTATGCATAAATACCTCATATCCTCTGCTGCTGCCCTGCAATAATGAACTAGATAGCCCTCCTTCTTCACCGGCACATGCTTACACAAACACCCCTTCTCAAACAATGTACCTAGCAACTTCAAAATCCTTGAGTCTCTACCTTCTTTGGCCTACATGTACTCTCAACTGTAGACAATAGTATAATTCCCCCCCACCCCTGGTAACAATAAAAATTTTTATTTAAGTGTTTTCCCATCATATCCAGGTATAAAAAGATAGAAAGACTATCTGACCTGAACCTCCTATGTGATGGTTTGTATATGCTTGTCTTAGGGAGGGGCACTATTAGAAGGTGTGGCCCTGTTGGAGTAGGTGTGTCACTGTGTGTGTGGGGAGCTATAAGACTCTCACCCTAGCTGCCTGGAAGTGAGTATTCTACTAGCAGTCTTTTTTTTTTTTTTTTTTTTTTTGGAGTTGGGGACTGAACCCAGGGCCTTGCACTTGCTAGGCAAGCACATTACCACTGAGCTAAATCCCCAACCCCAACTAGCAGTCTTCAGATGAAGATATAGAACTCTCAGCTACTCCTGCACCATGCCTGCCACCATGCCACCATGCTTTCTCCTTGATGATAATGGATTGAACCTCTGAATCTATAAGCCAGGCCCAATTATAAGCTGTCCTTTATAAGGATTGCCTTGGTCATGGTGTCTGCTAACAGCAGTAAAACCCTAAGACAGGGTATTTGTGCAGTAAGGCAATGTGTGTCCTTCATTGACCTCTATAATAGAATTTTCTGTTTAATATCTTATGTCAATCCATAGTTGGGCATGTGTATGATAAAACTCAGGTGCGATATGGAAAAGGGCAGACTCAGTAGAAATATGGTTATATTTGTGAAACCAGAATAGAGAGGCACCCATACTATAGCCTTAGCAGCTGTGGTAGTCTGAATAAGAGTGATGACCATAAGCTCTATATTTGAATGCTTAGTCACCAAGCAGTAGAACTCTCTGGAAGGATTAGAAGGATTAGGAGTTATAGCCTTATGAGTCGTAGTGTGTCACTAGAGGTTTGCTTTGAGGTTTCAAAATCCCATGGTAGGGCTCGGATCTCTATCTCCATTGATGGATCAGCATGGTGTTTCCAGTTGCTGTTCCAGCACCTGCCTGTATGCCCCCATGCTCCCTGCCATGATGATAATAGAGTATACCTCTGAAACTATAAGGAAACCCTCAATAAAATGCTTTCTTTTATGTAAGAGTTGCCTTGGACATGGTGTCTCTTCACAGCAATAGAAAATTGACTAAGACAGTATAATCAACTCCTTCTTTAAAGCCCATAAAATGAAGCTCTGAGAAGTCAATGGCCCATCATGCAGCCTTATGCATATAGCCTAATGTCAATGTTGACCTGTGTGCTTCTTTAATTTGGAGTATCTCTGTCCTCCAAATAAAGTCATATTACTTCTTTTCTAAACCTGTGTAAGCCTTTACTTTTAATTCTTTAGATAAGAGTCTAAGAACCTGGAAACACTAGCCTAAACCCTAATTATCAGACATAAATTCTCATCTTGTAAAGTTTTTATTACATCTCAATAGCAGCAAGGTGAGACGCAAGCATCTACTGCAAGCCCTTTGGAGGAAACTTACCTAAACACTTAATATTACTATATTTTCAAGTAATAACTAATAAAATAGAAAACAATTAACCAATAATATAGTGATATGATTTGGCTTCACTATGTCTCTCACAAGTTCTTATCTTAGACCTATTTTTATTTAAACCATATGTTGATGATATTTGAGAGCACAGACCCCTTTGACATGCCATTAATGTTGGGTGAATTCATGAGGACAGGCCCTCATGATGATCTTAACTTCTCAAGAAGAGGACCAAGTGCCTGAATTCACATGTGTCCCTCATCATGTAATGCCTCCTGCCATCATGGCAGACCAAGAAGGCCCTCATCAGGTAATGGCATCTTGATTTTGGGCCTCTAGCCTCTAGTACTGTGAGATACACTGCTAATATAAAAGAGTTGTAGACATTCAGTTTTACCAACAAAAAAATTTACTAAGACAATACACAGTCATAAATGTGAATAAATTTCTGATTTAAAAGCAGATCATTAAAATGGCTATATATGGGGGTATAGAATTTAAGGTCACTTTGATATAACTCATCAAATATATTTATATTTTCAAAATTTTCCACAAAAACTATGTGTTACAGTTTTATTTTTAGAAGACAAATGAGGATTTGTTTTTTTAATTAAAGGTTTTATTTTATGCATGTATCAAAAATGCTTAATTAACAAAGCAAGTAATCATTAAGATTTCTTTTCTCTTTGAGACTTATTTTTCTAATATTATACAATTTACCATATTTATACTGTGAATTTGCCATCTGATATTTACATTTTTACATTCTAATTGACATTTCTTTGGTATTAATAGTAGTTAAATATTATTGCATACATTTTCTGGACATTATCATTTCTACTAAATCTGTGATATGATTCTATTGCATGAAATGTTGATCCATCTGTTTATTTCACTATCTTTGTGTCTCATAATATATTAATTATAGAATAGGTAACTATGAAATATCTCAGTATATGGCAGGGTAAGTTATGATTTCACATTCTTTTTCTTTCACCTACAAATTTGTCTTGCTTTTATTCTACAGTATTCTCAGACATTAACTTTTTTTAGCATGCAAAACTCATTTTCTGAAATAGACTGTGACATTTATGATTGTGTTGTCTGTTACTATAGCTTTAAATATATACATACATATGTTACTACTCTCTCTTATACACACACATGTACACAGAACTGCTTCTGCAAGTCCAATGATAAATAATTTCAGTCAAGATTCAGATCATTTTATGTTGTATATGTAACACGAGTATGGACCTAGTGAGTATCCTAGATAGAACTGTGGGAACCCAACAAATGATGAAATCCAAAAGACTCATATTTCTGTTCTTAGAGTTGAGGTTGTTGGGCAAACAGTAGTTAAGTGACTCAAAAAAATAAATAAACCTTCATCTAGTTAGTGGTTGTTTGATGGAGAAGTGTGAATAAAATACCCCATTTAGGCTGAAGTGTAAACACGACGATGGGCTTTGCCTGGCAGAACCCATGCCAAATACATTGCCCTCCTGAAGATTTCCACAGGCCACCTTTCCTTTGATCCAGTAGAGTATCTTGAATTTTGAAGTCCAGGAGGAGGAATACCTGGAGATCATCATCATTGCTATCATCATCATCATCATCATCATCATCATCATCATCGTCATCGTCATCATGTTATTGTTGTTATTTTGTGCTAGGGTACTATTTGCTTCTATTGAGCAGAGACCTAGAAATCTTCTAAGTAACATGTAAAGTTTAGGACAGCCCTAGTAACAAATTGCTTGAGCCAAAATCTCAATTGTGTTAAGGTTGAATGTACCGAGCCTAAAATGATAAATAACTTCTTTTATTTAAAAAGAGTCATTTAGAGGAGAGAACAATAGCTCTATTTGAGACATTACTCATCTGTCATTGTTGCTATGAGCCTCCAACTGAAATGGCCAATAATGAGAGAGGGGGAGGATTGCTTTTTTCTGTGTTGTGGAATTGTTCCCCGAGAAAGGGTGCCTGTGCTTATAAGGCTATCAAGTTCTATAGGATCCCAGAGACTCTCTACCTACCCTGTGTCTACCTGGCCATATACTATGAAGCCAGTAACCCCATTGTTCTGAAATCCTCATAGTTTAAGTTATAGCAAGGAGGTAGTGGAAACTGAAACTGTAGCATCTGCTTGTTTGACTTTAGGGTACATGTAGTCATCTGGCCATTTTGTAAAAATGCAGGCTCAAATTCTGCAGGCCTGGGCAGCATGTCAGCCTTTCTTACAAACAACAGGCTTCCACATGAAGTCAGCGCTGCTGGTCCTGCCTTAACAATGAACAGTGAGGGCATACATGATCATCTGCTCCCTCAATGTTGAGAGCATCAACAAGTTCACAAACTTGGTCAAAAGAGCACCGGATACACAGTAGATGCTTCCATTTTCCTTGCCTTCCTGACTACTTACTGAGACATGGGTGAAGGTTGAAAAACCTTACTCCTAATAGTGAGCCCTAGAGCCTGGGGCATTTTATTTTATAGGCTTGTAAAGCAGAGTATCAGTCTAGAGGGGCAAGCATTCTGATGAAGCAAAGAGGGTGAGGTTTTTTTTTTAATTTTTTATTAGATATATTTCTTTACATACATTTCTTTCTTTTTTTTTTCTCGTAGTAATCATTTTTTTTATTAACTTGAGTATTTCTTATATACATTTCGAATGTTATTCCCTTTCCCGGTTTCCGGGCAAACATCCCCCTCCCCCCTCCCCTTCCTTATGGGTGTTCCCCTCCCAACCCTCCCCCCATTGCCGCCCTCCCCCATAGACTAGTTCACTGGGGGTTCAGTCTTAGCAGGACCCAGGGCTTCCCCTTCCACTGGTGCTCTTACTAGGATATTCATTGCTACCTATGGGGTCAGAGTCCAGGGTCAGTCCATGTATAGTATTTAGGTAGTGGCTTAGTCCCTGGAAGCTCTGGTTGCTTGGCATTGTTGTACTTTTGGGGTCTCGAGCCCCTTCAAGCTCTTCCAGTTCTTTCTCTGATTCCTTCAACAGGGGACCTATTCTCAGTTCAGTGGTTTGCTGCTGGCATTCGCCTCTGTATTTGCTGTATTCTGGCTGTGTCTCTCAGGAGCGATCTACATCCGGCTCCTGTCGGTCTGCACTTCTTTGCTTCATCCATCTTGTCTAATTGGGTGGCTGTATATGTATGGGCCACATGTGGGGCAGGCTCTGAATGGGTGTTCCTTCAGTCTCTGTTTTAATCTTTGCCTCTCCCTTCCCTGCCAAGGGTATTCTTTTTCCTCATTTAAAGAAGGAGTGAAGCATTCACATTTTGATCATCAGTCTTGAGTTTCCTTTGTTCTAGGGATCTAGGGTAATTCAAGCATTTGGACTAATAGCCACTTATCAATGAGTGCATACCATGTATGTCTTTCTGTGAGTGGGTTAGCTCACTCAGGATGATATTTTCCAGTTCCAACCATTTGCCTACGAATTTCATAAACTCGTTGTTTTTGATAGCTGAGTAATATTCCATTGTGTAGATGTACCACATTTTCTGTATCCATTCCTCTGTTGAAGGGCATCTGGGTTCTTTCCATTTTCTGGCTATTATAAATGAGGCTGCGATGAACATAGTGGAGCACGTGTCTCTTTTATATGTTGAGGCATCTTTTGGGTATATGCCCAAGAGAGGTATGGCTGGATCCTCAGGCAGTTCAATGTCCAATTTTCTGAGGAACCTCCAGACTGATTTCCAGAATGGTTGTACCAGTCTGCAATCCCACCAACAATGGAGGAGTGTTCCTCTTTCTCCACATCCTCGCCAGCATCTGCTGTCACCTGAGTTTTTGATCTTAGCCATTCTCACTGGTGTGAGGTGAAATCTCAGGGTTGTTTTGATTTGCATTTCCCTTATGACTAAAGATGTTGAACATTTCTTTAGGTGTTTCTCAGCCATTCGGCATTCCTCAGCTGTGAATTCTTTGTTTAGCTCTGAACCCCATTTTTTAATAGGGTTATTTGTTTCCCTGCGGTCTAACTTCTTGAGTTCTTTGTATATTTTGGATATAAGGCCTCTATCTGTTGTAGGATTGGTAAAGATCTTTTCCCAATCTGTTGGTTGCCGTTTTGTCCTAACCACAGTGTCCTTTGCCTTACAGAAGCTTTGCAGTTTTATGAGATCCCATTTGTCGATTCTTGATCTTAGAGCATAAGCCATTGGTGTTTTGTTCAGGAAATTTTTTCCAGTGCCTATGTGTTCCAGATGCTTCCCTAGTTTTTCTTCTATTAGTTTGAGTGTGTCTGGTTTGATGTGGAGGTCCTTGATCCAATGGACTTAAGCTATGTACAGGGTGATAAGGATGGATCGATCTGCATTCTTCTACATGTTGCCCTCCAGTTGAACCAGCACCATTTGCTGAAAATGCTATCTTTTTTCCATTGGATGGTTTTGGCTCCTTTGTCAAAAATCAAGTGACCATAGGTGTGTGGGTTCATTTCTGGGTCTTCAATTCTATTCCATTGGTCTATGTGTCTGTCTCTGTACCAATACCATGCAGTTTTTATCACTATTGCTCTGTAATACTGCTTGAGTTCAGGGATAGTGATTCCCCCTGAAGTCCTCTTATTGTTGAGGATAGCTTTAGCTATCCTGGGTTTTTTGTTATTCCAGATGAATTTGCAAATTGTTCTGTCTAACTCTTTGAAGAATTGGATTGGTATTTTGATGGGGATTGCATTGAATCTGTAGATTGCTTTTGGTAAAATGGCCATTTTTACTATATTAATCCTGCCAATCCATGAGCATGGGAGATCTTTCCATCTTCTGAGGTCTTCTTCAATTTCTTTCCTCAGTGTCTTGAAGTTCTTATTGTACAGATCTTTTACTTGCTTGGTTAAAGTCACACCGAGGTACTTCATATTATTTGGGTCTATTATGAAGGGTGTCGTTTCCCTAATTTCTTTCTCAGCTTGTTTCTCTTTTGTATAGAGGAAGCCAACTGATTTATTTGAGTTAATTTTATACCCAGCCACTTTGCTGAAGTTGTTTATCAGCTTTAGTAGTTCTCTGGTGGAACTTTTGGGATCACTTAAATATACTATCATGTCATCTGCAAATAGTGATATTTTGACCTCTTCTTTTCCGATCTGTATCCCCTTGATCTCCTTTTGTTGACTGATTGCTCTGGCTAGAACTTCAAGAACTATATTGAATAAGTAGGGAGAGAGTGGGCAGCCTTGTCTAGTCCCTGATTTTAGTGGGATTGCTTCAAGTTTCTCTCCATTTAGTTTAATGTTAGCAACTGGTTTGCTGTATATGGCTTTTACCATGTTCAGGTATGGGCCTTGAATTCCTATTCTTTCCAGGACTTTTATCATGAAGGGGTGTTGAATTTTGTCAAATGCTTTCTCAGCATCTAATGAAATGATCATGTGGTTCTGTTCTTTCAGTTTGTTTATATAATGGATCACGTTGATGGTTTTCCGTATATTAAACCATCCCTGCATGCCTGGGATGAAGCCTACTTGATCATGGTGGATGATTGTTTTGATGTGCTCTTGAATTCGGTTTGCCAGAACTTTACTGAGTATTTTTGCGTCGATATTCATAAGGGAAATTGGTCTGAAGTTCTCTTTCTTTGTTGTGTCTTTGTGTGGTTTAGGTATAAGAGTAATTGTGGCTTCGTAGAAGGAATTCGGTAGGGCTCCACCTGTTTCAATTTTGTGGAATAGTTTGGAGAATATTGGTATGAGGTCTCCTATGAAGGTTTGATAGAATTCTGCACTAAACCCGTCTGGACCTGGGCTCTTTTTGGTTGGGAGACATTTAATGACTGCTTCTATTTCCTTACTCCTTACTTCGGTACCTGGTATCTGTCTAGGAAATTGTCCATTTCCTGAAGATTTTCAAATTTTGTTGAATATAGGTTTTTATAGTAAGATCTGATGATTTTTTGAATTTCCTCTGAATCTGTAGTTATGTCTCCCTTTTCATTTCTGATTTTGTTAATTTGGACGCACTCTCTGTGTTCTCTCGTTAGTCTGGCTAAGGGTTTATCTATCTTGTTGATTTTCTCAAAGAACCAACTTTTGGTTCTGTTGATTCTTTCTATGGTCCTTTTTGTTTCTACTTGGTTGATTTCAGCTCTGAGTTTGATTATTTCCTGCCTCCTACTCCTCCTGGGTGTATTTGCTTCTTTTTGTTCTAGAGCTTTTAGGTGTGCTGTCAAGCTGCTGACATATGCTCTTTCCTGTTTCTTTCTGCAGGCACTCAGCGCTATGAGTTTTCCTCTTAGCACAGCTTTTATTGTGTCCCATAAGTTTGGGTATGTTGTATCTTCATTTTCATTAAATTCTAAAAAGTTTTTAATTTCTTTCTTTATTTCTTCCTTGACCAGGTTATCATTGAGTAGAGCATTGTTCAATTTCCACGTATATGTGGGCATTCTTCCCTTACTGTTATTGAAGACCAGTTTTAGGCCGTGGTGGTCTGATAGCACGCATGGGATTATTTCTATCTTTCTGTACCTGTTGAGGCCTGTTTTTTGACCAATTATATGGTCAATTTTGGAGAAAGTACCATGAGGAGGTGAGAAGAAGGTATATCCTTTTGCTTTAGGATAGAATGTTCTATAAATATCCGTTAAGTCCATTTGGCTCATGACTTCTCTTAGTCTGTCGACATCACTGTTTAATTTCTGTTTCCATGATCTGTCCATTGATGAGAGTGGGGTGTTGAAATCTCCCACTATTATTGTGTGAGGTGCAATGTGTGTTTTGAGCTTTAGTAAGGTTTCTTTTACGTATGTAGGTGCCCTTGTATTTGGGGCATAGATATTTAGGATTGAGAGTTCATCTTGGTGGATTTTTCCTTTGATGAATATGAAGTGTCCTTCCTTATCTTTTTTGATGACTTTTAGTTGGAAATTGATTTTATTTGATATTAGAATGGCTACTCCAGCTTGCTTCTTCTGACCATTTGCTTGGAAAGTTGTTTTCCAGCCTTTCACTCTGAGGTAGTGTCTGTCTTTGTCTCTGAGGTGTGTTTCCTGTAGGCAGCAGAATGCAGGGTCCTCGTTGCGTATCCAGTTTGTTAATATATGTCTTTTTATTGGGGAGTTGAGGCCATTGATATTGAGAGATATTAAGGAATAGTGATTATTGTTTCCCTTTATATTCATATTTGGATGTGAGGTTATGTTTGTGTGCTTTCATTCTCTTTGTTTTGTTGCCAAGACGATTAGTTTCTTGCTTCTTCTAGGGTATAACTTGCCTCCTTATGTTGGGCTTTACCATTTATTATCCTTTGTAGTGCTGGATTTGTAGAAAGATATTGTGTAAATTTGGTTTTGTCATGGAATATCTTGGTTTCTCCATCAATGTTAAGTGAGAGTTTTGCTGGATACAGTAACCTGGGCTGGCATTTGTGTTCTTTTAGGGTCTGTATGACATCAGTCCAGGATCTTCTGGCCTTCATAGTTTCTGGCGAGAAGTCTGGTGTGATTCTGATAGGTCTCCCTTTATATGTTACTTGACCTTTTTCCCTTACTGCTTTTAATATTCTTTCTTTATTTTATGCATTTGGTGTTTTGACAATTATGTGATGGGAGGTGTTTCTTTTCTGGTCCAATCTATTTGGAGTTCTGTAGGCTTCTTGTATGTCTATGGGTATCTCTTTTTTTAGGTTAGGGAAGTTTTCTTCTATGATTTTGTTGAAGATATTTACTGGTCCTTTGAGCTGGGAGTCTTCACTCTCTTCTATGCCTATTATCCTTAGGTTTGATCTTCTCATTGAGTCCTGGATTTCCTGTATGTTTTGGACCATTAGCTTTTTCCGCTTTACATTATCTTTGACAGTTGAGTCAATGATTTCTATGGAATCTTCTGCTCCTTAGATTCTCTCTTCCATCTCTTGTATTCTGTAGGTGAAGCTTGTATCTACAGCTCCTTGTCTCTTCTTTTGTTTTTTTATATTCAGGGTTGTTTCCATGTGTTCTTTCTTGATTGCTTCTATTTCCATTTTTAATTCATTCAACTGTTTGATTGTGTTTTCCTGGAATTCTTTCAGGGATTTTTGTGTCTCCTCTCTATGGGCTTCTACTTGTTTATTTATATTTTCCTGGAATTCTTTCAGGGATTTTTGCGATTCTTTCAGGCATTTTTGCGATTCCTCTCTGTAGGCTTCTACTTGTTCTCTAAGGGAGTTCTTCATGTCTTTCTTGAAGTCCTCCAGCATCATGATCAAAAATGATTTTGAAACTAGATCTTGCTTTTCTGGTGTGTTTGGATATTCCATGTTTGTTTTGATGGGAGAATTGGGCTCCGATGGTGCCATGTAGTCTTGGTTTCTGTTGCTTGGGTTCCTGCGCTTGCCTCTCGCCGTCAGATTATCTCTAGTGTTACTTTGTTCTGCTATTTCTGACAGTGGCTAGACTGTCCTATAAGCCTGTTTGTCAGGAGTGCTGTAGACCTGTTTTCCTCTCTTTCAGTCAGTTATGGGGACAGAGTGTTCTGCTTTCGGGCGTGTAGTTTTTCCTCTCTACAGGTCTTCAGCTGTTCCTGTGGGCCTGTGTCTTGAGTTCACCAGGCAGCTTTCTTGCAGCAGAAAATTTGGTCTTACCTGTGGTCCCGAGGCTCAAGTTCGCTCGTGGGGTGCTGTCCACGGGCTCTCTGTAGAGGCAGCAATCAGGAAGACCTGTGCCGCCCCTTCCTGGAGCTTCAGTGCACCAGGGTTCCAGATGGTCTTTGGCTTTTTCCTCTGGCGTCCGAGATGTGTGTGCAGGGAGCAGTCTCTTCTGGTTTCCCAGGCTTGTCGGCCTCTCTGAAGGTTTAGCTCTCCCTCCCTTGGGATTTGGGTGCAGAGAACTGTTTATCCGGTCTGTTTCTATCAGGTTCCGGCGGTGTCTCAGGCAGGGGTCCTGCCGCTCCTGGGCCCTCCCCCACGGGAGCCCAGAGGCCTTATACAGTTTCCTCTTGGGCCAGGGATGTGGGCAGGGGTGAGCAGTGTTGGTGGTCTCTTCCGCTCTGCAGCCTCAGGAGTGCCCACCTGACCAGGCGGTTGGGTCTCTCTCTTACCGGGTCTGGGAGCAGAGAGCTGCTGCTTCTTTACATACATTTCAAATGTTATTATTCCCTTTCCCAGTTTCCTGTCCATATGCCCCCATCCCCGGCTCCTCCCCCATATGGATGTTCCCCCCATTCACTCTCCTTACAGCCCCACCTATGACATTCCCCAGCACTGGAGGGTCCAACCTTGGCAGTAAAGGACTTCCCTTTTCACTGGTGCCCCAGCAAGGCTATTCTTCTCTACATATGCAGTTGGAACCTTGGGTCAGTCCATGTATAGTCTTTTGGTAGTGGTTTAGTCTCTGGAAGCTCTGGTTGGTTGGCATTGTTGATCTTATGGGGTTGCAAGCTCCTTCAACTCTTTGAATACTTCCTCTAATTCCCCACAAGGGGGTCCTGTTCTCAGTTCAGTGGTTTGCTGCTAACCTTGACCTCTGTGTTGGACATGCTCTGGATGTGTCTCTCAGGAGAGATCTATATCCGGCCCCTTTCAGCATGCATATTTTAGTTTCATCAATCTTTTTTTTTTGATGACTGTATATGTATGGGCCACATGTGGGGCAGGCTCTGAATGGCCATTCCTTGAGTCACAATGCATGTCCCTTCCTCCTTTCTTCACGGCTGAGTCATTAGGAAAATACAAGCCATCTGGGTCTTACATCCCCTCCACTACTAATGCCTATTTTTTTTTTTTTGGTTCTTTTTTTCGGAGCTGGGGACCGAACCCAGGGCCTTGCGCTTCCTAGGTAAGCGCTCTACCACTGAGCTAAATCCCCAGCCCCTAATGCCTATTTCTTAAGAGAGATGGGTGCTACCTTATTTCTACATTATACATCCTGTTTAGACTTATCAAGATCGTGACCATGTTACATCTGCAGGCAATTTTGGCTGCTAATAATAATTTTCTACTCTACCCTTTAGATTGGAATGAAGCGGATAGCTAGACTGTCAGACTCTGGCAGGAAAGGGGACCAACATTTTCTGATCTATGTGGGCCTTAGCTAGCACCAACATTTTGGGAAATAGACCATTATCTTTTACCTCGTATGAGCAGCTTCTTGTTTTATCAGAGTCTGAGTTTCTCCATTGTTTTAACGGAGTCCTCGTCTTGTTTTCCTCTTGTGCCTGGGATAAAGCAAGAAAGCAATCGTCAGTGCTAAAGTGATTGAAATTGTAAGTTGCTATTAACATAGAAATGCCCCATGGTGTTGAACAGAAGTTGGTTATATATTCAGTACAACTGGCTCGTGGCTCACTTTGGATTGATTGATTGATTGACTTGTTTATAATCTTAGAACTGCACTTCACCATTCTTTGGCTCCTGACCACAAGTACACATATAGAACAAGAAGTAAGCAGCTTTTTCACTATCTTCCCATTTCTTGGGTCAAATAAAAGAGAATAATGAACTAATTAAAACTAGTTTCAAAAAATAGTTAAAAAATGTGGGTGAACTTCAGTGGTAGAGCACTTCTCTAATTTATCCAAAGCCATGGGTTCAATCCCCAGCACTACCAGCAACTTAACTAAATTTGAGGGAAATACTCCAATTCAGAGAATTTAGAATCACTTCTATCTTTGAGATTATGGTACCAGTTTCCCTAGAGATGCAGAGTTTTCATGTAGGAGAGACTTATGGGCTAGCTTGAGTTGAATCTTTCATGCCTCAACTCCGCATATTTCTAGGTTGAATTTCTAACTACCCTTTGGGGTTGTGGAATGTGACTGCATTTGAAGGCAGAATCTTTCCAGAAGTAACAAATTTAAAGTCAGGCTATTAGCTTATTTCCTAGTAAAGAAGGCAGATATCTTTATGAGAGGGACATCAGGGCCCAGGCCATATGAAAACAGAAAGGTAAGTCATTGCATGGCAAATAGAAAGACCTTAGAAAAATCAACCCCACTGACTCCTTGATCTCAGGTTTCCACCTTCCAGAATTGTTAGAGAATCAATCTCAGCTGGTTAAGCTACCCCGTCTGTGGTATTTTGTTCTGGCAGACCTTGGAATCTGATACAGATGGGCCATTTTAAGTGTTTTGGTCTGAAAAGCCACAGAACATAAAATACACATCTGGTCCTCTGACTTCAAGATCCTGAGGGTAATTTCAGCAAATAAAAGCTGGCTCCAGAAAAGCTTTGTGCATTCATTACTTGCTCCTCTAGGACTTTCTGAGGAGAAGGAGAAAGAAAGCCAAGCTCATATCAACTTAAAGAGACTAGTTTGAGGGAGCTGTAATAATGTACAATGCTTAGGTTCTAGAGGAATTCTCTTCCTGCAATCTCAGAGAACAACAGCCCTTAGCCTTCTGTGGACAGCATCTGTCACTTCTGTGTGTGTTCAGCCTTGAGGCACTGTGCCCTGTTTCTTTGGAAAGGTCTAACTTAACCAAATATGTGGTGTGTTGCTAATGGTTCTACAAAACGGAGACTGTAGGCTACAAATGTTTTGCGTTTGTCTTGCCCAAGTTGAACAGATGAGATTGAACAGCTTTTTGTTACTCTCCTGGGAGAGTGGTTTGTTTGTCTCTGGGGCATCTTCTGAACACAATGCATCATGTTTGGCTTCTGCTTTCCATTGGAGGGGAGTCCCCCAGGAAGGAGCTTAGACACACTCTACCACTGTGTGTGGCACGTACCTGTGTGAGATTGCAGGATTCTTGCTGGGGCCAGTTAGCATGGGTGCACAAGTTGACTCTGCCATCTCCTGGTGGTGTAACTTTTGAAAAGTTAAATACATTTTAATCTTCCCATGCTTTAACTTTTTTACCTCTGCAAAAAGATCTTCCGCAATGGACATGTGGAAGACTGAAAGAGTTAGTACATGCCAAGCTAATATAATGAAACCTGATAGAGTAGAAGGCTGTCAGTGAATGTTACCAATGTAAATGGAATAGACAAGATATTGCATATGAGTTTTCCCTGTGTATATTGCAAGGATGAAAATTAGCTAAGAAGACTCTTTGTCATGTAAACATTTCAGACTATTTGTTACCTTGGGCATGATAAAAACTCAATTTAATTGAGGGTTTCTATGGTGTTAAGCAAATCTTCTGTTTTATTTTACTGAAACTTCATAACAATACTGTGAGAACAGTAGTATAGACAAATCAAGGGAAGAGAGTTTGCACTGTATTAGCAAAGCCCATCAAACCCTCAGTGCTTCATGTAGGAAGGATAGACTCACCGTAGGATGCATAAACAAGAGTCTATGCTAGAGAAGTCTTCTGTATTAGCCAAAATAAATCAGGTTGCACTAAAGACATACAACGGGATGTCACGTAATGATAAAGGTAGAAACCAAAATGCCAAAGAGTGCCAACAGCCCCAGAAGCTAGGAAAAGATGAGCACGGTTTTCTCCCTGGAGGCTGTACAGGAAGCATGGACCTCAAAAAACAAAGTATGATGGGAAAGCATTTTGAAAGAGGCGTAGCTGGCCACTTTAGCTGTATGTAGTAGGTAGCACTATTGGGTGGTTCATTGTCTGGAGCTGAATCAAAAGCAGAAAGTATGCAGCACATGAGCATCATTCTCTCTATTCGTCCTGAGTGTGGATACAGTATAGCATTCCGGCAGACATGCCTTCCCATCATGTGATATTGTACCTGCAGTCTGTGATCCAAAATAAATATTTTCCTTAGTTGTCTATCAAAAATTTTACTATAAGCAATGAAGAAGTAATGAATAGAACATCTCTAGGAAACGAATGCAAATTCATCACAAGGTTATGTGGCCTTCATTTTTGCATTGTTTACTAGCCCATATGTCCCTTTAAATAAGCTTGGCCCTTCTCAGAGACTTTCTACTTTCAGAAGCTGTGTGTGACAGCTGTGTGCTACATCATGTACCTTGGGTCTGGAGTACCCTGTGCAGAAACTAATGCTGGATACTGGGATTATGTTTAATTGCTTTTCCTTGGTCTTGTCATCTAAACTTAGCACCTTAACTTCCTAACAGGATAGAATATTTATTTCAGACTTTGAGGGTTCCTGAGTGTTTCTCAGAGGATACTTCCTGTGTTTGCTTTGAAAGTCTTGAATACAGAGAACATGCCTTAATTTCATATACAGACTTTTGGTGTTTTACCCGTTCATATATCTAAAGGTGAATTCTCAATGTGAAGACACCAGATAGCAGATGGAGTTTTGGATCCCTGATATATTTTGGGCAGGGATACAAATGAAAAGACTAGAGTAGTACTGGATGTCAAACTGCATTGGAGTTTCAATATGGCATTGGTCTTTTATGCTGCCAAAGAGTCCAATTCAAATATTTACTGTAAGCCAGAGTGCCTTGGACTTCAGACTGATAAGCCCTTTTGAAGAAGGTTTAGGTCTTAGAAAAGGCAGTTGTGAAGTCGAGGCTGACCTCAAGTGGAGATAAATTGCTGATTGCCTTCTCTGTTATTTGAAAGCAGATTTCTCAATTAAAAAGCACACAAAATGGTTTATGTGTAGCACATATTAACTAATGCTACCATTGAATGATTAAATATTGCCTTTCATTGCTGTTTTGTGTTTTGTTTATTGACACAGAGTTTTACCATGTAGTCTTTGCTGGATTGGAAATTCCTATGTAGTCCAGGCTGGCTTCCAACTCATAGAAATCTGCCTGCCTCTGCATCCCTAGCACTGGGAATAAAGATGTGCACCAACATACCTGCCTTGATAGAGCATAAAGAGGAAAAAGGGAAAATATCAGATGGCAGACCCCTCTCCTCCAAATAATTTTTTCATCACTTTTAAAAGGGGACAATATAACAAATGTTGTGACCAGATATGTGATCAAATATGCATACTTCCTATTGAACGAATAGTCAGTGGAATTACCAAGAAATCTCAACTTTCATAACTACCTTTCCAGAAGAATAGCCTATGTTAGATGCTTTTTTGGATGGAATAAAAAAAGTTCTTTCAATTTAAAATACAAAAAAGTTAAATTTACAAATCCACCAAGAGCTGAGGGTTGAAAATATTTAAAAAGTTGCCTTTTTAAATCCTATTTCATGACTCATTTTTTTTTGCCTATATTCTTTCCTTCACGTTCACCTAATAACATCCTTTCTTGGTCTCATTTCTACATGATGTATGCCTCTCTTTGTCCTCCAGGCTTCATTTCACTCAGTATTACTAGTGCAGCCTTTCCTCTGAAGCACCATCCCCAACCACAGCCACCCCATCAGCTAGTCATAGGTGCCCTGTGTTTCCTACCTCTATGGCTTCACATTACTGCTAGCTCTCTCTCTCTCTCTCTCTCTCTCTCTCTCTCTCTCTCTCTCTCTCTCTCTCCCCCCAATAAATCCATCTTTCTTTCCCTCTCTTCAGATCTTATGTCTTTAAGATGACTTCACCTGTTTCTACTTTATAAACTTTAAGTCTTGCAGCATCACTCCCACAGCATTACACACACACACACACACACACACACACACACACACACACACAATCACTTCCTATAGTGTCCAATCCATAAAGTGATTTAAAATTAAAATTCCGTGTTGCTTATCTGTTACAGAGCCATGCATAGGTACCACATCAATCCATGTTAGGGGATGATGAGCATATTGAAGTATAAAAGATGAGACAGAAGGGAGCATGCAATGTCAAGAGACAAAAAGTTGACTACTGTGAAGCTCAAATGAAAATGAAGTATTCATTATCCTATTCCAGTAGGCTTCAGACTGGATAGAGTCAGTGTCCCATGAAAACCAGCTTTAACAGATCATTTCCTCAAAGTACTTGAGATTCCCACACGGGAATGCAGCAGAAATAAATAGAAAAGATACAACAGGAGAAATAGACACCCAGAAAGATACAAAGTGAAACTAGGACTCTAGTTTGTAGAGGCGAACGTGTTCTATGTCTTTTTGTTGGGATTATGATGATCTTTAAGCTCTTAGCTCAAGACTCAAAGGGTTCATGTGCAATGTTCCAGCTTTGGGAACTTTGGATGATCTACTGATTATCTTTGTAAAACTTTGGGGTTTTTTTTTGACCCTTATCTCAAACAGTTCCAGCCATTCCACTAGGAATTAGCCTTTCCCATTGGGATCCAGTTCTTAGGATCTGCTCTCTCACAAATACAGTGAATAGGTTATTAGGAAGGCAAGAGACTTGAGCCACCAATCATACCAGGACTCTTCAGTTTGGGAAGAAGAATTTGTGTTTGTCTAGTGGTTAGGGAGACAGGGGCCAGACTGGAGCTGCTGGAGCTCACAGGAAGACCATGAAGATTAGAGATAACATTTGGAAATATAGTGTCCTTGGTGACACCATTACAGCTCCAGGATTTAGAATTCTCAGAGTTAGCATAAACTCAAGTTTAAAATGACCAGGGAATAGCCCCATCTATTTTGCTCAAGCTAGTGTTTAAAATTTTTCAGTTCTGGGCTGTGCTGAAAAATACTAGTTGTATAGATTTTAGCTGATATTGTGGTACATGTGTTCATTGTGAAATGATCATGAGACTCAAACTTCTTCCTAGGTACCTTTCGTTTTCAATATGGTAAGAACTCTCAAGAACCCTTTCCATACTCCAAGAAGACAATACAGCATGTAGTCACCATAATGGCCACTAGATCTTCAGAAACTCTTACTCCTACAAAACTGAAACCCTGGACCCCTGACCAACATGTCTTATTTTCTGTAGTCCAATTCAGTTTCGAAGAGTTCATCTACTCTAGATGCTACATGAAGTAAGATCAATCAGTACTTGCATTTCTCATTTATTCTATTTCATATGTCTTCCATTATATTAAGATATCTGCATTCATTTGCATTGTCAAAATAATAAGTGATTCCTTCTTTTATTGCCTGAATAACATTCCTTACTGTGTGAGCACATGTGTATATTATACATATAGCTACAACATTTATTTTATCCATTCATCTATAGAGACTTATTTCCTGAACCTTTGATTGGTACTACTCTGATATGTAGGAGATACTAATCCAGAAACCTATTGCCCATCCATGTGCTACCTTTTGACAAACATCTATGTAAGTCTTTAGCCATGTGTCAATTTAGCAATGTATCAAGAGTATACCTGGACTCAGGTGGTTTATATTACATGGAGTGACGGGAGTCTTCCTTTGTCTTTTCTCTAACAAGAATGACAGAAATAGACTAGGGACCAACAAGTTCTGCTCTCTCTGAGTATGCTAGACAAAACTAGCAACAGAAATCTTTCCTATTTTGTATCCTCCAGAAAGTGAATTTTATTCCTTAAAAAACAAACAAAAAACAAACAAACAAACATTTCTGGTAGTTTCTTTCTAATCTCTAACAACTCACAGTCCATCTGGGGAGAGAGGCCGAGCATGTATAAAAACAGTTTAGCTCTTATTATCCGGGGCAGAATTTCTTACCTCAGAGGACATTGGTTTTCACCTTTTGATAAGAGTGGCAGTTGACCCACAAAGCTTGTGTTTCTACAACGTTTGGCAGGCTTTTCCATCTGGGGTGAAGAGGGGTGATTCTCTTTCCACGCTAAGTAGATTTTTCCAGCCTGGGGCATAACAGAAATTAACAAAATGGTGACTTACAGGCCTCTCTTGGCCTTGTCCACAGAAACATATTTCCTTGAGGATAGATTGCTTACAACTTTGGCTTTGGGGGACTGGAATGAATCATTTGTTGCTAAGAATCATTTAAGAAACATGCAATAAAACCTTGAGAGGCAAAAGGGATGGCTTCATTTGGGGAAGTTCATACAATATAGTAGGGGCTTTCGATTTAGCCCCATATATAAAATAACTACCATTTATTATATGTAATGCATATGCCATGCACTATATAATGCTCTTTACATGTGTCATTCTATTTAATTCTCATAGTAACTAATAAGTAGATTCTCCTAAGTAGATTCAAAATGCAAATTTATTTGCCTACAGTGATAGGGCTAACAAATGTAGCAGGTTTGATTGGCAGTCAGTTCCAGAACCCAAGAGCTTACACTGCCTTCCCAGGACGGGGGAGGACCAAGTAACTGAGGGGGTGAGTAAAGAACACTGCTCTGCAGAATCTGTGCACTGTTCAGACACGTCCAGGAAGCCTGCTTTGCCTTGGAACAGAGCAAAGAGTGTCTGACCTGTTATGACGGTCAGGGAAAAGGAGATGAGATGGCATGGAGAGATTTTACAAAGGCACACTGCAGGATTTATATGCTGGGTGAAAAGAAGAAGGAGGAGGAGAAGCAGGAGAAGCAGAAGAAAAGAAAAGAGTTAAAATGAATGAGAGTCCATTTAAAACACAACTGTAAAATGCCAATATCTAAAATAGTACTTGTCAGGCAAGATTCTTCCTGCCCTGCAAGAGTGTATTCCCCGAATGTATTGAGTTTTCGTAGCAGAAAGCTTTGTCAAGGAAAAAACTGTCCACATGCACCCTTATAGGAGCCTCATTCGTCTGTTTAATGCATTTTTAAAATTTTTAAAGGCTATTCACCACAATTATGCCTGGGCATGAATACAAAAGGGAGATCAATGCCAAATTTACAAATAGATACCTGTCTCCTCCTTCATTTTATCATTTCCGTAAGACAAATGAGTAAATAAAACAGGAAAAAAAGCTATGAAGTGGAGCTATTCAGAAGGCTCAGAGAAACTTTCCCAGATGCTTCTCTGTTTTTCCTTCAGGATACAAGCTCTTTAAACTAGCTCTTCCTCAGTTGCATGGTCGTGGTGACCCACATTGTGCTTATTATTTTTGAAGATGGATTCTGCAACGGATGACTAGAAAGGAGAAAAGATGGGTTCCCATAAGCCTGCAGGCTGGGATAAGGATATCACACAGAACATCCATTCAGTACCAGGGAAGAAATAGTACTCAGAGCTTGGCTGACACAGAAAACCAGCTATAAGGTTCAAAAAGCAGACCAGCCCAATTGACAGTTCTAAGCACTTTATACAACATATTGCCCTTAAAATGCATTTAATACAAAAAAAGTATACTTGGCTTTCCCTTATATTCACCTCTTAGGCCAATGTAGATGCTGTGTTCCACTTTTCTCCAAGCTAAAACCTTCCATTTTGGAGGGAAGCTCTTTAAGACAGAATTTAACTAGGAGATAAAACAAAAGGGTATTTTTTTAAGATACGGTTTTTAAAAGGAGGACAAACAACAAATAGTCAAGGACAGTGGTTCCCAACCTGTGAATTGTGATCCCATTGGGTGGGTCAGATATCAGATATACCGCATATCAGATATTTTCATTATGATCCATAAAAGTAGAAATTACAGCAATGAAGAAGCAATGAGAAAATTTTGTGTTTCAGGATCACCACAACATGAGGAACTAACTCAATTAAAGGTTCACAGCCTTAGGAAGGCTGAGAGACACTGCTCTATGATGATGTGGGGCATTCTATCCTACATGGAAGCCATTACACTCAGGAAAGAACCTAGCAGCTTCAAAATGTCCCTAAAACTGAGCAGATTCACTACCTGCCCAAGAATACATAAGCAGTAAGGACTTCTGTGAGTTAGTCTCAGACAAACAAAGCTGCCTAGAAAGGCAAACAGCCTAGAAGAAGCAGAGACCAGCCAAGCATCCTAGAAGAGACTTAGTCCAACTGACCTACCGGGAAAAGACAATCTTCCACATGTTTAGCTGCCTGTACGCATGTTTCCAGCTTTTCTGAGCTGTCACTCATGCTGTGGTGAACGTGGGTAATATAGCTGTCTTTGAGTAATTTCTGATCCTGTAAATAACATTGATAAAACTTGTTTCACCAAGTTGGACTTCATTAGTGTCCTTAGTTTGCTTTGTGGTTGATTCCATATCTTGGATAAACAGATATTTGTTCATTTCTCCACAGGACTAGTATTACACAATGGATAACATAACTTTTGGAAGTGGAGAAAGCACCCTCTGATATGAAGGTCAAAACTTAGATGGAGTCCTACCAAATATCTTTTTTATGATGAAACTAGTGTCTCAAGTATAGACATCTGTCTATTCACATTGAAATAGATCTAGGCGACCCCCTTACCAAAATATAAACAGGCTTAATCCCTTATGCATAGTGTAATATTAGTTAATCGGTCAGAGCTACAAGAGATCAGAGCTATGGAATTTGTGTGTGGTGGCTTGCTGACACAGAACCTTGTGGAGGATTATGACCTTAACCTTTGAGATTTGATTGTCTCTAAGCAGCAGGTGCAAGAATGGCTTTGTACAAGGCAATGTTAAATGAATTGTGATGTAATGTGTAATAATAAAATGCTATAAGGTAAATTGCGAAAAGAATTTGGCAAGTCTTTTCCTTGTGCTATAAACTTCTGTCTCTCTTCAGCTGAAATAACAAGAAGATAGAATAATGTAATTCTGACAAATCTTCAATGTGCATATATTCATATCAAGCACTGCTCCTGTAAATAATGCTGATAAAAACTCATGGTTCACCACGTTGGATGTCAATAGTGTCCACAGAGAGCAAATGATTTGCTGGAGAAAATGGTATGATAAATTTGATGCAAAATACGCCAGCGGTAATGGTAGATGATGTTGGATGATATACAGTTAACACTTAAAATTTTTAGTCACTCATCTCTTTTATGGCATTTTGAGATAAGCTACAACTTCCACAGATAGGATGTGATTACATTATGTTGTTTCATACAATGACAGCACATTTATTTAAGTTGAAAAGGAAACTTAAATTATATAGTGAAAAATTATGTTTGTTTTGAGACAGTCTTGTTATCTAGTCTGGGATGTAACTCACTCTGTAACTCTGGCTGAGCTTGAAATTTTGATCCTAATTTTCAATCTCTAAAGTCCTGGAATCATAGGCCTTTCTTTCCTTCTGGTCATTGGAAGGTGACTCCTTGCTCTTTGGAATTGCCAAGAGATATAAATTTCCTTTCTTTTCACTGTGGGCTCTCAGGGCTTCTGCCAACAAGGTGACTCATAGCAATCTGTAGATAATTTTAGGATGAAGCCCAACTATGCTGGAATGATTATCTAAAAATTTGTGATTAGGACTTTTAATCAGATGATTTTAACCAACTCCTGAGGATGTTGAAGACTAGGTACAATCCAATGGCCAGTCAATCACACAGTGAAATGCAGAAAGCAGCCTGGATATTTGACTCAGATATGTTGTCCATTAGTGAAACATATTCACATACAGATAGGAGCTACATCCCCAGGACATGAAAATTTAGTGTTTATGATTCTTACTAGGTCTCATCTTATGTGGTTTTATTATTTGGATAGGACTAATGAGTTTATTTCTTAATGATGAAACTGTGGTACCAAGCATAATTGTCTCTTTATCCAGATGGGATTAGATCTCGGCAACCTCCCTTACGGAAATTAAAATATATTTAATCCCTTATATGCAATACAATATTAGTTAATTGGTCAGAAGTACAAGTGGCCAGCATAAAAAAAAGCTGTAGCATTTGTGTGTCATGTCTGGATGACAGGGAGTCAGGTGGAGGATTTCAACCTGAATCCTTGAGATTTGACTCTCTACACAGAAAGTGCGAGAATGGGTTTGTAAATGGCAATGTTAAGCGATATGCTAAAAAAAAATGGTAAAAGTTGTGTTCCTCAAACCTGCCATTTTAGAATCTTAAAATGTCCAAAGTTTGGAAAATTGCCCTCTTTTATGTGAGACTATTCTAAGCAACTGATACAAGTAGGTTAAATTGCGCATCTAGTGTCCCATCATTGCCAAGTGGCAGAATGGGGTACAAACCCAGGAGGTCTGGCTCTAGAATTCGTGATTCCTTGAGCCATATTTTAACATAAGGTCTTCTATATCTCACTGAATTTGATCTTTTTGTATAGATGGGGCTGATATTAAACTCTGGATCTTTATATGTCTGTCTACCTCATCTGTGCTAGGATTACAGATATAAGCAAACACTTGTGGCTAGAATGTTTATTTTACATATGTTCTTCATTGTAGTAATAAAGCGTGTGAACAAAAAAACTGAAGTTTTACAAAATAAAAAGAACTGAAATCTTATAAAACCTCTAGCATGCAGAAAGTAGTAAGTAAACATTAGTTTTTATTAAATATAAATTTCATTATCAGGAAAATATAAATTCTTAAAACAAATTGAAGTTAATTTGTTTATGCCCTATTACACTGCCTAACACACACCCATACACACATGCACACACACACACACAGGCACACACACACACACACACACACACAGGCACACACATGCATATACATGCTTTGTCATATACAAAATAAAAGATATATATTTATTTATAAGGCCAAGGACTTCTATCACAGGCCTTTGTAGTATGAAGCAATTTCTTCCCCAGTCAAGGAGTCACATTTATCCTGAAAGTAAAGCCATTGTGATAAAGGACCTGGCTCTTACAAGCTTTCCTTAGAATTATCAAATTATACAATTCTAGGTCACATTGTTTAAGACAATGGGAGGAGAAATTTTAGCTAACAAAGCAAAACATGGGCTTGGGGTTTCACGGGAGTGACTGCAGTGGCTTAGTTAGGTGGAATGCTCTAGCCTGGTGATTTATCTTTATTTGTCAGTTCTCGAGGGTGAGTTCTCATGAAGGGCAAAAAGTGATGAGGCAGCAAAAGCAATTGCCTGCTGCTGAGGGGTGAGTGTCCTCAGATTTGAAGGTGATGGGACTCTAAAATTCGTTAGTAGGACAGAGTCCTAAGCACATCCTAAAGTCTAACATTTCTAAGCTGTGCAATTATGAGACATACTAATCCTTTATGTATTTTCTTTCACATAGTATATGATATCAATAAGACTAGCTGTGATTATACTATCTAGATATTTTAGTTTTTTTTTTTTGGAAAGAGCCATCTATTAGAACAAAGGAGCTTTTGATACTGTAGAAGAAAACTTTTGGACATCAGCACTTTTCCTGGGCTTGGCATTCAAGGAAGCAATATAGTCAAGGGCCCAACGGGAAGTCACTTGCCACATTGTGACAAAGTTTCTTTTTAACCTTGCTGGAACAGTAGAGGCATGGACAGCCATCTTCTTTGCAAGATCATTAACTCTATGGATGTGAGAAGCAGGGAAGGAAACTATGCCAGCTTTGCGAGGTGGAAAACAGACTCAGTTTCACATATCAAGGGAAAGGAAAAAGGGCTACAACCTGCCAGCTCCATCCGTGGTGGACCCCAGTTATGTGTATTTCTCTTTCTTCCCAGAAAGGCCGGGAGTACAGAGCACTTTAATGCTTCCACCAAAAAAGCTATAACTTGGGTATCCTCGAAATTCCGTTTTCTGGAACATTGAGGAATGGTCTACTTTAATTACTTATTCTGATGAATAATGCATGATATGCACTCTGGCAGATGGTACCTATGCTAATCATTCATTCATTCATTCATTCATTCATTCATTCATTCATTCACTTGGTAAATGGTTATTGAATGCTTTACACGTACTAGTCATTCTTTAAGATATGGTGGGTGTATAATGCTTCTAAATAGACAAAAGAGACAAAATTCTGTATCTTTTGGATTTTGTATTCTACTAGAGGACAAGTTCAACTGACAAATAAATGCAATGAATTCAAACAAAAAACTGTTTGAAGACAGAGAAAATGGTACTGGATCCAATACTAGTAAATTCTCAGGGAAGATCTTATACTTGGTGCAGCTATCAAGTGAAAGGCTCTAAGCCGGATGCACGTAGATGGGTTATCAGAGCAGACAAGAAAAAAATTCTGGTGTGGGATGAAGTGTTAAAGGAAAGTAATAGTGAGAGATCAAAGGGGGGCACAAAAGTCAAATACCATAGAGCTTCAAATACTTAAGATTGGGAAGCCCGGAGCTTTGCTTTGTATGTGATGGAAAGCAATTAGAGGATAGAAACAGAGAGACATGGTGTGATCCATATTTATAAAGCATTCATCTGGCACCTGTGTACGCAGCAGATTATATGACAGGGATGTGAGTAGGGGGAGGATGAAGGAGATGGCCCACAAGGGCTTCCAAAAACAGCAGACAACATGCCATTGTCTATTAAATGGAACAATGGAGCCTAAGGTCAGACCCGATGGCATGTTGTCCTAGGCAGTCAGTTCTTCTCCATGCTCATTCCATGGACTAACACATGGTTCAATAGTCTAGGCCTCTCTAAAGGCAGCAAAATATTCAAGCTTGAAAAATCACAAACTATAACCAAAACTGACAATGTAGGGAAAAAAACTGGGTGAAGGTATACACTTGGTAGGCAGATAGTTTGCATGTTCATGGTGGGTTTCATGGCTTGAATTCATCTCCTCCCAGCCTGGCTTTGTTTGTGGCTTCCTATCTGCCCTCGTTTGTGTGATATTTAGGGCTAACATTGCTCCCAAACACATCCTGGCTGAGTAGTTGTGGTTCTGTTACAACACAGAATTCCTTTTGCTTCTGATATCATTAAAAACCAACACTAGCATGATGAATCTAGGTTCATTGTACTTGAAAGGAGAAAAAATAAGAAGTGAAGGAGCAGTACCTGGTCCCTCTGCACTTTGGGATTGCTATAAATCCAGAAAGAACTGAGACACTTAAAATTCCGACCTAACCTCATGACTTCGTCCTGTAGTCATACATCACAGGCTCACTTAAAAAGCAAGGCAGTACCTTAAGAACCATTATGTCATTGACTTATTCTTTCTGGCCTGACCCCCTGTAGAAAGTAATTTCTGCTTCCACAAACTGATGCTGTCATGGTTTAATTTCGTTGAAACACTCCATCAAGACTAATTATTTAAGCAATTGACTTTGAGATGCTTGCATTGTCATCAAATTAAATTTCATCGTGGAATAATTTGAAATAGGCTTGATTTTCAAAAATTGAAAGAATTTTCAATGAGATGGGGAGATGGCTCCGTTGATAGAGTGTCTGCTCTGCAAACATAAAGACCTAATTTCAAATCCCTGGCACCAATGTAAATTGCTGATTACGGTGGCTCATGTCTGTAATCCCAGAACTGGAAGAGATGGATTTTTGGAGCTCACTTGCTAGAGTAGGTACTGGTTGAACTGGTAGGCATTTGGTTCAGTGAGAGATCTTGTCTGAGAAAATAACTTGGAGGCCCCATGGGGCCAGGCAGGAGACTACACCTAGTGGAACCCAAGTCTGGTATCGCATGGCCCAGGTGGGCAGAACAAACCTGAGATGACTCCTGCCTGGTGCTACAGAGCATGGGCAGGGCATAGCACCTCTGAGATAACCCCAGACAACCAGAGGTCACTGGCACCACTAAGAAGAGCAAGTGAGTGGAAAGATGGAAGAGAAGGAGAAACAGAAGGATGTGTACACAATGAAAATAGAACCGGGAACTCAAAAGTAGTGAGGAACATCCAATGCGAGTAGCCCGCACTGCCACTTAAGGCCATGGTGAAGTCATGGCTCATGCTGAGGTTATGGCCTATGCTGCCAGCAAAAGCCACACCTGGATCCATGGCACTGCAATAGAGGGGTCTGCTACCACCAAAGACCAGGTAGACATCCCTAGTCTAGGTCTAGGACCATGTTGAAGTCTGAGGGCTTTGCAGAGCTGGCCCCATCCTTTGCCAGGTCACATCATCATAGATCTTGCCCTAGTTGTAGGCATGGAGGTAGGGTTATAAGTGAGTCAGCCATGAGGGCCTGAGAGTGGGAGAGATGGCACTGCCCCTTGCCAGTTGTGCCATTGGGTGAGATAGTTTTGGAAGTGCTAGAAAGCCCAGCCTAGTGCTATTGTTGTGGAGAACTAGGGGGCTGGCCAGTTCATCTACCACTCAGGCCCAGTCCAGGGCTTTGAGTTGACCCACTTCAACATCTAGGTTGTCTATGGACTGCTGGAGCATATGAAGTGACTGGTCCTACAGAACAATATCTGTAAGGTCTCCACAACAAAGGGCAACAGCAAGATATTTGAGAGGAATCCCAGTAAGGATCCAGTATTAACAGTATAGCAGAAGCCAGAGGCCTCAAAGCAAAACAATGACTCATTGCAATAAACATTTGCAAGTGAAGATGTGTGGTCACGTGGGTATACTGTGGGACAAACTGTGACACTGACACACTACAGCTTCTACAAGAAGCTTTTTTCCCCTCACAAGTTTAAAGCTGGAATTAGCGCCCATTTATTTTCATAAAGAGATTTAGGTAGCTAGTCTGAGTAGGGTCATCTGGATTCAGATTGTTGGCCTGGCTAAGCTTACATTTAGAGGCTTTGGAGAAAAATAATTTACAAGCTCATGCCTGTAAGTTCCTCGTGGTTGGTCTGTGGTTGATATTTTCTTGTAGGTTCTCAGTTATGAGTTCCTGGAGACACCTACGTTTTTAGAGACACATTCATCTTCAAGGCAGCAAGGCTATACTTCCGTTGAGTTATTCCAGTTTCTTCTTTTTTGTTTGATATTTTATGTATTTACAGTTTAAATGTTATACCCTTTCCTCTCTCTGCCATCTTCTTCCCCTCCTGCTGCTTCTGTGAAGATGCTCCCACTTCCACCTCAATGTTCTGGCATTCCCCTACACTGGGGAAATAAGCCTTCACAGGACCAAGAGCTTCTCTTCCTATTGATACCAGGCAATGCCATCTTCTGCTACCTATGTGGATAGAGTCATGGGTCCCTCTATGTGTAATCATTGATTGGTGGTTTAGTTCCTGGCAGCTACTGGGGGCGGGTGTTAGTTGTTGTTCTTCCTATGGGGTTGTAAACCCCTTCAGCTCCTTCAGTCCTTTCTCTAACTCCTCCATTGGAGTCCCCATGCTCAGTCCAATGGTTATCTGCAAGCATCTTAATCTGTATCAGTAAGTCTCTGGCAGAGGCTCTCAGGAGACACCCATATCAGGTTCCTGTCAACAAGTACTTCTTGGCATCAGCAATAGTGACTGGGTTTGGTGGCTACATATGGGATGGATCCCCAGGTGGGGTAGTCTCTGGATAACCTTTTCTTCAGTCTGTGCTTCATTATTTGTCCTTATATTTCCTCCCATGAGTATTTTATTCACTCTTCTAAGAAGGACTGAAACATCCACATTTTGGTCTTCCTTCTTCTTGAGCTTCACATGGGCTGTGAATTGCTTCTTGGGTATGCCAAGCTTTGGGGCTAATATCAACTTATCAGTGAGTGCATACCATGTGTGTTCTTTTGCGACTAGGGTATTTTCTAGTCTCTTCCATTTGTCCAAGAATTTAATGTTGTTGTTGTTTTTTATAGCTAAGTAGTACTCCATTGGATAAATATACCACATTTTCTGTATTCATTCCTCTGTTGAAGGGCATCTGGGTTGTTTCCAGCTTCTGGATATAATAAATGAGGCTGCTATGAACATAGTGGAGCAGGGAAATGCAAATCCAAACAACCCAGAGATTCTGCTTCACACCACTCAGAATGGCTAAGATCAAAAACTGAGGTGACAGCAGATGCTGGTGAGGATGTGGAGAAAGAGGAACATTCCTCCATTGTTGGTAGGATTAAAAGCTGGTTCCATCACTGGAAATCAGTCTGGCAGTTTCTCAGAAAATTAGACATAGTACTACCTGAGGACCCAGCTATACCACTCCTGGGCATACACCCAAAATATGTTCCAACATATAACAAGGACACATGCTCTAGTTTCTTCTTATGCAAAAAGTTGGGGAAAAAGATCTCAGAGAGTCTCAGGTAATAGATTCAAGGGTTCCTGGAAAATCTCTTTATATTAAGGTCCTCTGTACCATAAAATAGAACCTATTCATAGATATAGTACTAATCAGATTCCCCATCATGAACATCATGCAGGACAGACAAGCATGGTATAAGAGACCTTAAGAAACCTTAAGGTCTATCTTAGGACTCTGCCTGCTGGACTTGTTTGCTGAATGAATATTTAGTTAATTCTTCTTCTTCTTCTTCTTCTTCTTCTTCTTCTTCTTCTTCTTCTTCTTCTTCTTATTATTATTATTATTATTATTATTATTATTATTATTATTCCTCCTCCACCTCCTCTTCCTCCTCCTTCACAAATAGATAACTAAGAAGCAATCTCAGTTACCACAGTGAATGAGTAGGAAAGTGACAGGGAAAGGAATTGATGTTAACATATCCTGAGTCACAGATCAGTTACTCCTGCAAGTAACTAGAACTGTATTATGCTTACTCTCTAAGAGAACATAGCCTATCTCTCAGAACTGTTCACCTCTGCTTGCTCTCCACCCTGCTACTAGGGGCACCGATGTTTTCCTTCTGTGGCTTTTGTTACCAGACATCACCTTTATGCCCAGCCATTTAAATCAGAGGATATTTTGAATGTTATTAGCACATTGTGAAACTGTGACTTAGGAGTTGGGTGGACTTTGTAAAAGGTTATTCTAGTGGGTGGTCAAGTATACTGACCCTTGTTAGACAGCTTACCCGTGGCAATTGAAGATAGTCACAAGTCACTCTCTTGCCTCCTGGCATAGGTCTTCATATCTTTTGAGTAATATTTCAAATAACCTAGCAATAAGGACAAGGGAGACCTGTCATATAGGTGATCAGAAGGATAATAATTCATAAGAAGGCCTCTTATCATAATTAAAGGGGAAATGCCCATTGCCTCTTGTTGACATAAATTGCACAGTAATGCTAAAATCTCATTACAACCCAGGCAGCCCCATATATTTGATGTGCTTTGATTTTTCAGTGTGTTTTCTAATTTGCAATGCTTTCTTCTCTCCTCATTATATACCAGGTCTATGAGAGAGTTATTAATGTTGTCATTATGTACTTGGCTTTTAGACTCTGACCGACTTGCACTTAAGTCAGGCTCTGCCACTTTGTGTGTGATCTTAGGTAAATTATCAGGCTTGGTGCCCAACTTCAAAGAACACTGTGAAGTTCAGGTCAGATGGCATATTCAAAGTGCTTAGAATTATTTAAAAATACTCAGCATGTCAGCAACTGCTATCATTATAAGTCCAATAACCCCTATTTGAAAGGCTTGGGTCCAAAAGTGTTTTAGAGTTTGGATTTTTACAGGCTTTGAAGTATTTGCAAGTACATAATAAAATGTCTTAAAGATGGGTCCAAGTCTGCACACAAAACTCATTTACACTTCATTTCTACCTCATATGCACAGTCTGAAGGTAACTTATATGGAATTTTTAGTGAGCCTCTATCTTAATCGTAACCCGTGAAGTCAGGTGTGAAATCTTCCACTAGTAATGCCATGTCAGTGCATTCACTACTTTGGAATTTCTGATCAGGGATACTTCATCTTGTATCTTCATTGATAGGCAAAAATTACTTATGTTCAGAGAGAGTACAAGTTTGTTCAAATTTCTTTGCTCCGTGGTGGTGGAACTAGGGTTAAAAGAATCTCCAGAGTTTGAAGTTATATCTGTACTCCCTTTCTCAAAAGATAAGCCCCTTCTTTCGTATTCTTCCACAATGCAAGTAACATGGATCAGTTGGTCTCTTGTAAAAACACTTTGGTCTCCAAAGAAAAATCACGTTCAACTCTAACAAGTGACTTGTGACAGTGAGCAGAATGGAGGAAGCAGCATCTCCCTTGGGGAGTTCTTCTTTTGTCACTCTAGCATATGACCCTCATAGTTTCAAGGTCTCACTAGATATAAATTGTATTCTCAGTGGGCACTGGTATTGGGTGGATCTGCTCATTTCCACAATGGATGTGGAGATATTTTAAAGATTTTGTTTGGCAATACGGGAGATTTGCCACTCAATTTGTATATGAAAAGTTACCTCTGAGAAAATATCCACGGATATTTTTTTTTGTCCATCAATAAGAGGCATATTCAAATATTGTGGATTTATTTACATCCATCTTTTCTTCCATTGTCCCTTCACTGTCCTCATGTAACCAGTATGTGTGAATGACTCCATGGTGTCATGGTTAGCCTTCCTCTTCAACTTAAAACTATTTAAAAATCAGCATAGAAACACACCATTGGATGAGTCATAGGACATAACAGAAGTAAGTTTGGACTACTGATGCTTATATGTAACAAAATAGTGAGTTCAAGTAGAAAGTGTTTGTAGAGAACTTTTTTTATCTTTATAGTATTTCTTATTTACATTTTGTTTGTTCTTACTCTTCCCGGTTTCTGGGCCAACATCCCCCTAACCCCTCCCCCTCTCACTCTACATGGGCTTCCCCTCCTCATCCTCTCCCCATTACCACCCTCCCCCCAACAATCACGTTCACTGGGGGTTCAGTCTTGGCAGGACCAAGGGCTTCCCCTTCCACTGGTGCTCTTACTAGGATATTCATTGCTACCTATGAGGTTGGAGCCCAGGGTCAGTCCATGTATAGTCTTTAGGTAGTGGCTTAGTCCCTGGAAGCTCTGGTTGCTTGGCATTGTTGTTCATATGGGGTCTCGAGCCCCTTCAAGCTCTTCCAGTTCTTTCTCTGATTCCTTCAACGGGGGTCCTATTCTCAGTTCAGTGGTTTGCTGCTGGCATTCGCCTCTGTATTTGCTGTATTCTGGGTGTGTCTTTCAGGAGCGATCTACATCCGGTTCCTGTTGGCCTGCACTTCTTTGCTTCATTCATCTTATCTAGTTTGGTGGCTGTATAAGTATAGGCCTCATGTGGGGCAGGCTCTGAATGGGTGTTCCTTCTGCCTCTGTTCTAAACTTTGCCTCCCTATTCCCTCCCAAGGGTATTCTTGTTCCCCTTTTAAAGAAGGGGTGAAGCATTCGCATTTTGGTCATCTGTCTTGAGTTTCATGTGTTCTGTGCATCTAGGATAATTCAAGCATTTGGGCTAATATCCACTTATCAATGAGTGCATACCATGTGTGTTTTTCTGTGATTGGGTTACCTCACTCAGGATGATATTTTTCAGTTCCATCCATTTGCCTATGAGTTTCATAAAGTCGTTGTTTTTGATAGCTGAGTAATATTCCATTGTGTAGATGTACCACATTTTCTGTATCCATTCCTCTGTTGAAAGGCATCTGGGTTCTTTCCAGCTTCTGGCTATTATAAATAAGGCTGCTATGAACATAGTGGAGCATGTGTCTTTGTTATAGGTTGGGGCATCTTTTTGGGTAAATGCCCAAGAGAGTTATAGCTGGGTCCTCAGGTAGTTCAATGTTCAATTTTCTGAGGAACCTCCAGACTGATTTCCAGAATGGTTTACCAGTCTGCAATACCACCAACAATGGAGTGTGGAGAACATTTTTAAGTTCTAAACACTAGGAGAAAACTCCTAGTGATGTTCTCCAGTGCCCCATGGAAACAAATTAAACTTGTGTTTATTCTGGTCTTTCTTAAGTTCTGGTTTTCTGCTCTTTTAGAATATTATTTACATATTTGGTATACAGAATTGAGAATAATCCCATGAAGAAAAAGTTTGAGAAAGGTTGTAGAATATGCTGATAACAACTTTACCTTCTGCTCATTGCTTCAATCACTTGCTGATGCCAATGAGCAGAGATAAGAAGTGAATCTTTAACTCCGCTCATTAATCAGATACACAGGAATCTGAGGAGACTGTGGATTAATATCCTAAAAAAAAAGTGTCTTCCATGACATCCAACGCACCATGTAGAGGAAAGGGGGCAGGGCATGGGTAGTCATTCACCTTGTAGGTCAGTCTTGGCCCCACCCTGCCAGATGGTCAGCAAGGGTTTTGGGGCTCCTGATGTTGCTCCTTTCATTATTATCCTTTAAACTCTTCCGTCATTCTTGGGCATTTAGGATCAGATGGTTTTTGAAATTCTGGGTCTAGTTAGTTTCTCTGACCTCATCCTCATATATTTCCATGGGTGCTTGAGTTGGAAGAGGGCTACCTAAGAGCAAAAGCAATAAAACACTTACAATGTAGTTTTGCTAAGTTAGTAGTGACAAGTGTTGATTGTTCTTTACTTGTGGACTACAAGTGTGTCTGCATATATTAGTTAGCCCAGGATACAAAAGTGCCCCACTACTTCTAGTATCAATCATTGACTTTGAACATGAAGAGAAAAGCCAGCAATAACATTCATATTTATCATTTTGTTGACCCAAATATAACAGGTTATTCTTGTCAGAAATTTCCTATAGCCTGAAGAGTAACCTTGCTAATGGGATTGAGCTTTCCTTTTGCTAAAATGAAAAGACTTTAAGATCAGTTATGCCAACCATTCTGTTAAAGCTCTACAATGATTCTTCTATTGTGTTCCCATCACAGAAGTAAACACATCATTACAACAGCTACATGATTCTTTCTTTTTCATTCTTCCTGCTTCCAGATCTCCTTAGAATTTGGTTCTTCCACACACTTTCTGTAAAGTGAATGTCATCAAAGAAGTACGAGGCCTCATTTTTGGGTAACACAGAAGTAGCAGTTTATTGTGCTGACCAAGATGAATGAGATCTTAAATCGGTAGGAGAGGAAAATACTGAGATAGTGCTGTAACTGTTGTAAACTCTATCAGAATAACCCACGGAGTTTGCCAAACAGAAATTTCTATCCCCAAACTCCAGGGCTTCTGAGCCAATAAGTCCAGATGGAGCCTGAGAAGTCATTTTGCTTATGAGTTCCCAGGTGGTAGTGATGATGGCAGTCAGGGGATCCTAAAATAAGAGGGCCCCTATATTAGAATAATGTTCTGCAACCTTCATCAGGTTCTAGATTTTATGCTGACTAGCTAGTGTTAGTCCTCATCTGAGGTAGCCTAGATAGTGGAGTTTTCAGAGCTTTGATGTTATGCAATAATAACATCTTAAGTAAAGTGGGATCCACGATTGATCTGACCAAGGTTATAAATCCAAATCTTAAGAAGTAGAAGATAGTGCTACAATGGTTCTCAATTGCTCTGGATCTGTGAAAACTATCATTCTTCAGTTCATTTGGTCTATAGTTTTGCTTTAAACATCCTTGAAGATATTTACGTTTCACGCATAAAATTGCTTCTTTCATGAAGTCGCTGAGATAGTTAATCTTGAGTCTCACTTTAGAAAGAAAAAAAATAGGTTAAAAGATATCTAAAAACCAAATCTACCACTAGGCTTATTTGTGGAACTGTGAGGGTGTTTTCAAGTAATGATTAGGTCATAAGAGCTGTGACTTAAATCAATTGATAGGCTTTTTTTTAAAAAATCAAATATTCTATTAGAAGATAATGGGAGTATAGATGGTAAGACCTTGCTGAAAAAAGTAGGTTATTGGGGACACGCATTTGAAGGATGTCTTGATTCTGGCCCTTTCCCATTGTTCCTTTCTGTTTCTTAGCTGTTACGAACTCAACAATGTTGTCAGCCATGCTCATAGGCATTCTGCATGGTCTTGAGTCTAAAACAATGGCTATTATTGACCTTGAATAGAAACTTTTGTAGCTGTGCACCGAAATATACCCTTTCTTTTATAAGTGGCTTAGGTTGGGTAGTCTGTGATAGTAATGGAAGACTGATTAGCATAGCCCCCTGCCTTACTATCTCAAAAGAGGCTTAGTGAAACCCTAGTCCCCAAATATGCTCAGTGAAACCCTATTTTGTGGAAAGTTCCTTAAAGTAATTTCTTTCTTTTCTGAGACTGCTTTGCTTTAAGGAGTCGGTAACCTACTTTGTTTTAATTGGTAGATGAACCTTGAGAATTTAGCTAATTTTTCTGTGCAGAAATGTGTTTGTCTTCCTAAGCTACAAGGAACATTCCTCTGAACAGAAACTAAAGCATGCTTTAGTTGGTGCTTTTTATCTATTTATTTCAACTGAATCAGAATGCATAAATGCTATCAAACTAAATTCGAACTTCTTCAAATATAAGAAAAATGATAAGTGCATGTTGAGCATTTACTATAGATCAGAATTCTGAATCATCTCATTGACTCACTATAGCTGTGATTGGTCCCGTGATCATCGTCCTTATCATTGGAAGGAATAAACAATGTCTTAACAGGGCAAAGTCACTCAGCAAGGTCACAAGCAAGCAGGATAGAGCTGGGTTCCTACTTCAGGCAGATTCAGAGCCCACACCTTATCTTACTCAGTGATAATCAGCCACAATCCTCCTCCAGTTCCTGCCTGTTTTCCATACTCTCCGTTCTGTGAAGTACACTATATGAAGCTAGCTCTTCTCCCTGCCAACTCAACATTCTCAAAACCACAGACACCACAGGAAAAATGGTGTCTGACCACTTGGAGTCTATGGACCTAAGATTTCTTCCGCAATGACTCACCATCAAGTGGTATGAAAGCCATGACAGCAATAAAGCCATCGATCAGCTTCAAACTTAAAGAGGAAAAAAATTACTTCAAGCTTTTATATGGGCATTAAGTGCTGGATTCAGACTGATTCTAGAGAAAAAAATAGTTTTTAAGATTTTAATTCCAAAGTCTCTTATAAATTATGGGTAGAGGGAAAGGAATCGTTGGATATAAATAAATAGAAAATGACAATAGATGCCTTTTTAAAAGATTCAGATTTCAACATAACCCCTTCTCTGATCGTTCACCAAAGCTGATTAATAGTAAACAAAACATAATAAAACACCAAACCAAAACCACAACACACACAAAAAAAAAAAGAAAAGAAAAAAATCTAATTTTTAAACTGGTAATTCCTAGCTTCTCTTTGGTGCAAAGACTTGGCCTGGCAATATTTAAACAAAGTTTATTGATTGAATAATCTCCATTCTGTGTAATATTAATTATGTACATGTAGCTAACTAAATGCCGAGTAAAGATTTCAGTTGTTTTTAGTATATATTAGCTGTGAAAAGATCCAGCTTCATTTTAGTGACTCAAAGGGTGAGCTTTTCTGCCCCCAAATTGAAAATAAAGTTCCTTTTTTCTTTTCAATTTCCTTTTTCTTAACCTTCTTCAGCCCATTCCTGTCTTTAGGTATAGCCATAGTTAGCTAGTAAACGACTGTGGTAGACTTCTCACATCCACCTATAATTCCAGTTCAAGCAATCCAATGCCCCCTTCTGGTCCCTGGACATCTTAAGTAGTGTGCATAGACTCATAGAGAGAAATACATATACATAAAAAAGAAAAATCAGTTCTTCCTACATTCACACATATCCATAAATACATGCAAATAAAACATTTTTCCCACATGTGATATTATACTACAAACCATTGTTCTGTGTCCTTTTTTCCCACAGGAAGTTTAGTTACTAAGATGTGAATAAGAGTTTATATCTAAGTTAGCTTTAATAGGGCTTGAAAGGGAAAATGTCTCACTTTCTGCTATTCATACTCTGTGAAGTGAGAGTTGGTAGCTCTCATTCCCAGTTCATAGATAAACAAATGAAACTTTTTAAAAAGTATTTTGTGGACTGGGTAAATGACCCAGTCCAGAATGTACTTGATGTATACGCAAAAGCCCATGAGTTAGAATTCTTGTTACCTGGGCCAAAAGCTGGGAGCAGTTGCATATATCTTTAATCTTGGTGCTGAGAAGGCAGGGACAGGCAGATCCCTGGCCAGCCAGTCCTGACCCAGTGAACTCCAGTTTACTCAGAGATCCTCTCCCAAAAAATTAGATGGCAAATGATTGAACAAGATTCCAGAGTAGATTTCTGAATTCTCTTTCTTTCTTCCTTTCTTTCTTTCTTTCTTTCTTTCTTTCTTTCCTTCCTTCCTTCCTTCCTTCCTTCCTTCTTTCTTTCTTTCTTTCTTTCTTTCTTTCTCTCTCTCTCCCTCTCTTTCTCTCTCTCTCTCTCTCTCTCTCTCTCTCTCTCCTTCCTTCCTCCCTCCTTCCTCCCTCTCTCTCTCTCTCTCTCTCTCTCTCTCTTTCTTTCTCTCTGTATGTGTGTGTGTTTCTCACACACATAAACATGCATATTCACACACACTTATGTACATACAAATACACACTTATATACATACATCTTGCTAAGCCCCCTCTGGTTTTAAATTTAAGCTGCTTGCTCTTACAGGTCTTTGTAAATTTCCGGCCCTAACTAGGTCTGCAACCTGTCTCCTATCAACCAGTTTATACATTAACCTTAGCCCTACTGTCTGCCTTTGGGCTTCTGAACCTGTAGGTCAGAGATCTTTATTGAGCTTCACAGTGCCCTCCCGAAGCTGGGTTCACAGTGAACTCGTATGGGGATTTTACTGAAGCAGGGATCCCCTTTGGGGATCTGGATAGAGTTTTCACTGGCATGCAGAATGCCAGGTACCTGATATTTATTTGTTCTATTGCTTGTGACTCATGATTTTCTTTACAATTTGAATATTTTACATTGTCTAGAATGATAGGTCTTTCTTCCGAGTCTAAAATGTCCTCTGGTGTCCTTGAGTTTCTGGTCCAGTGTCCATGACGTCCAGGATAAGCCCACTCACTTATGTCTCAAGCTGTGATTGTTTAAATGATCTTGCCCTTTCTCCTAATTCTTTCCTTTTCTTTTTAATTTTTAAGATTTAAATTTAATTATATAAATTTGTTTTTCTTTCTTTCCTATTTATTTATTTATTTATTTATTCATTTATTTATTTATTTGTTCTTGGATTTCAGGCAGAAGCCTCTTTCTGTGTTTTCCAGGCTACCTCAGATTCTGGGTGCTAATTCCTTTGCTTTATAGCTGACAGTATGGGTCTGCTCCTCTGTGACTGTATAGATTTGACTGCTGCACTGGTACATCACCTGCTTGTATCCTATTGTATCAAGTGTCCTTTCCTCTTTCAAAAGCACAATGATAAAGCTAGTTGCAACTATCACTTATTGATCCTATGATGTCGTCAATAGGGGAGATGTTTTACCATTAACATTTTATTGGTCTCCCAAAGTTTGATATTTTTAGCTTTATTTTTAGCAAAAAGCTACTGGGGCAGTCAGTTTTCCGTTGCTGTGACTAAATGCTAGAGAATATTATTTTAAGTGAAAAACAAAACTCGTCTTATGGTTTCAGGGATTCCACCTTATGATCACTTGGTCTAGATGCTTCTAGGTCTGTGGTGAGGCAGAGCATCGCAATGAAAAGACAATGCAATGAACCACTACGCAGTACGTGATAGCCAGAAAGCATGTGGTGGTGCTAGAGGTAAGTGGAAGGGTAAATACATTCCAATGGTTTACTACTACTTTTCTAGGAGCCCCCAGTACCTCATTAAATCTGTGAACCAAAGTTTACTTATTCATTCATTACGTCAGAGTATCCATGATCCAGTAAACTCCCTAAAGCACCACCTCTGAACACCATGGACCAAACCTTCAACATCTGTGCTTTGGATGTCAGCTAAGAGCAACCATAGCAGTTGCTGTAACTTGGTGATGTACTCCAGCCTATGCACATTTATATAGTTAGAGAATGGTAATGGTGCCTACTTACCTCTAGTGGACTCTAAATACCTTATAGTTCTCACTATTATTGGTTGCTATTAAGATGCATTCATTTCTAGTGATGAGTTGATGCTATAGTGTCTAACTACTCCATACTGTGTCGGAAAGTGGAAAAAAGGATACCCATTCCCCTTAGTGTAAACATGTCATTTTCTCTCCTGTCACACAGGTAGACTTTTGTGTACCTTTAAGTCATCACTCTTACTCTTTCACTGAGAATAATTGCTATAGAGATCCCCATGCTTTTTTTCTGTTACGAACCTATTTTCCTGGAATGTATGGCTATGCAGAATACTCAGGCCATGTCTAAACTCACTGGTGAATTTTGGGACATGATCCAGTGAGAACATTACCAGAACCAGAAAGTTACATCCATGGAAACTACAGCACTGTACCACCAACATCTCAAATGATGACTCTTCTATTCATCTATGGTTCATCTTGTAATCCCATAGAAGATTCTAGGACAGTTCATAATCACTATCGTAATCTCCCTCTATACTGATCTCTACCAGGCTTCTGAGAAGACAGACAGCACATGGTTTATGTAGTTTTCTGAGCTAAATGCTGCTAAGAGCCTTAAAATGGGAACATGTTTGCTTGAAGACATGAAGGGTTGACATCCTTACATTTTGGAGGCCTAATCTACTTTCTAGTTCTCTTTGCCCTTTATCCTTGTCAGCAACCACTCTAAGGAGATAATTTTAATGGAAGAGACAATAACTGTAGAAAATGCTACGGGAGTCCCCCTTCGTACTCTCAGTCCTGTTACGTGAAAGCTGAAGCCCATTTTGTCTCCCAAAGGGAATTGACTTCTTCTTTTTAACCTTTCAGATGCCTTCCCTCCCTCCCTTTTCCACAGATTTGACCTTTGTCTCCAGCTTTTATATGTTGTTAGTTTCCTTCCCTGATTCAGACTCTGTGTTACCAGGGCTTCTCAGCCTCTCCTGTAAGCTTACATAGCATAGGAAGCTCATGATATCTCAGAGTCGTATGGCTCTGTTACACTTTAACAAGTACCCTATGGGCCTGTCTATGTAAAACTCAATGCAGCATTTGCCTAGGCAGCAAGCCATACCTCAAGCTATAAAGCCACTAATTTTCTTCCCATCTATATTTATGACTTGAAATATATGTATCATTCTTTATCTTTTAAAGTTTTTAATATTTTATTTTATTTTTTATTAAATTATTTTAGTTATTTATATTCCAAATGTTGTTTCCTTTCCTGGTCCCTCTCCCTGAGTTCTTCACTCCATCTTCTTCCCTTTGCTTCTGAGAGGGTGCTATTCCACTGACCCACCAACCCTCATGCCATCCCCACCAGCATCCCTTGTCTCTGAGGCATAAAGTTTTTATAGGATTAGCCTTTCCCAGTAAGGCTAGACAAGACAGTCCTCTGCTGCATATGTGCCAGAGGCCACAGACAAGCACATGCATGCTCATGGGTTGGTGGCCTAGTCTCTGGGCACTCTGAGGGGGTCTGGGTTAATTGATACTGTTATTCTTCTTATAAGGTTGCAATCCCTATAGCTCCTTTAGTCCTTGCCCTAACTCTTTCATAGGGGTCTCCGACCTCAATCCAGTGGTTAGCTGTAAGTATTTGTATCTGTCTCAGTAATGTGCTGGTAGAGACCCAGGACTCAATGGGGATGACCTTTGCTGAAATGCACAACAGTGGGGAAATGGAACCTGAAGAGACCACCTCCAGCAGATAGACATGGTTCTCATTTGTGGCATGGGACACCTACGTATCTTCACAACTTTTGACACAAAATTGTTCCTTTCTAAAGGACATGCAAGGACAAAAATGGAGCAGAGACTGAAGGATAAGGCCACCCAGTGATCAACCCAACTTAGGATCTATCCAATGCACAGGCACCGAACCCTGACACTATTACTGACGTCATGTTGTGCTTGCACACAACAGCCTAGCATAACTGCACTTGTGCTCTTGTGTGAATTTACGTACACCATCTGTGTACTGTTTTTAGTGACAATGTCTCTTCATGTGTCATCCCTTTCCTTTGAGTTTTGTATCTGTGAATTTGCATTTGAGACTAATGCTGTATTCATGATACGAATATCTTAAATAAGTACATCAGGACCCTAAGTCTATACTGAGCTTCCCATTTTGGCCCTTCTCTAAGACTCACTTAGAGTCTTGCCACCTCTTATAGTCGTTGATCTATTCCTTAGATAGTGTTCTGAGGCCTCTGAACAGGTGAAATTACATGTTTATACACTAGCAGAGGCAGCAGCTGCAGCAGTGCAGTCTCAGGAACAAAGCGTGTCTGGAATGTAGGGAAACATTGCATTGAAGATGCTCCATCCTTTATTTCAAGGGCTAAAGTTACAAACACCTGAACATTGCTTGTCCTCCGGCTCTTTACAAACATTTTTTTCTATATTGAGCTTGTACATGGCTCCTTTTTTTGTTGTCTCGTTTTTCTGTGTTGTTAGAGTTTTCTCTGTGAACCTTCTTGTATACCTGTGAATTGTGGGAACATTCTCTGCTGTGTTTTTTCTTTATCTGTCCTAATGTTCTTTGAAGGATCCATTTTTTAACATCTTTTATGCACCTTTCTTTCTTTCCTTGTTCTTTAATTCCTTCACAGCATAGAAATTGTCCCTCAGTCCACTGTTTCTTACTCAGTGAAGGGGATATCTTGAAGACAACCTTCAGGTGAAAGGCTTCTGTTCCTCTGCATCCTATTTGGCCTGAGATTTTCCTACTCTTGGATATTTCCTTATTGTGATTGGAAAGGATTGCACTAGGTAACTCTACTTTCCCTTTCTGGGCTATCATACTGAGATTCTCATTGATTCATAAGTAGTAAAATCTGAGACTTCTGAAGTTCTCAGTGAGTGCTAGACACTGGACTCAATGCATTTCCTATATGCAAAAGAGATAAAAATTACACGCACATTTTAAGCTACTGATAGTAATAGACACAAAAATAATAGACCTTTCTTAGGCAATCCTTGTGTGTCAGGCACTGTGTTGAGCTCTTTCTATATATTATCTCATTGGTTATAATGATTCTCTGGTTGTTGTCACATTTATCGCATAAACAAAGAAATCAGAACTCAGAGAGGTTAAATTGTTCTTGCAGCCAGATGAGAGAGCTTTGATACAAAGTCTGAGTTTAGTTCACAGCATCCAGATAGTAGAGGAGAGATCTGTGAATCCCACAGTTGTCCTCTATCTTTCCCAAAGCACCATGTATATACATGCAATAGATAGATAGATAGATAGATAGATAGATAGATAGATAGATAGATAGATAGATAAAACTTCAATAAAAATTATCTAAGACCGTGCCACCATGAAGTAAGGCTATAAGTATTGGAATTCTTAGTTAGTTCGTTCTAGAAACTAAGGGCTCTTCTGAGTCACAAGGATCTAGTTGCTGTTTTTTAATAAGTAACCAGTGACTAGCATGACTAAATGATTCTCAGGAATATGCAGCAGGATCAGGGTCAAATGCCCATTTGGCAAGGTGAGTACAAGATGCAGAGATGAGGCAGGCGGAGGAAGAGGTAGCAGGGAAGGAAAGCCAGGTCTCAGCAGAAAATGAGCAAGCCTAGGAGGAGGCCTTTCAAAGACTTACGGAGATGAGGAAGCAATAATTGAAATTAAGAAGATTATAGACCCTGTGGATCCCAGTGACCCTGAGCCATTCAGCAGGGAACCGCAAGTGCTGACATTTCAATGGTGAAGTCAACAGACAATTAATGAATTTAGCCAATCTTGGGCCTTGGGAGGAGGAAATGCAATTCAAAGTTAGTTCATCTTGAGATGCAATGTAATTAGAAAACTTCAGAATCTGAGTAAATAACCTCAGAATAAAATAATTAATAAATAATAAATAATAAAATAATTACGCTGGTATGGGAGAGGCGACTGCTTTTCATTATGCTCCTGAACTTCTTGAACATCTCCCCCTCTCAAGTTGTACCGAAGTCCATGCTCTCTGGCTGAGGAACTTGGATTGAATCCTGTCAATGTCTGTGTTACATCTGTTTCCTTGACTCTTGCAACTCAAGAGTTACACAGGAGAGTTGAATCACTTTTGGACTTCTGCAGTAGGGGCTAAGAAGGAGACTAGATTCTTTTGAATTAAGAATGAGGAAGACTGTAGATAATAATAGATTAAAAAGGCAACTTATTCCTCCTGGTTGAGGAAACTGTCACAGGTACCTCTCTAGCTGTAATTTGTCCCAGATAGAAACATGCTCTTTCTTCCATCAATATCAAAATTATTTTATGAAAAATAATCTTAGCAGCTCAGAACTGCATGGTTGCTTTCGGCCATCCTAACAGAAGCATCTGAGCTGACCACATTCCTCACTTAATTCTGCAGTCCTTTCTCCTGCTGGTTTAATGTTTTTGCACTGAATATTGTCTCAGGGAAGAGAGACAACAAAGGTACTTGTACATTTATGTATCGGTGACTTCATCTTTATCTACGCTTAGTTTACTGTTCCTCCTTGACATCTATAATCAATCATTCACTGATACTAAACTCAAAGTATTATCCTAAATTTCTCCCCCAACGTATTATCCTAAATTTCTCCATTTTCCTTTCCCACTACATCCAGTCCACAGTTGAAGAGCATCCCACAGTCCTTAGCACCATTGTTGCTGCCCATATCTCCTGGACAAATGTGACCCCTTGTTCTTTTCTGACTTTGTTTGTCACTTATTCCCATCTTCTTCAAGTTAGAATAAACGATAATGATGTGGCTGAGAAGATGAACTCTGTTGCATTTAATCCTCCTGTGACTTCTTTTTGTTGTTTTTGTTACTCTGAGGTCCAACACCAGCTTTTCTCCTTAGAAAGTCTGGCCTCTCCTCTCACACCATCCACCCCTGCATACCCATCGCTCTCCCTACTTTCTGGCTCCTTTCTCTCTCACTATACTTCAGCCACTGAGGCTCTTTACTTTGGACATCCATGGAACAATTTTATTCCTATGTGACAGTGATTTTTCTTAACATTTCTTTTCCTTGAGTAGTATTCACCTGAGATGCCTCTGAATTTTTAAAAAATGAGGGTTTGCTCCACATGTCTTTTTCAACTTTGCTGTTTGAAGTTAAGCTCATCATTCAGGTCCCTGCTCCCAGTTCACCTCTTCAGTGATGAGTTTCTGAGAACTCTCTCTCTCTCTCTCTCTCAAAGGACTGCTGCTGCTCCTCTTTCTCTTTTTACTGTGTCATTGTGTTTTACTTCCTTCATGACTTTTTCAGAAGTTCTTTTTTACTTGTTTGGCCACTTAACATCTTTCTCTATTCCACTCTGTGGATGACCAGTTCTCTGAGACCATGCCCCTATCTACCTACCTTATACCTGCTTTCCTAATGGCACAGAGCCTGGAATAGGAGAATGGGGGAATCCATGGACCATCAGAGGTGTTGCCATCACAATTCCATCATCCTCTGTATTAAGTGCAAAAGATACCAAGTGTCTCTTTTATGGCGATGTTTTCTCTTTTTGCTTCATTGTGTAAAATGTAATAATTCAATGTGATATCTAGTGTGTAATGATCAAACAAAATTGCTTTGTCGATTAATTTGCAATCTCTGTACACATTAATAGCCTGTTGTATGGCCTGTCTGTTCTTGGATATGGTATGCACTAATCCAATTGCTTCTGTTCATATTTCCATCTAAATTATAACTTTGTGATTACAGACTTTGAACTTCTGTCTCCAAATTATTTGAAAAATATTTGCATAGGTTAGTATAAATTATGGCCTTGTCAATATCCTGAGGTGAATTAGCATTTATTTTCCTATTTAGAGGGAATTTTACATCCCTACTTAGATGTATTTGTGTATCTCTTAAGGGATGCCAGGTTTGTAAACACAACCCTAGTGTACAGGAACTATGATCTACCTGAGCAATGTTAAATATCCTGACATGATATTCTAGATTGATATCTATCATTGTTTAAGTACCCATGATGTCACATTGATTTTTTTGTTATCCATCATCTGCTGAGACCAATTATGTGTTTTACTTTCTGTTTAATGCCCTTATGAGACGATGAGAAAATCACCACTTAGCCTTTGAGAAAATGAGAATTTGGTATAATACAAGATACAATTCCTTTGGCACCATTCATTTAATGCAGAAGAGAAGCTTAGTTAGGCATGGGGGAGTGCAGTGCAGAATCTCAGTAGCCTATGAGTCTGTAGGCCATGAATATACCTGGGAACAGCTTCAGGGGATGGTGGGATACTTCAGACACCAAGCTGCAAATAAGAGGCTGTCAAATGACCTATGGGGCTTATGGAAGAGCCTAATTCTAGTAGGAAGTGTAGGGAGATGCTAATGGACTGATGGCTAGGCCTGGCGCTATGGCAGTGATGAGGGACAATCGCTTGTGCTGGGAGACCCTGGATATGTGGAGTGAGGTTAAGAAAGCTTCTGAAGTTCAAACTGGCAGTGATAATTAATGTTGGTTATGCAGAAGACTGAACAACATTAGTGAGCCATCTCTGTGGCTCAGCAACTTGGAAATTAGAAAGCCATCACACAGCAGAAGGTGTTTGGGGAATTCAAACCAAGTCGTGAAGTCATTTGTTTTTGTAAAAATATAAAAATAAAGATGTAAGTCTTTTACCCCGCTGGGTCTTCACTGCGGTGTCCAGATATCTTCTAGATATCTTGGTGGAAACACATCCCAGCCGCACACTTTCTTACACTCAAACCCTCATAGAAAAGAACACACAACACAATAATCTTAGATCCAATTGGTAAAATATAATTGCCCACTTAAACATACAAAGCCCGGTACTATCCATCCCTTGAGAACATTAATAACAACCTGTAAATACACAGAGCAGAATCTTAACATCACCTGCCATCTTGTCCTGCCACGGCTTCTCCGCCCCTCTCTCCCTCCTGTCTCTTCCTCTCTCCCCTAGTCTCCTCCTCTTCCTTCAAACTTCTCTCTCGCCATCCTTTCTTCTCCAATGACAGGCCTCCTTCTATCCTGTACCTGCCTCACCTGTGACATCACCCTACAGTCATTGAATTCTGTTTGTTTTACATCTTTCTGAGACACCTGCTTTGTTTATCTTTTTATATCACTATTGAAAAGTACCTATAATATAGAAGTAACCATTTACAAGTCTGTATGGTCCTATCCTATTATCTAGTTGGTGAAGACTTTCAACTCTCCCAAAGTATGAAATCATATACACGAAGCACTCACTGACATCCACCAATTTTCTTTCTATTTCTTTGGATTTATCAAATCTGAGTATTTCATACACTTGGAATTATGTAACATATAATCTATCATGGCTGGCTTCTTTTAATTAACAATAGTTTCATGTCTCATCTGTATTGCAGTAATTATCTAGACTTCATATTTTTATGAGTAAGCAATATTGGAATTTATAGATATACCACATTTTGTTTATCCACTTAGAACTAGACATTTGGGCTCATCCTACCTGGTGCTAATTGTGAATATTGCTGCAATGAACATTTGGCTATAAGTGGTTGTTTCCTGTTTTCAACTCTTGGAATCTATATAACTGGGTTAATGAGTCATATGATAATCCTATATTTAGCTTATTGGGCATATATCAAATTATTTCTTATAGCAGCTGGACGATTTTATATTCTTGACACCTTTCTCTGCCTTCAGTGTAGTGTGGACATCCATCAGTGTAGTCTGAGTAAACAAGAATTACTCGGGTGGTAGCTCATGGCAACTTTCAGATAACTTCCTGCCAAGGAAGCCTGAAATGAAAGTGGAGTTCATATACTGGGCCAGCAAAATGTTGGGATTTGGCTTAATTGATCTTCGAACAAACTGACCTAACATTGGAGAGTAATACATGCTTAACAAAAAAGTTCTCTTTGCCTGCTTGCTCCTTTATGTTCTTTGAGACAGGGTCTCACTACATAGCCATGGCTGGACTGGAACTCTCTGTGTAAACCAGGATGGCCTTGAACACACAGAAAGATCTATCTGTCTCTATATTCTTAGTCTGGGATTAAAGGCATGCACCATAACACAGGGCTTTTTGCCTTTTGTTTGTTTGGTTTTTTTGTTGTGGTTGTGGTTGTTGTTTGTTTTTTGTTTTGTTTTGTTTTTTATATTTCAAAAAAAGAAGACAATTGGATTCGATATTATTTAATGAAGTTCTGAATTAATAACACTGCACAAAGTGTTAACACTTTGTAGACTCATTTATCATCTTGAGTTATAGTGTTGCTAAAATAATGGCCATATTCAGTGAGTCTTTTTGTTCGTAAGACAAAAAAACAAACAAAACAAAAAATCTAAGCAAGCAACCAAACAAACCCAAAAACAAACAAACACAAACAAACAAACAAACAAACAGAAAGCCCCCAAATCTCAAATGCCAAGAAACTCAGAGTAATTCCACTTAAGAACATAAATATTGACTGTTTCTGTTAACGAAAACAGAACAAAAATGGCGAATTATAACCAAATTTTAATTTTCTGTGATCGTTAAGGCAAACTCTTGAAGATAATCAAACACAGCTAACATTTTTTAAAGTTCAAAAAAGAAACAAAAGTGGCCTCAGGTACCAGTAATACTTTTTAAGGTCCTGAGTGAAAAAAAAAAAAAGTTCAAGTACAAAAATAAATATAAACAAACAAAAAGGCAAGCACAATCAAATTGAGGTATTTACATTTAAAAAGGTGAAACAAACAAACAAAATACCAACAACCTTGAAATACTTCCAAATAGATATCAAAAAGAGTCTATTAAAAATCCATCAATATTAATCTCTGTTCTGGGGTAATGGCATTAAAGACACCTTTTGGTCTGTGGTGATTTGAATGAGAATGGCTCCCATTGGCTCATACATTTGCATGCTTAATCTCCAGTTAGTGAACTGTTTGTAAAGGATTAGGTGATGACATTATTAGAAAATGTGTGGCCTTGTTTGAGGAGGTTTAGGGCAGGCTCATGCTATTCTTGCTGCTGCTGCTGCTGCTGCTGCTGCTGCTGCTGCTGCTGCTGCTGCTGCTGCTGCTGCTGCTGCTGCTGCTGCCTGGGGATCAGGATGTCACTCTCAGGTACTGCTCCAGTGCCCAGCCAATTTCCTCCTTGATGATGGACTAACCCTGTAAAATTGGAAGCAAGGCCCCAATTAAATACTTTTTTATAAGTTTCCTTGGGGGTTGGGGATTTAGCTCAGTGGTAGAGCACTTGCCTAACAAGCGCAAGGCCCTGGGTTTTGTCCCCAGCTCCGAAAAAAAGAAAAAAAAATGTTTCCTTGGTTATTGGGTCTCCTCACATAGAACAGTAACTAAGACATGACTTGTCTTCTTCTTCTTCTCTAATTTAAAAGATGCACAAATATAAGCTTTTATAATTAAAATCCCATAGATACTATGAATACTACAGAAAATGGTACTATTCTGGTTTGTTTTTATCCCTCCGACTTCTTGGAGGTGGTGGAAGTTAAACCAGGGTCTCAGACATGCCAGGTAAGTGCTTTCCCATTGAGCTACCCTCTCAGCTCTTGTAAAGCTGAGAGTACTTTAATTTTTTTAATTATTCTTTGGAATTTTATTCTTGACTAAAACGCACTTAGATCATATCCATCAACTCTACCACGGTTATACTCTTGCAACTTTGCTTAGTCTTCCTTCACCTCCTTTCCAACATCAGTTCTTAAATTTTCTTTTAATTCCCCACATTTAGAGGATTAGTATGTTCATGTTTAGTAATCACAGGCTTTGGTTTAGCCTAGAACCGTGCAGCTCAGTGTGAAGCCTGTGTTTCCACATTGGAGAAAGTAGACCAATGACTGGTTTTTATCACTCTGGAAGTAAGACCCCATTCAAACAGAACACAGATTTCTGAGTTTTCACAATAGAAAGAAAACAGCAACCCAGTAGCAATGCAACCAAGTTCTCTGGAAACCTGGGCTTGAGCTGGTTAGACCTCCATTCCTATTATCCATCTACTGTACTATATAATACTCCAAACCCATGCAGTCAGTCTTGAACTTCAGTTTCCTTTTGCTGTTCAAGTTTTGTGGTGATTGGATTGTTTTCTTTGGGATGTTGTACTAATTAGAATGAATTCTAGTCAATAAATGCACATTTAAAATCATTCTAATTTTCAGAAATGTTGTGGTTGACATCATCAAGTGCTTTACTTCTGATAATTAATAAGAGATTAGGCTTAGATCCTAGCTCACCATAGAATGGATGCCAGCAGTGGCCTAAGGGCTCTACTAGGCACTACTTCCATTGGCTGCTAAATCGGAGCCAAGTGGAAGATTCCAGGGAGAGCTGGGCAGTAAATAAATATCTCAGTATTTTCTCATTCAATGTGGCCCTCTCAGAAAAGATTTTAAGATAGTTTGTCATAATAGAAACTCTGTTGAATCATCTTGCTCTCTTCTTGTTAATGTTGCCCTCAACATTGTGCCTCTTTCCAGAGCACTGCTAAAGCCAACCCAAACTCTATACTCATCTTTAATCTCTGATTGCTATCAATATGGTTTCTAACTCACCTTATACCTTGTACTCTTCCTCCATCTCCATGACATTAAGGTCTTGTGTGTCTCTGATATCTAGCACCCATAGTTGACTTTTTCAGGTCTTAATCTTTAGGCACCTGTCTATACTCTCAGTTTTGCTCTCATGATTGGGCATCACGCCTGATTGACAGAATAGTAGTTGTGCCACTCAGCACCATGTCCTCCAATACCTTTGCAGAGGCATGACCCAATTCTGGGATCTGAACTGAAACATAAGCAGTGGCCTTCTTAGACTGGGAACTTACTCTCGTGTCCTTATCCTTCGGAGCCTAATTTTGGCAAGACAGTGAATCTGACTTTAGATGAAGTAATCTTCACCAGTCCCTCTAACCAAATTACTACTGATGTTTATCATTGAAAATGTCCTTGCAAGCATAGAAAGGGGCTTCTGGAAACCCCAAATCTCTGCTCCAAAGAATGATAAAGCACCAAGTTTGGGCCGAGTGTGGAAGGAATGAAGATTATTATTAGGCTAATTTGGCTCTGGAATTGCAGTGTGTGATGACTAACATCCTGGCTTTCTAGCTTAAAGTGTCAGTTATGTACTTTTGTACTTGAGTTTGGGGAACACACACACACTCAAGCAGAGTTTTATATTTCTGTGTTTCAGATAGGGCAAGGATATACCATGGTTATGTACTGGTGGTTATTTCTATTTTAGCCTTGTAGTCTGGGATATTAATGTTGCTGTGGGGATTGTTACCATGGTTGTTTTTCTGAGCCTTTGCACATGTGTCTAGATATTCTTCCCCAATATTTATGTTGTCTCTAAGATTAGCAACAGTGCAAACAGTTGGAACAGTCAGTATTACCTATTTGAATTGAACAGTTGGGAATGATGTGTGAAGATCTGTGAAGACTTTTTTTAAGGTATTAAAGTTTTGGCCCTAGAGGAAATTTTATGACTTCATAGAGTATATGGGATGATGCCTAAAGTGAATAAGACCACATGTGATTCTCCTTGACTGGAAGACGAATTCTGCTTTCTGGTTTCCTTTTGAAAAGTTAACTTTGAAACTGGAGAAATGACTCAGTTCTCAGTGATCCAGAAAACCCAAGCAAAACACAAGGTGTAGACAATTTGTACCAGCTCTGGGATTGGAGATTGCTGGCTAGCCAATCTAGCTGACACAGTGAGCTCTATATTTAGTGAAAGTCCAGGTCTCAGAAAAATGTAGACAGCAACTGCAGATGACATCTAATGTTGACTTCTAGTCTCCATACATTCATGCACACTCACACATAAATAGATAAATATAGTATACACTATTAGCTAATAAATTCAAGTAGAATATTTAAAGGTTGCTCTAGACTAAGCTTTTAGGAGACTTTCATTTTGACAACTTGGCAAGACTATACAAATCCATCCCTGGGATTCTCTTCATCAGAACTTGCAAGCAATTGTTTAAGAATGCTATGTTATCCCTTATGCTTCAGTTAGCTCTCAGGGGAAAAAATTAAGAATGAAAATATTCATAATGGATAGATTAACGGCTAAGCAGTAGAGTTACATTGCCTCTAGAATACAGTGAGACCCAACTCATCTTCTAGGAGACATTTTTCTTAAACACATTGCTAGATCAACTGGAAAATTAACTAGGGTGTCTACAGGAGCGAACTCATTTCCATGCAAAACTCTCCAAATAGAAATGAAAGAGCTGTCTGACAACTCTAGGACTTTTAAGGTTTATTTTCTCTTCCAGAGAAAGAAAAAGAATTGAAAAGCCTTTTTACTCATCAAAAAAAAGAAAAAAAAAACATTTGGAAATAGTGTTTAGGGAAAATGATAGCTACGGGGACCCTGTTGTCTAAAAGAAATTTTTGACACTTGCTTTCCTTTCATAGTAGATTTTGTCTTAGGGAGAAATAAAGAGAAATATTGGTATATGGCCCTGAAATATCACCAGAGTAATGTTTTTGACACAAGTAGAACCAGGAGAATGCAAGAGCATCAACTGTGTTTTACTGTTTCCCACAATCTGTCTTTCACCATTTTCCTTTTTCTTGACACTAATCTCAAGGCTTCTTCTAATGTGGAAAGAGCTCCCAGAATGCCTATGCTTATGTTCTAACCTAATGTTAAACAAGCTTTCATTAGAGACTACTTTCCTAGTGATTTCAACAAAATCCTCTCAACTTAATCACCTTGGCTGTTATGGTTTATATGTCTATCTCTGAATCAGTGGCCATGGCCAAGCTGATTGAGTGCTAGTAAGCATCTAAATCAGCACACATTTGGGAACAGGAATTAGAACCAGCTATGATGAAAAGTCAGGTAGGAGGAATTCTCCAAAGAAAGCTAAGCTATTCTTCCCAAATATAGAAATGAAGGAATCTTTGCTGTTTTTCATAGTGTTACTAAACCCTTCTTTATCCATGAACTTTCCCATGGTGCCATGCAATTTGTACATTTAGCCAGCAGAAGATGTTTCTCAAATCTTTGAGTCTGACCACGATTATGTGACTTGCCCTAGCAAATGCAGTTCATCAGAGATGATACAAGTGGAGACTTAAGTGCTTAAATATGTCATGCTTAGCCTATTACATTGATTCAAAAGGAAGAAGAGACAGAGGCAGACCAAAGCTACTCAGTCACAGTACCTCCAGCAAGGCTATCTCATGGCAAAGGTTTCAGTTTGTTGTAAGATATCCGATTGGACACAGCCCAAATAACTTGATGCATTTACTATCTATGAAGGCAATTATAAGAATAATTATTTAAAACCCGTGTTGTTGGGGCTGGAGAGATGGCCTAGCAGTTATGAACACTTGCTATTCTTGCAGTAGACCAGGGTTTTGTCCCAACCTTCCACAAAGTGGTTTCAAACCATCATGCATTTTAGTCAGGGAAACAGGCTCTTTCAATCTCTTTTAACCACTGTGGTCATGTTGTACATGGGCATAGATGCAAGTAAATCACTCGTATATATTAAATAAATAGGTAAACAAATTAAATAAATAAACTAAAAAGTTAAAACTAGTGCTGTTGAGTGGTTTATTTAGCAGATATGAGAGCTATCTGGTACTTCTTGACCAATAAGACTGATAATCATCTGATGAACACAAGTTCTGGTACACTAGTGGCTACTACATTGAATGAGTTAGTGAGCAGCCATTCCCTAGCCTTGCACTGTTTCCCAGTGTTCTATGATCTCTCTACAATTCAGTAAGTAAAGAATTTGTGCCTGAAATGACACGAATCTTCCAATGCCCTGCATCAGCTATCTAGAGGATTCTATAAAATGGTCACAGACCATGCCCTACATTTGTTAACTTATCATTTAGAATCCATTATGAACCTGACCTATCTATCACGAAATGAGGCTGGTAGCTTTCAAAGGTAGTCTCTGTATTTTATTCATCTCCCACACTTCCTCTGGGCCTCATTCCATAAATACCAATGATGATGACTTGCAAGATGCAGTTAGGAATAATCACCAGAAAGGTTGGGGTCATTGGCTTCTGGACTTTAAGTGCCAGCTGAACTGACTCCCCTCAACCTCAACTCACTGAGTGTGAGAGTAGACAGTCCCTTCAGGACTTTGTGTCTCTTCTCCTTTTAAACAAAAGGTTACTTTTCTTTTCAACATCGTGTGTGTGTGTGTGTGTGTGTGTGTGTGTGTGTGTGTGTGTGTGTGTGTGTGTGTGTATGTAAGATAGAGAGGGGGAGGGAGAGGGGGAAGGAGAGAGAGAGTGAGAGGGAGAGGTGGAAGTCAGAGGACCACTTCAGGCATTGGTCCTCAGAAGTCATTCATTTTGTTTTTCAACACAGTACATCTTATTGGAATTCATTGGTTGGGGTAGGCCTGCTGGCTAGAGGGCCCCAAGTATACTCCTGTCTCTACTTCCTGGCACTGGATTGCAAGCACACACAATTATACCCAGATTTTCACCCATGGGCTTTAGGGATTGACTCCAGATCCTGAACTGAGCTATCTTCTCACTTCTTCTTGACTTCATTTCTCACTACACATAAACTCAGAATATCCCATCCAGGATCATCATCTTTCTTCTCATTCTCATTTTCTGACATATTAACTCCTATAACTTTTCTGTGTAATCAAGTATGCCTTATTCATTAATGCCCTCAAACCAGAAATAAATCATAAACGGTCCTGGACACCATAGTAGAACACTAAACAGAGCAATCAGACTCCTGTCTCCTTGAGTTTGAGAGGCTACTTAAACATGATTTTGACTTGTATTTCTTTCCTACTTTTCTGTGGAATCTTCTGCCAGGCAGCATCCCCTGGTAAGCTTTCCTCCACCAAGTGATATCTTCTTTTTCCTTTTAATGCCTTCATCGTGCTAAGAAAGGTCCTGTTGTGGACATGGCCTCACATTGACTCCTTAGGTTTATTTTCTGCTCTTTATAAACTGTGACAAGACTAGTTTCCTTTTTAGCTTTGAAAGCTACAATGGCAAAGATGATAGACACTTCACCTGTGAGTAGAAGTTCCTGTATGGAAGGGCAGGGCTTACTGTTCCACTTCCGTCCAGGTAGGTAGGTGCTGCCTCAGTGTCCATCCAGCTCTCTAGTTGGCTCCAACTTGGCAGAATGCTGAGAATTCTCTAATTCGCCATCGTATCTCCAGTGCCCTCATCTTTATCATCTACCATCGGGTGATAATAGGCCTCTCCTCACATGTCCATAAAAAGAAGAATCCATAGACACCTGGGGTAGTTGGCACTTACCTAGAGAGAAAACTTGGCTCCTTTATTAAACTTCTGGTATTTCCTTTTTCCATGCTTTATCTGTATATTAATTCAAGTTTGGCTACGAAGTATTTGTCAGATTGCACTTATTCTCACTGAGTTCAACCTCAAAGCTCCTATTACTCACACTAATATCTCTATACCTCTGTTCAAATATGCAAAGTGAACTTGGTATTTCCTTAAATCTGATTTTCTTGAGTTGTGGAAATGTTTATTAGGAGCAGAAACAGTAGCATCAAAGAAATTCAAGAGCCCTAAAAGGCCGCTGAGAATCTAGGATGTACCCCAGTGGACCATCGCTTCGATTTTACATCTCCTATGACAAAGTATTGCCCCACTCTACTGAACCAAAAACGCCATCATTTTTTGGCTCCTCCAACCACTGTGAAGTCTATTGAGCCAGAAATCCTATTTGACCTCCCTCTTACACTTTTTTCCTTCTGTCAGATTTTATTCAGGATAGATTGCAGAATTGGCTGAGAAGAGCATTTTAACCACAGAACAGTCTTACTCTTAAAATTTGAGATCGGATATGCAGGAAATGAATTTAGTATTTAACCTTATAAAGTATTTGAACACAAATGGTGAATTAGATATTGGGAAATGATCAAAGGGAATTGTAGCTAAATGATAGAAAAAGTCTCTAAATAGCTAGCCACACTGTGATTCATGAGCTTTAGGATGGATATTGAGCTCAAGTGGTCCTCAGTAGGAATATTTTCTGCTGCTTTGATTTTCACGAGGCTGTTCTTTGTATAGCAGCATGACACAGCACATCCTGGGAATGTGGCAAATGCCCTTCATCTGGATATGTTTGTCCTTGGCCTTAGTCCTTAAAAAAGTTTAAGTGTGCTCTGAACAACTCAGAACGCCTACCATTGATAAGAACTTTGGTAGAAGTTGCTTAGAGCAGAAGGAGTTAAAGCTGAAGTGAAAGCAAGGAACCCTTTCTGATTGCTCCCTTGGGATCCCCCCAGATCTCATTGGGGGTCAGAGAGTCCCCAACCACACCACAGCTTACCTCTGACACTGCAAAAGGGTGGTGCCTCATGGACCAAAGCCAAAATCTTGGTTAACATGTGAACATAATTATTTATCTTTCCCAATTCTTGCTGGGTCCATTTAGACCTTTTTACAATTTACAGTTTGGAGCATAAAAGATGGATGGAGCTGGGTTTCTGTTTGTAGTGGTTTTGTTTGCCTGCTTGCTTCATACTGCTTTTGGTTATTTATTTTTCCTTATCAAGTAAGTCTCAAGTCAAATTGGGAAGTAGAGTATTAATGATACTTAGCTTATAGCACTAAATTCTATACTTTATAGATTCTAAAGTGGTTCCACATTTTCTACATGAGGAAGCTATGCTACCTCTCTGTGGTTTGTAGAAGAGCTACTAAAACCCAAACCAAGCTATGATGACAGGGACCTACGGTCTTAGCACTTAGTAGGTGGAGGAAGTGGGGTGGGATCAAAAGATCAAGGTTATCCTCTGCTATACAGTAAGTTCAAGAGCAGTGTGAACTCTCTCTCTCTCTCTCTCTCTCTGTCTGACTGTCTGACTGTCTGTTTCTCTCTCTTTCTGCCTCTCTCTCTGCCTCTCTCTCTGTCTGTCTGTCTCTCCCTCTGCCTCTCCCTCTGTTTCTCTGTCTGTTTCTGTCTCTGTCTCTGTCTCTGTCTCTGTCTCTCTCTCTCTCTCTCTCGGTGTGTGTGTGTGTGTGTGTGTGTGTGTGTGTGTGTGTGTGTGTGTGTACTCTCAGGTGTGCACAAATGTTTCTATAAATAGAATTTGAGGGGTAAAGAAGTAATAGAGGCTACCGAACAAGGCAGGAAGTTTTGATGAGTGTAAGAACTGAGACATAACAGACCTTGTGCCTGGCCTTGAGCTTGGCTCTAGCTGTCCTGGGGAAATGCAGGGCTGGTTCTGCCCTGTCTTCTCATCAATTTCTTCCTCTGTAGAAGATTGTCTGGACCTTTGTTTTATGATTGGCTGAACAAACATACCAATGCATGAAGATCTGTGGGTAGTCATCTGGGCTGTGTTTTCTGTTGGGGAAGACATAAAAGGATGTCTGGTTCAACTGGTCAACCATAAGACTCTTGTAGAATAGTAGTTGGTGTCTATCTATTGAACCAACACAATTTTGGTGGAATATTGGCCAAGTGGACATATTTGTGTGGGGACTCTGATCTGACAGATGTCAGCTGAAGGCATCCCAGATGTGTTCTCTGGAGAGATGATATTGGCATGCTGTTCTAAGGAACCTGACCGGAAGTCAAGGTCAGCTTTTAGGCTTCAAATTGCTTTAGCTACCACTCTGGAAATACAAGTCTATCTTTGCTGCTGTACTGTCCATTTTTCCTCTTCCTGCTTTTTTCCTCCTCTTCCTTCTTATTTTAATTATAGTTCATATGAACGAGTAGATGAATTTAATTTTTAAATATTAATATTCTGGGGTAGGGCTAAGTAAATGTTATTTACAAAATACCAGGGAGTAAAGGTTTCATAGTTTAGATCTACATTGGTCTGTGTTGCATGAAAAAAATTAATGTTTTGTTTTTTTAACTGTTTATTAATCGAAAAAGCTGTTGTTAGCTACTGCAGCTTGGGAAATGGATCCCAGGTCAGGTTTGACAGTTTATTGACTTTGTATCTTTTGAATTCTTTGAGTATAGTAATTTCCATGAATTGTAGGACTATTAGGAAGTCCTGCAAACAAAGAAGGTTTGATTCTGAGAAGCTTGGTGCACATTTTGGCTAAAGCAATTTAAAGAGCCCAGTTTTGATTTGTTTTTCTTGTTGTTACCTTAGAAAACCTTTAATATGTTAATAAGAGCTTGAAAGTCCTCAGACAAATTGTTTCCAACTTTGGAAGCTTTCTCCTGAGGAATTAATCAACCGGTCTCAGGGTGTTTGGGGGCAGGGAAGGTAGAGACAAAAATTGAAAGTGATCCAAAATAAAATGACAACAAAGTCTGGGTTCCCAGGTCACCATTCTTGAAGCCATTCTGCTTTGTTTGGGAGATCTGTTCAATTAGACCCTTTTATAGCTCAAAGCTGGGAGAGAGGTACAATTAATATCCAGGGAAGAAAATAAAAAAAGAGTTAGGTGGGAAAGAAGAGGTGGGGGAAGTGTTTATGTCCCACCTGAAGGCATTTTCTGTAAATTCCTAAACACTTTAAATTGCTTTGTTACTAACCATTAGCCTGCACAGTAACCTGTAGTCAATTACTTGGCCATTTTGATTAAAAACAATCACCCAAAACTCTCTTTGCTGCTAAGTGGTAATTTCCCCAAAGGAAAATATTACCTTAAAAATGGCTTGGTTTCAAGCTTTGGAAGGTGAAAGAAGAAAACATCTCACCTTATTGTGAAAAATAAAGGTGGGAGCTGGGGAGCTGGGGAGCTGGGTTTTACATATGTGATACAAATGAGGCTGGGACTTGGCTTCTGCTCTCCAGTCATTTGCTATTAATGAGCAGTTCTGCAGAAGAGGCACCCGTGAGCCAGTGCATTTGTGTTTGACTCTGGCCACTGCTGCTTCTGCTGAAGCAGTTAATGGAAACTTCTTCGATTCCTCATTCACACTTCTCTAGAACGAAAAAGGTAAAACAAAATTTTGTTTTATTTTTTGCAAACCTTGTTCTGGTATCTATGCTATGTGTTCATAAAATATTTTGTCCAAAGTAGGTACTACACCACCACATGCTGAGAACCCCTACTCCAAAAACTTGACCTCTCCCAATGGTCATAGTCAAACACAGACACACTAAAGTATACATTTATTTTCAGGTTTTTAGGAGATCTCTCTCTCTCTCTCTCTCTCTCTCTCTCTCTCTCTCTCTCTCTCTGTGTGTGTGTGTGTGTGTGTGTGTGTGTGTGTGTGCGTACAAACACACTTGGGTGTCGTACCCAAGGTCTTACTATGTATATGCAAATATTCCAAAGTTAAGAAAAAAGTCTGAGTCTCTAAGCAAATATTTCTGTTCCCAAGCATTTTGCATGATGGATGATCAATTGGAAATATGAATGACAAATGTAACAAGGAGACAAAGGAAGTCTATAGGCATGCACTCCAGCCTTACTTTGGTTGCTGAGGAAGTTTATGATTTTCTCCTTCGTCAGCTTTTATATCCAGCTTACTCCCCTATAAAATACGTTTTCCCACTTTGGTGACTCTGTTTCAAATAGGACAAGAGAGAGTGGTCGTAGTGCAAAGAATTTTCTCCAGCTTTGTTTGTCTACTGTTTATTCAGAAATTGATAACTTTCTCTAAGACCTTACTTAGTTTCTTATGCTTCCTTTTCATTAGCTGCAATTGGATCTAAAAACAAGACCTAGCTACAAGGGAGTGTGGAAAGCTATGTTTAAAAGGCATATTGGCTCCTCAACAAAACTGGGGGTAAGGAAATCAAAGCAGGAGGAGGAAGCAAGGAGTAGAGAGTGAATTGGATGACCAGGGAAAGACATCACCTGCCTCAGAGATACATAACTACCATTGCATGGTGGCTCTTTGGCACAAATTCATATTTGAAGGTAAGATAGGCTGACCTGGTTCTCCAACCTTTACCAATCCATAGGTTAAGAACTAAAATGGGTAGCTCTCAGTTGCTAAGAATTCTATTCCATACCAGACTCTCATTTAAGTACCTTATATTCATTACCTCATAGAGCCCTCAAAACAGCTTTGTAACCAGATACAAGAATTCTTATGCTCCTTTTGTGCATGAGGGACTTGGTGCAGTGAGGCTCTGTAATTACATCTAGGTGGTACGGCTACCAAAGGAGGCTCTCAAAGCGATTCAGAATCACGACTCAAGCTCAGCAATAGCATTTGAGATGTTTTCATAAAAAGAACGCATCTTATACTAATAGTCCAACGAATTTCAGTTCTATCTAGCATTTTGCTTCATTCCTCATTTGCTTGTTCCTCATTGTCAAATGTTAAAGGAAATTTTAAATTAGAAAATGTACTTTTTCCATATGCAAATGCGTTAACTTTATATGATAAGCAAAATATAAGTCAAAATCCATGAACTTGCATGCAGGAGTTAAAATTAAAACTTTTATAAGAAAATGTTCATGGTTTTGTGTTAGACAAAATGGCATAAATATGACATAAAAGATAAAATACATAAAGTAAATTAAAAAACAAAGTGAAATGTGTTTGTGCCAAAAGGGCATAAAGAAAAAAAGGGGTATGCTATTTATAATGCACAGTGAAGCAAGACTTTCCAAAAAAAGATAGTTGATGGACTACTTTTTACAGACTATGCAAAGATTTCTTCTGCTTTAATTAGATGAATAATCTAAGTACTCCTGTACACAGCATTCAGGGCAGGCAGTATATAGTCATGGCTGGTTTTTGTACTTGCCAACAACTCTGGCTAAAGTAGTAGTTATGGGGGGTGATTATTTGTCCATTTGTCACAAATCCTGTGTACAAATTTGTTTTGTGTAGTATCTGATAGGATGCTAAAGTCTACAGTCTAGAAACAAATTTAATATACTTTAGAAGAACTTTAAAAATTGAAAGGAATTATTAAGCTATTAAAATTTGATATTTCCTCAAGATAGCAGCTCCTTAGAAAATTGAGAATTGATTTACTTCAAGACCGAGCCCTACAACTGTCAGGCACATCAAAAAAAAAAAAAAAACCACAAGGACACTTGCTCAACTCTATTTATATTTGCTTTATTCATAATAGCTAGAAACTGGAAACAGTGTAAATGTCTCTCAAAGGAATAAATGGATAAAGAAAAAGTTATACATTTACATAATGCAATATTATTCAGCTGTTAAAAACAATGTCATGGTATTTGTAGACAAATGGAAGAAAAAAAATCCTGTGTAAGGAATACTGGGCCCAGAAAGGTAAACATTGTATATGTTCACTGATAAGTAGACATTAGCTATTAAGTAAAGGATAATCATTCTACAATACACAGACCCAATTATACATAGACTGCATGATATACAGAGCTCAAGGTGGGTGATGCATGGATCTTCCTGGAAAGGGAAAACAGACTACTTTTTCTGTAACCAGACAAGACTTCCAGTGGTGGGACTGGGACACCAACCAAGCCACAAAACCTTCAATCTTCAACCTGTTCTACCTTCAAAATCCAAGACAGAGCATTATGAGATCCAGCCATCAAAAAATGTATTTGTGTTATTCTTATGATGAAGATCATTATGAAACTCTTTTGTTTGGGTTACAAGGATGTAGCATGTTCTTTGCTGGCTTTTGCAGTTAAAAGACAATATTTTATAAGAAATTTATTCCACCACATGTTTTCTCCAGAACTCTAATTTGTCCAAAAAGATAAGCATACTTACTGTCTATGAAATTCCTACAACCTATCTAGATACTACCAAAGAAGATGTGTTCTTTTGTTTTTGTTTTTGTTTTTGTGTTTTTAATATTTTGTAATCGTGTCCTACTATGCAGTGCTGGCTGTCCATCTTTGTACTTTGGTGTGTAGTTCAGGCTGCCTGTAAATCCATAGCGACCCTTCTGTCTCTAGTTCTTAGTGCTGAGATTACAGGCTTGCACAATCATACCTGGCTGACTTTTTATTCCTGGTTGCAGAGTTCTTGGCTACAAAGCTTGAGCCTTCACAAGTTGTCATAGCACTAGGAAGTTTGTCCTCTATTTTAACTGTCATTTAGAGATAAACTTAGGCACATTAAAAATTTAAAGGGCTTGTTTTAGCAGACAGCGGTTCATGCATCAGGAATCTTCAGCCTGCAAACTGTTCTGGGCTGGGCTGGAGGCACCAGGGGGAGAAGGATTTTCTAGAAAGAACATAAAAGCAAGGAAAACAAAATGTCTGGTTAGCCAAAAGTAGAATGGTATCCATGGTTGGATCATTCCAACAAGGAATTCCTAGTTAGAGGTTAGTTTGTGCTTTCTAATTCATTACATTATCATTTAGTTATGTTCATACACTTTGTTTAGTTGTGGACTTTCGTGGAGGAAGCCAGAGTTGATTCATTGTGATGTCAATTCTTTCAGTACCATGCTAGGACATCATATAGAGCTTGAGTAGAAAAAGACCATAGAAGATAAATAGTTAAACCCTTTCACTTTACAGAGTAGAGGAACCAATGCCCATGAATTTTATAGCTTACACCATTTAAACCCACACAGCCAGCTGACTTCTTCCAGATCAGCCATTCTCTGCTCTGAGAAACAAGGAATTTTAGAGCCAGAGAGATCTGTGAGACAGTGCTACTCAAACTCTCAACTAAGGACTTGTGAAATGATTTCACAAGAAGGCCCCAGAGCTTACATTTCCTTTGATAACACAATAGCAGTTAATGGTAAGACGTTATTGAGGAGCAAGTGGATAGTATTTTTATTTCGAGTGTAATTCATAAGTTCACTTGAACTCAACTTGGAGTATTATTTTATAGCCTTTTTGTTTTTGTTGTTTATATAATGTCTATACATTCTAAAAACATGATTATGATTACCTCATCTGATCATCTTAAATATAATCATGATGTCACAATTACAATTCTAGTGTCACACCTAAAGGTAGGGAGTGCTGTGAAGTGTCTTATTCAGCCCCATTAGTAAACCAAACAGAGGAGACATTGAAGCCTTGTTTTCTTCATCCCAGCCTTGGTTGTCCTTCCCCTTTGTTTCACGGCCTTTAAAAGTTCATGAAGTCCTTGTTCTACAGTTTTCCATTTCCAGTGAAGACAAAGTTTATCAAACTCTTTACTTCATGTAGAGTAGTTCAAGAAGAGTTAAAGGCCAGAAACACCTGTGGTGAATATCCTGTTACATTTTTCCAGATCCTGTTTTGTTGTTAGATGAGTTTTAAGGTTAAATCACTTTTCCTCCTCTCCAATGGCAAGGCATTCACTAAGTTGAAATGGCAGAACAAATGAATTAAGAGCAATGAATCTTTTTCGTAGGCATGCATTTTACAAAGGATTTACCAGAAGAATCCTATAAATAATGCACAAATGTTCCCTATGCATTTTAAATATGATTCAATAGACCAAAGTATTAGTTGCAATGCGACAAACTTTTCCAATAAATTCATTGCTTGATCTTTGTCAACTAAGTTTTGTGATCCCTTGAACATCCCTGATTTGTCACCTTTGAACACTAAGATTGACCTGTTCTCAAAATAAGCGATAAGGAACAGTTTCCAATGGGATAAAGGAAATGCTGAGTATTTCTTGAACTCAAACATGAAGGCAGTTAACTGGGGCTAAGCTGGAATTCCTGGACGACGGACTACCACTCACACTGATGTTTCATTCGTTCCCACACTCGTGTGTGCCCCAAGAGACGAGTCCTTGATTTAGGCAAAGTGTAAATTGTTTTGTGATCAAATGCTTTTGCAAAAAGCATTCACTGATTCGTTTATTTATTATCATAGGTTTGACAACACGAGCATCTCTACTAAAAGTACATTCAGTTTTTGCACAGGATGAAACATTTCTGACTTTTGAATATCTCCAAATGCAGACCTTTCCCTTTTTCTTAGAGCTTGGGGCTGGATAGTTGTGAGAAGAGGGATTGGTAAAGAACAGATGGCTTCCTCCAGCCATGCATATTCATGACCGCATTTATTTCATTGTGTTGTCCCCTGGGAAATCCTATGCTTCAGCTTTGATAAGTTTCTATGGCCGTCAAATCGAGCAGTCAGAAGGCCCTCTGTCAAAATCCATGTTGCTGTAAAATTTGAAGAA